>NW_019525248.1:487730-488053 GCF_002814215.2 Seriola lalandi dorsalis
AAAATGAAATAAAAGTACCGTTTGTTTTTAAATGCCGGTATAGTACCGTTTTCAAAACTCTAGTATCGCGGTACTATACTGGTACCGGTATACCGTGCAACCCTACCTGGCTCACTGACATGGCTTGAGTACTATGCGTGATACTGGAGGATACCTCTAGGGGGCATTGTAGAGCACTCAGACTCTAAAGAACTACCAGCTTTGCATGATGTAAACAATAAACATGGCGACACTCGAGTAGGTTACCAGTTTGTTAGTTCTGAGATCACAGCGACGGTGCCCTAAAACTAGCACGTCATGACTACGGTGAGTACGTTTCTCTT
>NW_019525248.1:488103-587835 GCF_002814215.2 Seriola lalandi dorsalis
GGTCTAGTTTCTTATTGTATAGTCCTGCTTATTCAGAAGCAAAAGTAACTGTAAGTAAGGCAAATCCACAAATATCAGCCTCATGGTGGCGCTAGAGGAAAAGTCAGTTTATCACCACAGTCAGCAGGATCCATCCTCTAGAGACAATCAATGTCTGTACGAAATGTCACGGCAATCCATCTGATATCTGCTGAGATATTTAAGCCTGGATATAAGTGGCAGCCACTTCTATAAATCGAGCCACTCTACTCTGCTAGCAGGGTTACCAGCATGTGAATAGCAGTTTTAGATTTTTTAGAATCACTAACACTATAACAAGGTTAGTTGTGCATATACATCTACTCCTATTAGCTTGTTAGCTGTACACTCAGCTGTATTACGAGACCATCAGAACTCCTGCTGCTTAAATAACTACCGACCAGCCTACTGCACATCCACAGCCAACATTCATGTTCTATTCTTATTACCCACAGGCCTTATTATCATGCAGCCCACTGCAAGTATTCAGATAATCACAAAAGCCAAAAAGGCGACCATTCTTCCCATTTCAGAATATGAGGCCAATTAAGGACCCCGGTCACATCTCCTCTCAGCATTTCTCCTTCAGCTTTGCCCCTCTGAGTGTGGGGGAAGGCTGGGTGTAATTCATAAGAGCAGTTTTATGTTTGCTTTGTGCTAAATGATGCAATTTGTTGCAGCATACAGACGATCCAAGAATAGAATAGAAAGAAAAAACATTTTGCTGCTCCTCACACTATAGTCTCAGACTAATTTTATTTTTGAAATGGACTTATTATATAATTTTATAATATACTCTCCTCCCCGTTCTCAACAGTTTGAGAATTGCATGACATTAAAGCCAATCCTTGTTGAAATTATTCCCCACATGCCATAAGATGTGATGGGTGGAAAGCAGAGTCATGTTTTACATTATTAGATATCAATCAGCTGTTAAAGATGCAAGCGACACATACTTAAACATCATAACTCTAAAGAAAGAAAATTCAAGGTTTTTCAGAGTATTTCAAATGATTATTGCCATTTTTAAACCACAATAACATTTTTGGAAAAAAATGGCTTTTGCAAAATAAACATCACTGCACTGACAGCACTCTTTGTAGGTTCATTAATTATGGGGTCCACGGTATATTGTTCTCCACGGAGGACATCTGTTCACAAGCACAAAAATCAGTTTGTGAAACAAGTGCCTTCATTTGTTTACTCAAGGCCTTGTTCCCCAATATAATGAATAATAATTCATTTTCATATGTTTTATTGTGTTCATTTATTAGTCACATTATACAAATTACAAGACAAAAGCTTGTTAGTTTTGCAGTGGGCTTCACATGATCTGTTACAATGGTCTCAATCACTGTGATGATGACAGCTGATTGAAAACAGGTGTGCATCAGTCCTTGGCACAGTGAGTCATTGGTACTTTCTTAATAATGAAGGAAGGGTGACTTCCAACATTTGTACACTTAAATATGCTTATGTTTATTCATAACTAAACTTAGCTGTCAAGAATAACCAGTTATCTTAAATTACACTTTTGTTTGTTTTTGTTTTTATTCTTTGATTGCTTGCACCTGTTAAATCACCCCTGTGGTTAACTGAGCAGATGGTAGGTTCCACTTTAGAAGAGTCTGAGAAAGTACAATGACAGTTACTTTTGCCTTGTGGGAAAAAAATGTGGAAGTTTGTTGAAAGGCTGTGGGTTTTATTTGTTTAATTTATTTCAGTTTTAACTTGCTTTTGTTGAGCGTCTTAGGGTACATTCATATATATACATAGGATGAATATAAATATTTTGTTGCAGAGCTCTTCATCCCTTAAAGACATTAGCCCCCTTGTTCTGACTCAATGCCAGACAAAACACTGTATATGGCCTTTTGTATAGGGACTGGTGCTACACAATTGACACTCAAATTGGTCTCCACAAAATCCCAGTGACCAAGCTGAGCTGAGCATGCTGACTGACTGTCTGGAGGACATTAAATGCTGGTTACTTTCTGATTGAAAATTGTTATTCACGATTTGGATATCTGTCTGTCTGCACAAATCTTCCTCTTGTTATCTCACTATTTAAATGAACTTGTATTTGGCATTGTGCATGCTGTACATCTACTTTAATGTATGCACTGAAATCCTAGAAATATGAAGGAACAATTTCACACACTTTACAAAATGGACAGAAATTATAAATGGAATGAATTTCTCCGACCTTGAGATAAATTCTATGTTCTCCTCTCCTGATGGGCTATTTCTTCTATTTGGCCTGTTACAATGATGCAGTGTAAAAGCAATCATGTAGATTGTGTAACTTGCTTGGTGGTTCCTAAATACACATCTGTTATCCACACCCATGGACCCAAAGTGACTCCACCCTACTCAACTCCAGCGAAAGACAGTTCCACAGTATCATTTCCTTTTTACACTGACATTGCAGCAGAATCTAATCCGGCTTATGTTATAAGTGCATGTTCACCTGTAGGGGAAAGTTTTTCGCTAAAACTCCTACTGAAAGAAAGACAGCTATGTAGTTTAACTCTAAAATTAATTCTACGGCTCATGATGAAACCAAACCTGCTGTAGCTGACATTATTATCAACATTATTACAGCACTTTAGCAAAAAAAAAAAAAGAAGAAGAGATCTTTAGACTCAGATTTAGTGGTGTTTTATAGTAACCCCTGTTTCAACTCAATGTCAAAAGCTTATTCTGTTTAAACATTCTTATCTTCTAATTACAGAGAATACACACCACACCTACCAGAGAAGAGAGTGCACAGGGTGACCTAAGTGTGTGACGGCTTACACACTGACTGCTGTTACAAAATGTCTTAGTCATTACCTTAAAAGCAAAGACGATTAAACACAGAAGTGATATACCTTCTGTTAGCACAAAATGGTTGCGTATTTAGCAGTGTTTTTTGCAATACACTGCATCTGTTTATTGATTTACAAAAAAAACTCTATAACTCTCTATAATCATTAAAGCTAAATTACAGCATATATTCATTAAAACTGCTATAATCAACAATTAACAATGTTAACAACAACAACATGACATCTTGTATGTGAAAGGGGTCACTCATAGTGATGAATACACAGAGAATTCTGTGCAGTAGTCGAGACAGGACCAGGAGGCAGATGCATGCAACATGGTCAAGGAAGCATAGCTGGTGATCAAGGTTACTCTTAACCTTGGTTGGAGTGGGAGATGAAGACATGATTTTGATATTGATATTGTGATGGAGAGATTGACTGGCTGGGATGACCATTCTTAGAGAATTTTAGTGTGTTCCTTTATCCTTTATGTGGATATGTCTGAGAGACAAGCTGAGATCCGTGCCAAGACCATGGGATCACCTGGAGAGAATGACATGTATAGATGGGTATCGTCTGCGTAGCAGTGACATGAGACTCCATGGTTATTTGGGCCCAAGAAGCTGGTGTATATTGCAAAGGGAAGGGGCTCCAGCACTAAACCTTTGGCATCCCTGTAAAGAGGTATATGGACATTTGTTCTTGACATGAAAGAACACTTAGTAGGTAGGATTCAAACCAAGGTTGCGCTTTGCCCAAGATGTCCATAACAGAGAGTATGAATAGCAGGATGTGTTGTTCCCCATGTCAAAGGCTGCTGATGGGTCTAGCAAGATAAGAACAGAGGACTGAGCTGCAGCGCTAGTTGTCCTCAGGGCTCCTGTCACAGACAACAGACCTCTTTCAGTGGAGTGGGTGCTCTTCAAGACCTACTGATTTCGATCAAAGAGGTTGTTCCATGAGAGACCTGTCTGAGAACTGCCCCTTCAATAGCCTTAGATAAGAATGAAGGTAACAAGACTGGCCGATGGTTCTCAACTTTAGCAGGGTTGAGTGACGGCTTTTTGAGCAGAGGTGTTAGTGGAGCCTGTTTGAATGTGGTTGGAAATGTTCCCAAAGCCAGTGAAGCATTTATCACACCTGTAATTGCTGGCACAATGGTGGGAAATATGGCTTGGAGGAGGCTGGTCCAGTGGACATGTAGTAGACGTAAGATGATGTGCCATTGACTGGGAGACACAGAGTAGGACACGAGTAGGACTGCTACATGTTTGATTTGCAGGTGCCATGCAGGGAACCTGCAGCTTGCAGGTGCCCTGCCCTCATGGTGGTGTTAGTGTGTCTCAGAGAATTTAACAGACCTCTCATGGTCACCAAAACACCAGTACTCAAACAAATAGTAGAGAAGCTTTCCCTCATTGATTTTCCAACAGTGAACAATCATTTCATTGATATCCTCCGTGTTTATCTGTGTGTGTGACCTTACTTGTAATCTGCCATCTGGGCAAAGCGCTGAGCACAGCCTTATACAAATGGAGAGTGGGAGAGAATTAGTCACCGTTCCTTGGAATGAAAAATTGTGTGTTGATAAAATGCTTCACATTTACACACTAACTTCCCCTTCCTTCGACAGCTGAGCTAGATTTCTGCATTGTGCTTGCCCTTAAAAATAAAGAGGTATTTTCTACATTTGTTTGAGCAAAGTGTCTTTGCTGTAGTCTTTGCTGGGCAGTATTAGATAAATACAGTGCTGTGTAATCCCCGCCATGTGTTTTTCTTATTAAATATTAATGGTTAAGTTTTTGATGCACAGCACTTTTTGTTCTATTTCCCTTTTACCGTAATTGGACTGAGTTTTGAAGCTGGGTGAAATTTGTGTATGAAATTAATGGTGTATTGCTACTTGGTCAGGAGTTACATGGATAGGGATGTGGTTGCTGGAGTGCTTTTATGCTGTGCACAACCCAATGATGGGAAAAAAATGTTCATTTAGTCAAAAGGTCAAGTTTATCCATCTAAATGTGTTACATTTATAAGATCCCTATAAAGTCCCACTAATGCATTTGCGAGTCTCCCTGGAGTCCAGACATACACACAAATAACATAAAAGCAAACAGAACTGAATGAACATGAACCAAACACAGCTCCAAATGAATAATAAAGTGGGTGTGTGATGATATCTGTGTTGACAAATCACTTACTGCTTACTTAGTGTTAGGGTGAAAATACGTCTGTACTTTGATTTAAGTAGGATTTAGAGTGCAGAACTTTGTAATGGATTTTAGATTGTTGTATTGGTATTTTTACTTGAGTAAATAATCTGAAAGATTATTTCACCACTCCAATTTACAGGAACAGATCAGCATTAGTTTAATTACATACATCTTCACTTTCTACATAGACATGTACCCACTGAACAATAAGACAAGGCTGTAAAACGACAGCGTTTAAGGGCTGCAAGTTTTGCCATCTTTATTATATTATACTAAAGCATGAGTCAGCATTTTTAACCCTGCCCCTCTGTCTCCCTGTTCATTAAATAAGATACCTGTCATCTCTTATCCGACCCCATGTGCTTGCTTTTAATATGTGTGTGTCTGTGTGTGTCTGACAGTAATAATATCAGTGACACAGAGCGGTGAGTCAGTCAGTCTAAGCTCAGCCGGCTGTGTTATTTCAGCTCCCTCCAAATCTGATACGTTCTCACACTCAATTTAGTTCATCACTTCCCAAGAAGAGAACTGATTTGACTGCAGCACAAGGGCCGTCTGTGGAGGAGAATTACAACCCAACAAAAATACAACCAGAGCTCCTGCTTTCTCTCTAATTTACTCAAACTTAAGGTTCTACCTTTTGTTTGCTCCTGAATTTCTTCTGATCATGTTGCACATTGTAAAGAGATTAAACATAGGAGCAAGACACCCAGGCTAAAGACACACAAAACAATGAGGACATAATCATCTACATCAATTTATTTCTCTTTGTGGTTCCTTTGCATCTCTTTGACACTGTTTTGCATCTTTGTGTGGCTTATTTGCACTGCTCGGTCCCCATTTTACATCTTTTTGTAACCATTTTGTCTATTTTTGTAGTTGTTTTGCACCTCTTTGTCATCATTAGTGTCTTTCTGATGTCGCTGTGTAGTCGTTTGTAGTCCTTTTCCATCTTTTTTGGGGTTGCAGACACCTGATTTACACTTATGTCAGATCCACATTTCCCATCATTTAAACTGCAGCTACTGCTCATCTCCTCAACCTTTCATATTCCTCTGCTGTCCCACCAAAACGCCTCACTTTTGAGACTTTCGAAGAATATGTTGTACCTTGTAAAGCCAACATCTCTCTGCAGTCCCTCATTTTTAAATGAATTCCTCCCTTATGGAGATGAATCGGATTATTCACACTATAGTGACAAATTGATTGGAGCGATGCTGAAGCAGCAGGTGCACCGCTCTCTGGAGGGACACATAGCGGGAAAACATCCCGTCTCATTTGCAGCACTCAATCTCATACTTGTCACAAAAGAAAAGTGTGCACATGCAAGGACACAAACACACATGCACGAAAGCAAGCACACACATCATGCCCTAAACATGGACACAGACCTAAACCAAGGAGCACTGATTTATCTATTTCCGGAAGACTGATTTATGTCTTTTAATTTGTCCTCTCTTTTTATTTTTATAGGAGGGGGTAGACTGTATCGTTGAAGCAACTTTGTCATGTTGCCAGGCAGCAGACACACAACGCTCCAGTCATTCGCCGTCACCACATCAAACTCATAGTGTTGTCTTCAAACAGATTAACCTCAAAGCTGTTACTGCAGCTGTGTTTTGGCTGCCCAGCATTATCATCAGTCGATCAGGCTCATTCAAATAGATGACTGTGCTTTGAAAGCAGCCTGTCCCTGACCTTGGAGAGTCATTTATCAAAATTGTCATTCTGTCCCAGTTTATGCTCCTCATACCATTTTCTCTTGCTTCTCTTGCTTTTTCTCCTGTCCCTTTGTCTCGTTTCCTCTTATCTACCTTGCATCTTTTCATTTCTCTACACCTCTTTTCTCCATGTCCTTCTATTCATCCATGTTTTTGTCTAGCTTTTCTCTCCTTTCTCTCTCTCTCCCTTTGCTTTCGAATGCATCTCTAACACACCTGTCTGCATGTTCCCACCTGGGATTTCTTCGTTAGATTTTGCCGTAATTGACGGAGGCAGATGTAACCTGAGAGGCCGTACATGAGGACTTAATCTGTTTGCTTGATCCAACGCACAGTGCCATTTCACTCAACGGTGCAGCTGCCAGGAGCTAACAGAAGTGCAAACACAGGTCTCACCACATCTTATGATGTCACATCAGGAACGTTTGATGTGGATTTAGCTCCAGAATAATATGGAGGGTAAAGAAATATTATGAAAAGCATCTACAGTCTGTCACTTTAAAAATAAATGTTTTACATTTTGTTGTCAGTAGCAAAGGAAGAAAGGACATTTTCTTCGACAGTAACTCACTTTGAAAGCTTTATTTGCGATGGTGATAAGATCTGAGAGTAGTGGTAGTGTTTAAGTGCCACATGACATGAAACCCTTGTACCTATGGTGCCAGAGTGTTTTACAATTTCTTTTATTGTTTGACTGGAAGTGTTTTGCCATTGTTAAAACTGTCTCATGACTGAAGTAAAAAGCACCCAGGGAATAAATGTTTTTGTGGAAATGCCTTGATTCTTAGAAGATATAACTTACCATGAAACGATCTGCATAGCTGACATTTTCAACTTTTCACTGGAAGTTCTTGGTTCCACACACCTAGTGTGTACAAGAAGTTGTGTGTATCTATGTGCAGATGGGTGACGATTCTTCCAGAAGATATTCCCTCATTTGGTGTTTTGATGATGGTGGTGGAGAGCGCTGCGCAACATTAAAGGAAAGGTCAGGGCCTCACCAAAGTTATTGGGATTTATCCTCTGGAGAACATGAATCTCTGTGCAGAATTTCATGTCAATCCATGCAATAGTTGTTGAGATATTTCAGTCTCACTGGCTTACTAAAACTGAGTAAGCAAATATCTCTTATCCCTTCTGAATCTCACTGGGGTGTCTCTCAAATGAAAAATACATACAAGATTAACAAGTGCAAGCAAATTCAAGAAAGGATGGATATATGTCTATTTGTTGGTTTGTTTGTTTATTTGCTGGATGAATGCGGCGTGATCCAGGGAACAAGCCACTAAATTTTGGTATAGATCAGTAAGAGCTAGACAAATGTTTGGGATGGTTTGGCTTTGGTGGAGGTTTGCGCTCTACTGAGTGTCACTCTAGTTTGGCTACTTAGATGCATGTGACCATATGATTGAAGGACAGCACCAAAAATCTTGGTCATTGTGTAAATAACAGATGCTCAACACCTCCGCATCACATGTTTCTAAGAGCGTTGCAAAAATAGAAAAAGTGACATCAATGGAATTTCATGAAGGCTGCTAAATAAGATTAAACCAGAAACTTTAGGAACGAAAGACACTGTTATCTTAAAAGCAATGGGCTAATAAATTACAAAATGATTAAAGCACACACACACACACCCACACATACACACACACAACTTGTGGGGTCCAGCATTTTAGTCCCTACAAAGCTGTCAGAACCCACAAGTGGGCTCTTGGTTTTCAGACCCAACAAATATATGAAAAACAAGGCCACACACACACGCTCCCAAACACACAGAGGGAGAGAGACAAGGAAAAGACAAGCAATTCATTTGACAGCAGGAGGAGCCGTCTCTGATGAAAGGATAATAGATTAAAAGTCTGTTGTTGGCCTCTCTGCATTTCTCCTATTGTCTCTGCGGATACCTTCACATCTCTCAGCGTTTTGATAAAAATGTGCCTCCAGAGACTCTCCTCTTGTCCTCCTCCTCATCTTGTATCATCTGAATTACAAAAGAAAGGGACACCAGTGTGTGTGTGTGTGTGTGTGTGTGTGTGCGTGCGTGCGTGCGTGCGTGCGTTTGTGTGTGTGTTTGTTGGCGTATATTCGTGACCTGTGTGAGGAAAAGAAGGCAACCATGAGAATGATGAGTGAGTCACGTACAGAAACTAATGTATTAAAAGAAAGCGTGAAAGTGTTCAGCTGTGTGATGCTATTAAGACCATTTTCATCTTCTGAGAGATTATTGTTATTATTCTGTTCTTCAGACACTGAGTAAAAAGGCAAAGAGAAACTGGCTGTGGTTTAATGATGACTTATGAAAGGGTGTGGGCCATAGTTTCTGTTAGTTAACATTGTTTTGCATATGTGTCCCTGAAAGTTGCAGAGTGAATATGTGTCTCTGTGTTCAAGGACAAATTTGTATCTTCAGTTATGGTAATGAGCAGCAGAATAATAAAGAGCAGCCTTCACATGGGGACGTCGATGTAGAGGGCAGGTTTGCTTGTCAGTTTGCATGAGAGGACGAGTCTGCAGCCTTCACTGGAGCAGCGTGAGCGACAGTTTCCACCCAGTCTCTTCCTGTGTGAAGAGACACATGCTGATGTCCACAGCTTGCTCTTGATCCTGCATCACATTCAGAGAATACAGACAGATTATCTTACAAAGGCCATCAGCAAAACGCACAATTTTTAAACCATTAGTCAAAGATGGGAGCATGTTAATGTACAATAGCATCATATCATGCTCTCTTGTTGTGCAAGGTGCAGAACAACTGACACGCAAGAAGGTGGGAAATATCTTCGCATTCTCATGAATGCTAACAAAGCAGCAACCCACTGATGCAGCGTTATGCACAGTAGCCGCAACAGGCTGAGTGTAATGATATCAACCAACCTTATGTCTGTGTTTGCCGCTACATGTCTACACTACTGTTACATCAGTGAGATGTAATGTGATACATTACCGTAGGAGACTTTAGTTTATTCCATATTTTACATGATGTGACCCTGTTGAGTCACTTAATGTCCTCATTAACATAAAGTACATTTAATTATTTTCCCATTTATGTAGAGCAGTGTTTTTAAAATCACTAGATGTTAGACAGGGGCCACATGTGAGGGCACGGGCAAATAATAGAGGTGACAAGAGACGGAGAAAAAATGTGTATTTTCCTGGTGTAGAAGAGAGGACTGCAGAACGTAATACATTCATGAAATTCTCTACCTTTTAGTATTACATCTGTGTCTCCCTGTGTCCAATGGCTGATAAGAGGGAGCCTTCGAGCTACATCCTCACACAGGTGATTGACAGCTGTGGGGACTGGGAATCCCTCCCCGAAGCAACTGCACCTGCTCACCTCGCGTTTCCAGGGAAGACGCCACACTGGAGCTCCTCTTGTGCATGTGCATGTGCAGGCACACAGCACACGGACAAACTGACGCGTGCACACGTACCAAATGTTCCCATCTGTTAAATCTGATAACCTAAGCCTAAATGCCAAAATACAGAAGTTATTTTTTAATATCATCTCGGAGCATCCAAACAGTGAGAGTGACATTTAAGAGGAAGGATGTGGCTATAACATGGATGCAACAGACAATCTTAATCCCATCTCTGAGAGCCACCGTGACACAGAGACCTAATGAATAACTGACATCTGTTCTTCTGATCCTCCCACAGCCCCAGGAAGCCATCAACAGCCAGAGAGGCTGGAAAGAAGGGAAGAAAGTGATTTGGATAGCTGCTACTTAAACGGCTTGTTTGCCAGATGAGAGTAATTATGTTGAATCCTCCCTTTTAACTGTGCATTGTGTGAGCTGGGTCTACGGCTTATGTAGGCAATCAGCGGAGAGATGGATAGTGAGCAAAGAAGATATTGACAAGTTAATGTAAGTAAAGGGGAAAGCTTGAAGACACATGATACCTGGCTGCATTTATTTATTCAGTTAGTCATCCATGTCTCCTTCAAGGGATTTCCTCTTTAGAAACACAGCACCTCACTTAGCAATTTCCACTCAGAGGACAAGTCTGGTGCTAGTCTTCTTTTTCTAGCTTTCCTGATTGTCAACAAATCCTCTGAAAAGTCCAAAATCTGTGGCTAATTTTTCCTGTGTAGCCAAAGCTTGATAATATTCCTCTGTCCTGTGTAGACTTTGATTATTGTCCCACGACTATGAGAACCACATCAATGACATGTTCCTTTTATCATGATATAGATGGGCACTGAAGTTTATGTTAAGGCAACCTCTGCTGTAAGAATAGTTGCACAGAATAATATGTGTATAGTGCACCGAATGTGTATAAATCCACAGCTGAAAATAGTCCCCAACAAATAGTTTAGTGTGTTAGCATAATGCTAATAACATTTGTTATTAGCATTAAACATGGCGGAGGTTGATGTGAGTATCAGTAGTTTTGCAGGTGTAAAAAATATTGGACGAATTAAAATTTTAGCCTGATGGTGTTGAATGAAAAGTGAAGTTATTATAAGAAGTGAAGTTATTAAATGTAATCCTGAGGGGAATATGTGTTGTTGAGATATTTCAGTCTGGACTGCAACCAATATTGCCGTCCCTACAGCCATGCCGCTAGCATGGCTGACAAGGAAACTAAACCAACCTAAGACTTAGTCAGAATGAATGGGCTTGTGGTTAAGAACACAGTCACAGATGTTAGAAAGGACAGAAAGACGAAGTAACTTATTGTGAATAAAAAGTAAAATATAATTTGCTTTATCCTTTAATTTCAATAATGAATCTGTTGCTTACCTAAATGCTTCTGCCTCTGTGTTATTTCTTTAAAAAGTTTAGTTAAAAATAAAGTTAAGAAAAAAATTCCAGTTTGTACTTTTAAATTTTTTACCTCAGCTAACCTTGTATCCATTTACATCTATTTTAGATGTGGCCACTGGGAAACGGCAGACATAAATCTGAGTGGTCCACTGTACAGTGTGTGTTTGTGAGGCTCTCTCTTATCAAATCTACTGGAGGGGAAGGCGAATTTGAATGGCACCATCTGCCCGCTCAACGCTGCCACTCTTGGTGACCCCGACTCAGAGAGTGGGAAAGAGTGTTACTGGCATCCTGACAAGGACTAGGTAAATGTGTGTATGTGTGTGCGTTTGAGCGTGTCTGCTTGAGTGGCTTCATAATGATAAGCTATGAGTCACCCTCTGATAGGTAGAAGGAAGGAGCCAAGGCGCAGTTTACTCAAGATGTGCAGCAGCACTCCTTGTACTTTAGAATAAACTTGGACATAGTTACGAAGACTCTTCTCTTCCTTGTTTTCATTCCACAAATACATACAGTGCTGCCTAACTTTATGACTCCAATTCTTTATTACAGACTAACCTTGGTAACCAGATCACACTCTCATGAGCCCTAGACGACAAAAACAACCACAGTGAAAATAACATTTTCATGCTCTCCTGAGACTTTGTATTCTGCTTTCTCAGCTCAGCTCACACACAACACCAACTTAAGTGGAAAAACCCACACAGATGCAAAATAGATACATCCTAGTATTCACACACACACACACATTCGCAGAGTCATTAAATTGACATCTGTGATCACAGAGCACCATTCTGTAATTGCTGTGTCCCATTCTCCATCCTGCAGCTGGTTCAGGGTTCAGGCTTTAAGATACAAGAGACAGAGGAAATGTCATGAACACCTGTGCAACCTAATCCAATATAATACTTCTAAATATGTCAAGCCTTTATGTTTCATTTTGGGGATGTAGTTTGTTGTGGAAAATCATGTCTTGTTTCGATTTAGACAGAAATGTCCTGCAGCTGAATCATTCTCTACCGGCTCATCGCAGGGTCCATTATTCTTTACGTTATATTTACGTATATGTAGATGATTGTTGTAATAAATATTGTATGGTTTTCTAACAGTTGTTTATGGCATAAGAGCTGAAATTGTTTTTAGTTTTTTTGACAGGTATAGAGGGGAAACTGTCTTTGGTGGAACAGCAAACATCTGAAATGTAACATGGGGCTCTAACGAGGTGCTGCTTTTTTTTTAATTAAGGGATCACAGTCATAAACTTACCCCACTAATTAGTGGAGTAAAAAGTGTAATATTTGTCTGCAGTATAATGTAGTGGAGTATCTCAAAATGATACTAAAACACAGAGTAAATGCACTTCTCATCACTGTTGCATGCATGTGTGTCTGAGCCTTTCACAGAACATACTGCTATGTAGGAGGGTGGCGATAAGAGGACACAAAAATACAATGAGCAGTGAATAGGTTGGTGGGTTAGAACAAAGTAGCACTCTGGGTAAGAATTAAAAATCAAGCACTCTCAGGGTGGCTGGCTTCAGTTCAGCTCATGCGAGTGCAAGAGAAGAAGAATAAAAATGTTGAGGAGATGACTGACAGCCAGTGATTCCTCCTTAATTACATCTCTGAATATAGGAACAGAGATGGTTCTGTACTCCCATGGGGAAAGTCAGACTACACAGATAGACGAGGACATTACAATTCACATGAGGGCACAGCCCTTATATTCATGTATAGAATATGAAGTGATCCATAAACATGACACGATTACTCTAAATCCCGTTCGGGGATGTTTAACCACCATGTTGTGACAAAAGGACGTTGATGAATGCTCTGTAACTATTTTTGTGTATTGCAGCTGTTAAACTTACCCTTGAGACAACTGGAGAGTAAACATTCAGACTGTGTTTTTTGTTCATGTCGGGGGAGGTCAAAAACACTCACACAGAATATTTTCTCTCCTCAGCAGACAGTTTAAAAGGATTCTGACATTTTCATATTTTTACTTTTCAACCGATAAAAGCTTTAAAGTGCACAAACAAGTCAGTCAGGGGCTCCACGGATATGACATGATTGTTTTCAGTTGTAATTTGAGGGCAAATTACTTGAGGGCATCAGTATTCAAATGCTTTATCACGCCCGTCTGATTGCTCTGATTTTGCATTTTTGATGTGTGTTGAAAGGTGCAATCAGTTGCAGCAAAAAGAGAGAAAGAGCAGTGGAGGTTTCTATGTGTAAATTTATGTCACTGCTTGTAGCTGATGTTCATTAGAAGAGGACAGAGAGCATTTCTTAGAACAGCTCATCTCCTTACTCCAGCACATCTTGGTTCTTCTGCTGCAGATTTCTTCCATTATTCTTCCTTGTGATCATGATTTCAGTCTGTGAAGTCACTTCTCTGATTGTCTGTGTGAGCAGGAGGAGAATAAAGGGTGTGTGATCTTTAACTGTAACTGTGTGTGTGTGTGTGTGTGTGTGTGTGTGTGTGTGTGTGTGTGTGTGTGTGTGTGTGTGTGTGTGCGCGCACGCGTGTGCATAGGTTGTCCTTCATCACAGTAACAATGCCCTTGAAGCCTTTTTCCTCAGCCTGAATGACCGCCGTTAACCTCCGATGAAACCCCTGCACCTGTTCATACACAGGACACACAAACACACACACACACACACACACACACACACACACACAGAGAGTTGATCTTTAGCTGAAAGCCTCCCATGAATTGATTTGAATAGTGATTAGGACTGAAAATAAAGAATTATCATAATGTAGGAGATTGCAGCATGTCAACAACGTTTCTTTTCATTTTTAACATGTTGTTGTTGTTTTGTTGTTCTGTTTTTAAGTAAGGCCCTCTCATGCATTAGTATTGTCTTTAAATAATATGACATTATTGAACCGATTCAACTCACTTGGCCATCAATAACTGAAAGTGGAAGAAGCAATTGCCAGAATTGCGAAAGATGTTTCCTGTTTCTCAAAACTCACATACTGATAATAGTAGCTGAGTGTTGACCTAAGCCAAACTCCTGATACACTGACACACACAAAATCCATCTTTTGGATCACTTGAAAAAGAATAATGACCCATCTCCCATTCACCCAATCATTTTCACATTGTTCCTCATGGTTCTCCAAGCACTTTGCAACACTGTTTTGAAAGGTGCTATCACATATCAGGAGATTTGGTTAATTAGTTTATTTTATATACACCTAATTACCTCATCATCCATAAATAGATTGACCTTTATCTGAGTTGTCATCAAGGGAGGAATACAAGTAACTTGAAGTGTATACTATATTGTGCTAAGTGGTCACTCAACAGTCTCGCAAAAGAAAATGTAACATCAGACTGCCCCATTAAGGTGGAGTGAAGCATCAATAAAACAAACCAAATGTAGTGGAAAGCACGTGTAGATACTTTAATTCAGTTGCTCCCGACTCAGAAGTCAAGGGATCCAAGATAAATCTGAGGGGTCCCAAGATGAATATATAGATAAGGAGAAAAAATATATATTTCTGTTGCACAAAATGATGTTTATTTTATCTGACTTTTCTCACATTTATGCCTTTTTCCCCCTGAAATATGAGATATTTCAGCATTTAGAAAGGAAACAGTCCGTGAGAAGAAAAACCATTCATGTTCAACTGCTCATAAAATATGTCCACGAAAAGGCTGTAATCAGTGACGAGGGATCACGAGTCCTCCGTTGCTTCCATGTAAGAGGTCAAGAGTCAACAACATTGCGAGCCGCTGCTTTAACCCACAATCACGCCAGGATTCAGGGAGCAATGACACGGTTGGAGTCTGACTCAGAGCTAAATAACAGCTTCTCTCTCTGTATCACTGTTCAAAGTGTGTTCTCTGCAGAGGCATTTGGCACTTGCTTCTCATCTCTATACGCCGCTGCCCACCGAGCCCCCTCAGGGGATGACAGCTTGCTGACACTTGTGCCCTCATTGCCAGCCAACAGCACCCTCGTCGCCCACCCCACCCCCACCCAGAAAAACCCTGTGACTCATAGAGATGTGCCACCGTTGGCATCGCTCTGTCAGAAAATGGTGCATTACAAAATGTATTTTAGATTCGGGATGCTGTGGTCTGCTGGCGTCGTGCCCGGTGTCATCGATAGACTCGCCTCGGCTGAGGTTTGGCAACATGTTGTGGCCCCCGCTCTCATCCTTGCTCTTTCTTTATTGCTCAGGTCAGCAAGACACCGATGAATCATTCCATTTACAGGCAGCTGAGGCAGAAGGTGAAGAGATGTAGAGGAGGCTTCATATTCATGTTGCCAGGTTTTACTTTTCTCTCTCTGTCCCTGATGCTATCTCCATCTGCTGCAGGTTAGAGAAGATTTGTTATATGCAACTGTTTCTTTTTACTCCACAAACTTACTTCACGACATGCTGACAGTGCAAGAGAACCTCTTTTTCTCCCCCCAAAATGTTCAGACAAGAACAGAGATATACAGACCACCGGTCAGCACTTTTTTTTCCTTGTTATATATTTTACATTTTTGTACCAGCTTTGTTTTAATGTTGATAATACATGAAATTTCCTTCCAAAAGTGTGTCTGTGTGTCATAAACAGCTCACACATTTTAACCCCTTCAGGGCACTAAAGTGTGAATGAATCAGGTTTCAAATAAAGATGACATATTCACAAACTGCACACTGCTGCACACACAGCTCCTAAATTCACTGGTGCTTTACTCACCTTCTTGTCCCAAATGTTGCTCCCCTCCCTCTATCTCTGCTCCTCGCTCCATCACAAAAGCATCCCTCACTCAGAGAACATGGGTTCCTTCTTTCTGAAGTGTAATGCGTGCTGCCCACTCCACCACTTCCTGACTAATGGAGGCTGCGCACAGAATTACACTCTGCTTCAGTTGGGGATGAAATGACCTTAAAATGTAAATCTAGAGGTCATTGTTCAGTCTGGTTATTGAAACCGAGCCATCATCAGAGCAGGAGGCTGGCTACAGCTCACGAGCCGTGCACTCCCCGTGGCACATGCATGTTTAAAATGACAGATGGTCATTACTGTGTTGATCAAAGTGATGGAGACTATTCCTGTGTAAACTGAGAACCAGGCTGTCGTGCTATCAAACTGCTGCGTTGCTCAATATTCGCAGAATTAGCTGAGTCCACGGCAAATTAAACCAAAGCTCAAACTGATGATGGAGCCCAGGTGTCACCTGTAGTGATCAACACACTTTTACCAGCCCCGCTCAGCTCAGTTATTGTGTGTTTCAGTGCCTGACTTCCAACTTGTTCTGACTGTCCGGCCTGAAATGTTACAGTTTCTGGTCAGAACATCCACTCACTCACTATCTATGTAGTGCATCAGCCGTTCTGTAGTGCTGTTCTTTATCCAGTAAACAGTGCACTATGGAAGTGTTGCGAGGCACGTACAGAAGGTGTATACCTCATCGATCAAGCTAGACCATTACGCATTGCAGCCTGTTTCATAAAGTGCTGAAAAGAAGAAGTCATCTCGCCAACAGGCTATGCGCTAACATTAGCTGCTAGCTAATGTCTTTATTTAATGTATGTTTAATGTTTTAATGATGCTCTGGCGTTTGTTTATGCAACTGAGATAATAATTACGAATATTCGCTGCATAGTTATGTAGCAATTTAACATCCAAGTAGTGTCGGAAATGTATCAGTGGCTCCCTGCACTTATGCCCGAGTGAGTCTTCTATGTAGCAAACACTATATAGTGGGTGAGTGAGTGAGTGAGTGAACAAGTGGACAAACAGAGCACCAACAATTAACAAGCCAGATGAAGAGCCAGATATTTCCCACAACAGTTGATAGACAGTAAAACAGAGCTAACAGAGGAGAAAATATTGGACTTATATTGAACAGAAACACGGCTCCAAATGAATGTTAACATTGCTTTATGTTTGCTGGACGTATAAATAAACAAATGTTTACTATAATGTTCACCATGTCAACTTTAAAGGTGATACTATGTGTTTATGGCTTGTTTCTGCAGGTTAAAAAAATATAAAAATCCAATCTGTTTTTATTCCTCCTTACCACAGCATCGCAGGATTTTCAAGAGGCCAGAATATGTTTAGACTCATATTTTAATTAAGTCCTGCTTGAGGTCACAGACCTACAAGGCCTTTCAGTGTCCTCCATCCTTGTTCCGTAAATACGGAAAAGACCTGCCCACACATTACATAACCTCAGTGACTCACATTAATCCACCTTGAACGTCTTTGCATTTCATTGAGGATATTCAACACTGAGACATATGGAACTCATTTGGAAAACATGTATTTTTCTGTGTTAGTGGTAAGCAAAATAATTGCACTTATTAATTGCAGGCCGGTTTCCTCTGACAGTCTCAATTATAGTAAATGCTGAATCTCTCAAATTCCCATAATGCCACAGGCTAAACCTTAAATAAGCGTCACTTCAGCTCAGTTGGTTGCACTTTATTCTGCTGTTAGCGTAGCAGCTACACTATGAGGCTGATAAGAGTTGTTAGAGAGAGGGCAGCTATTTAAAGGCGTCTCCAACCATAGGGTGGTGTGGTAAGCAGCAGCGCTGCTGAATCACAGTGAGTCAGAAGGTTTGAGCAACAAAACTGAAAAGTCCTTCCAATCACACAAACATGGCCGAGTCTTTCTTTGAATGCAGCTGTGAGTCATGTTGAGAGAATTTCTCATCTAAACAGTGGGCTGATATACTAGACGGAGTGTGTGTGTACGTGCGGTTGTGTGTGAGTATTTGTACGTACGTGGGAGTCATCAGTTTACTTTTCCTCGTATTGGATAGAGAAGGTGAAACATGCAACTAACAACCTACAGACAGCAACCACATGTGTATTTACTGATCAACGTAGAAACTATAGAGATGATCCTCCGTTCATTTTAGTCTAAAGTTGTCACTGAATCCGCCTGCAGGTCGCCATCTTCTTTTCTGTCCACAGTCTGAGAGTGATGGTCTCTGAAGAAGGACTCCAGGAACTGTAGAGTGATGGTCATTGTGGAGGGACATCCTGTTGCATGGCCACATCATTTTCAGATGAATTCTGATCTTTTACATTATTTAAAGTGATGCAACGTTTTTGAAAGATTTACACAATCGCACTTCATGAGCAATAACACACACCATTGCTTAATTCAACACACTCAGGGTTTATTCTGTTACAGTCTTGCTTGGTCTGTTATGACCATGCCTTGTTTTGTTCAACGTAAAGTCTAACACCCAGAGTTACTCAGTTTATTATGAAATGTGACAAAGAAAAGCAGCAAACCCTTTCATTTTAGAAGCCAGACCAGAGAATAGAAGAAAGGGCGAGATGATTAATCGATATTCAGAAGGGTTGTTGGTTATTTTTCTGTCGATCGACTTATATTACTTCAGCTCTAAAGATGTTAATGGTTTAATCACAAACATAAAGCAAGTAAACACACAGAGGCTTGTTGTCGGTTTTTGCTTGTGGTTGCCTTCAAACACTCTCTGTCAGGTTGCTTAATGATGATTTCTTCGAAGTTGTAATTCTTCAGATTTCAGTCCTGGTTGATTTGGAAACACCTGTGGTTAACAAGAAGCGTGGTTTAATGAGCAGCTACTGTTTGTGTATGTGTGTGTTACAGTGCAGCCAAACAAAACATGTGTTGCTGTTGTTTTAATAAAGAAAATGTCAGTCACAAACATTTGCAACCACCACCTTATATCTGCGCACAGCTGTGCACAGATATAAGCAAAAGTGTTTTCCATGCAGCAGCAGGGCAAACCTTATTGCACATTACTTTCTTGCAAAAAAAGAGAAAGGATCAGCTGACATCTAAAATACTGAAATTGAATGATCGCTGTCGGTGCCAACCGCGGTGATAAACACATTGTGTTTTTCACAATAAAAGCCACCCTTTGTTTCACCATGTGAATGTGTTTAATGTGAAGCAATGGGAGTAGAAAATGTTCTGCTTGCATTAAAAGTAACTTAATATATTGACACTCTGATACGTGTTAAGAGAGTGAGGAGTAAATAGTGACACTGAGATCAATGAAAGACAATCAGAATCCTGGGAGCAGTGGAGTCCAATAAAACTACAGTCACATAACTACTGCGTGTAAATACTTATTGCAGAAAACATTAAATTAATAAGGAATATTACCTTAAAGCAGCTGACCACTGTGGCCAGAAGTGACAGTTTTGGGTTAATAATAAACTGACTTAGTAATGTCTGTTTAGCTAATGCTAACATTAGCCAACATAAACTACTGGTCATACAAGGCCAAGTGTGGTTGCACAGCATGTCTTGAATTGATCAGGTGTGCAATTTATTGCTTATGAATTCAACTTTTCTAAGAGGAAGATCACAGTCTGTCACGGTGTCACACTAATCAAACGTAGTGTCACACCACCATGCGGAGGTGTGGTTGTCATATTTTCTCCAAATGATCATCGATCGTTTCTTAACTCAAGTGTAATTTAGACAGAATATAGAGTGATCATGGTCAGGAGGACACAGTTTTTGGACCCGTATGTCATTGACCTTCTCTGTGCAACAACAGTTGATAGATAGATAGATAGATAGATAGATAGATAGATAGATAGATAGATAGATAGATAGATAGAAAGATAGATAGATAGAAAGATAGATATATAGATAGATAGATAGATAGAAAGATAGATAGATAGATAGATAGATAGATAGATAGATAGATAGATAGATAGATATGAATTCCTCCTCAAAGTTTCACCCTAATAAAGCACATACAGGATGCTCACCCAGCCCACACCATTATATTTTTAGAACCAATCAACTGATCCATAGCACCCACAGCTGGGCGCACTGCAGCTGAGCGTTGTTTTAGCAGAGTAAACATTGCTTAACCTTTTAATTATCTGCAACACATTTTGAGTGACACTTTCAGTGAAAACACACTCCCTGGGTCTCCAGCCACGCATTCTCAGTATAAATGGTCCACCTGCAGTAAAAGCACACCTGGATGCCTGAGGAGAGTTAAACAGAGGTGATTAACTACAGCATCAACATGATGAAAAAATGATTTCTTACAATCTCAAAATGATGTTTCCACATCTCATTTTGGTTTTGTTACCTAAAATATTGGTAACGTGGTACAATAATAGTTGTGGTCTTTGGCCACGTCAGTCTGATAAATGGTGGTTAATGCATCCACACTGAACAGGAAACACTGTTTTCATGTGTCTGAGAACATGTCAGCAACAGATATGAGCTTGTCTTTACGGTATGCTGATACAAAGACTTTATTAGTTATTTTATTGATTCGTCTGTTTTAAAATGCTTCACGGGTTTATGTATATTAGCTGTAACTTAGTATAGTAATGTATGAGTATTTTGTCTCATATTGCACATCTCAAATGACTCTTGTCCAAAAAAAAAAAAAAAAAGTTTACGTTTGACTTTAATGGGGGAAAGCCTCCGTCCAAGTGAGCTTCACTTAAATGGATGGTTACTTTTAATGGACATCTCCTCAGGTGGAGGAACTGTTCTGTCCGTCTACAGAAAGATGATGATACTTATTGTTGTTGTTCACCCTGAGTCACCACATTAAAACAGACGGATTGTCTTTGTTTTACTAAGCAATTCAAAAAAACAACTATATGCATATCCCACATATTATGTGATGGATGTTGCAGCTAGGCTGCTCTTAATTCTGGCTTTATGAATATAAGTATAACAGCAGTGTTTTATAGGCTTGACGTGCAACTCTCTCTGTCACTTTCTCTTCCTTTCCCACGCATAAAGTAACTCAATTTAACACACACTCACCCTCACTCTGACCAGCACCATCTCTCTCTCTCCCTCCCTCCCTCTCTCTCTCTCTCTCTCTCTCTCTCTCTCTCTCTCTCTCTCTCTCAGTCAATGCCGTGCAGCCACTCAGTGTCGGGCTGAGGCTGAAGGAGCGCTGTGGGCTCCAGAGTTCAGGATCACAGGATCTTTGTGGCGGCGGGGAATCCTCAGCACAACGGCTCAGGTTGACAACTGCAGCAGTCCCGCATACAGCCCGCTCCAAAATAAAGCCCGCATGGAGATACCACCAACCCCGACACCATGCACCTCTGAAAGCTTCAACACACCGTCTTGTGTTTAGCCTGAGGGGGGCAAAAAAAAGTCTGCAAGATCACTTTCCCTGCTCCGCTGAGGTGAGCCGAGCGTCAAAGGATTTTTTTCCCTCCTCTTCTTTTTCGGCCAGCCTGCCTCTTTTTTTTGTCTTCCGCCTCTCGCAGTCCACCGCTCGATTTTTTGACTTATTTTTTTCCTTGGAAAGGAAGCCCTGCTGTTTCCCAGAGTCAACCTGCTCGCCCAGCACCCATGAATTCAGATAAAAATGTGTACCTCGGCAGAGACAAAGGCATCATGCGGAAGAGAGCCTTGCTCCTTCGGAAAGGTTGCAGCTTCGAGATTACCAGGTAGGTCCTTCTTTTTGTTGGTGGAGCCGATTTTGTCTGGGACAAGAGGGGTGATCAAAAATGGCTAGACCATCCCACAGAAACTGCTCTCCCCTGCCCAGAAGTGGCACTTTACACGAGGCAAAGCAATGAGTTTTAATGGGTGTCTTGCACCTTGTCGGTTGGTGATTTAGCCAGCATCTGCTGTGTGTACATGTGTGTGTGTGTGTGTGTGTGTGTGTGTGTGTGTGTGTGTGTGCGTGTGTGTGCGTGTGTGTGCGCGCGCGCGCGCGCGAGCATTGGAGCGGAGGGATGCCCCAAATCATATTGTCCATCCAAAGAGCGAGTAGTCACACTACCGTCTCTGTTTCCCTCCTCGGTGGCTAAAACATACAGATTCCTTTTGTTCATCTTCATTTTTTTTTTTATTATATTTTTTAAAAATGATTAATTTTATTTTCTAAATCTCAACACTGTGCGTTCACATCTCCTATCTGACTGTGGGGGGATTCGTTACGCACGGATACGTGTCGTCTGCACCTGACTGCAATGTTGACAGTGTCGCTTAGTGGCAGGACACTGTCAATCATCATTTTATAGCCAAAGTCAGGTGTTGATTGGGCAGCCCAGCAAACACAAGGCCCCCAATGCTGTCCAATCCTGTGCCATAGAGGGCTGGAAATATGCAGGTTTTAATTCCCCCCCCCCGTAAAAAAAAAACCCCAAAAGAACAGGAGAATATTTGAGGGGTTCAGATCACCGGCTGTAGTCTGATGCCACTGAGGCACAGCTGGGGATCAGTGAGTTCACACACACACACACACACACACACACACACACACACACACACACACAGAGAGAGTCTGAAAGGCAACAGACACATGAAGGCAAAGGGTCTTGGTAGCAGATAGACCACATCATGTGCAGCTGATATGACTTCTCTGAACGGTGTAATTGGTTATTGGCGAACCTCCGGGAGGTTTCAGAGATATGTGGCGCCCTGTGGGCTCCTCCAGGAGGATGGCACTGGCTGTGTACATGTCTTAATCTGCCCAGCTCCCTCTGTGGTCCATCCATCTGACGTTTGTGCGCTGTGGTTTGGACCAGTAAATATTTGGTGAAGGCTTTCACTTTTACTGATGTCACACCGGTTCTTCTTCTTTGCATGATCACGCAGTGTTCTTCCTGAGGTTTGTTTGCCAGGAACTTGTGATGGCAATTGTGTTAAAGCATCATAAGACATTCAGTAATCTTTGGGGTGCTTTCAGTAGCTCTGCAACTGAAGATTATTTTCATTGTCGATTAATCTGCCTGAAGTAGTCAATTAATGTTTGTCTGTGAAACGCACACATGTATTTTATTGTTGATAATAGGTGTATCTTGTGCAGTTTTTAACGTCATATACTCGTCATTTACACTCATTCATTTGTGACAGTTTTATGATAAAACTTGAGCTTGTACAACTGGGTCAGAATAACCAGATTTTAGATTGGGTAAATAGTCCAGCAGTTATGCAAAAGCCAGCATTAACACTGGGTCAAAATAGCTCATTGTGTCTGTGCTATATCGACCCAAACTGGAACAAGTGAAATACCCCTGGCCTTTGGGTCAAAACCCCAAAATGTCCAATTTACTACCATGTAAACTGGGAGTAGCAGAAAATTCTCACAAGTCGAAACATCAAATGTTTGACCTTTTTGTTTGAAAAAGTGACTTCATCAGTAAATTGATGATTAAAATAGTTGCTGATTAATTTTTCCCCAGTCATCTAATCATTGCAGCTCCAGTCTTTATCGTCTTGATTGCATTGTCTTTGGATTATTGTTCTGGTCGTATCAGCGTCAGTCCTCCCACCTCCACTCTCATTTCCTGCTATTTCAGACGATCTGTGGAGGTGTGCAGGCGCGCAAATTTACTCATGGATCTCGCTTCATTGCTCTTACAGCTGATTACTTTGTCTCAGTATGTGTGTGTGTTTGTGATGGCAAGACTTGTGTGTTGGAGATATCCCCCCCAGGCTGCCGGGTTTCCCTTTTCCAAATAGAGGCATACAGTATAGTGTATTCAGGGTGCGTGGCGCATGCGGGGGCGAGGTTTGACTTTGGCCAGCTTTGTGCCAAGCACTTACTTTCAAATCACGCATCGCATCTAATTTTCTTGATTTATCCAGTGCAGTGAAGGGGTCTGTTCCTTCTCTTGCATGCTGTGGACCCAGACTCACATTGTGAGGCTTCCTGGCAGACTGTCTCTCAGACACTAGCAGTTTAACAGACAATCAATCTGGGCCGGGCCTGAAGTGCTACTGCATGGGGAAATAGATTCTCCACTATACTGAGGGGATATGAAAGACACTCAAGTAAAGGGCTGCTGCTGAGGAGGCTGTGTATAATTCATTGTGCTGCAGAGGGGCATGGCCATACAGACCTAACACATTTGGACAGTTTCAGAAGGACATGCACTGTATGTTACAACTCTGCTTTCACGTGCGTAATCACACGTGAGCGCGCGCACACACACACACACACACACACACACACACACACACACACACACACACAATGGCTGAAGTGTTCCCATATGTTACGCCTGTGGAAGTATGTCATGAGGTAGTTTTATCTAGATATTGATCTGCCCTCGTTTTCTTCTAGACTACAGAGTCTCAGTGTGAGAGGCATCAGACAGCACATTAGAGAACTCTCTAAGGCTCAACGAGATTATTTTCATTGGTAGTTAACGTGATTATTTTCTTGATTAATCATTTAATCTACAACATGTCAAAAAACTAAAATGGAAAACATCCAAGGAGAAATGTCCAACCAACCACCTAAAATCAAAAGATATTCAGTTTACGTTCTCATAAGACAAACACATTGTTATTGAGTTATTTTATTTGACTTTAAATACTTTCCTGTCAATATGCCAATCGATTAACTGTTGGAGCTAACAACAAAAAATCCAAAATCTTCAGGAACAGTTCATCGGGTAAAGCTGTCATGATCTCTTTTAAGACCCAGGAGTTAATCTGCTTTGAGGTAAACACATCACATCACATTATTATTTCTGACTGTGTTTTGGACACTGTTTCATCGTGACTAAGCCTTAACTAACACAGTGAGCGGACTGCCAGTTGGCAGACACTCTCACTGATGGCAGTGGCCGCAGAGTTGCAGGTGAAAGCAGAAAAGTTCAACGAACTACTGGAACTAATTGTTTGGTCGTTTTCCTGCTGTGCTGTGCTGGGTGCAGGTGGTTGCTAGGTGTAAGTTGTTGCATGTTTGTAGCTTATGTATGTGTGTCTGTGTATTCACAGTACATATGTAGGTGTGTGTGTGTGTGTGTGTGTGTGTGTGTGTGTGTGTGTGTGTGTGTGTGTGTGTGTGTGTGTGTGTCTGTCCACATTTGTCAGGACATAAAGGACCACTACTACCATAACACACCCAAACCTCCAGCCAAACTGTCAGTGGTTAAGTTGCATTATGGGTAAAGAGGGCGCCAGGTTTTGACAAGCAAAAGGAATGTGTGTAATAACAAAAATAGATTCTTCTCTCTAAATCAGCAGTGTTCTTTGAGTTTATTATGCCAGAGCACAAGCACACACAACATCCGACGAGCCCTTTGCCCTGGAGTGTTGAACTCGACAGAAGTGAGTCTGGATGTGCTCCAGTGACAACAAATCCTAACCTATTTAGTGTCGCTTTCCGTTATTTTCCATAACAATCGAGTCATGTTTCTCCATCAACTCTGCCTGTCACTGAGCTCTTGGCTGTGGCCTGTGTCAGAGCACTTCCAGTCGGCCCCGGCTAATCGTGTGTGAATAAGATTAGACTACGCACTGACACTTGAAGGAGCCAAGAAAGCACTGGCTCGACTCTGACCACGCGCTGGCAGAACAAACATAACTCTAAGAGACAGTGCCAGCGAGACCGAGGAAAACCATGTGAACGGACGCTGCTTCCGGGCAGTGCTACAAACCAGCAAATATACGAACCCTGACCTCCGGAGGAACATGTTTCCGTATCAGAAATCGCAAGAAGTCAGCAACATGCTTTCTATGAATCCAGCATCAGCGGATTCTGATGTGGTGGAAACTAACCTCATCGCGTGGAATCTTTTTGGGTCTCGCTCGTCAATCCATAACAGAACATTTGTAGTTCATTTAAGGAAAGGCATGCACTGGCAGGGAGAATCGCCATGAGAGAAGAAAAGCCTATTTCTCATCAACCCAAAGCAGGGCAATGTGTGATTACAGCATGTTACTATGGTTTGACTTTGCAGCTCAAAATGAACAAATACGTTCAGATAAAGAGCCTGTTTACAATGTAAGAGGGAAAGATTAGGTTTGACGTGTGGATTAATGAGTTTTGATTAATGCTCGCTGCTCATTAATCAGTCCACTCAGTTTGTCAATGTCATTCAGCCCCTCCCTGCTTTTACCATCCGTGCATGACTCCATTCACCCACCCAACAAAAATCGTGAAAGCAGTGATAACTTCACCCTGCAACCTCAGCCACATTAGCGGAGCAAAAATAGATCCTTGACGCGCTGCAGCCTCTGAAGCTCTGACAGTCTCTATCCCTCACTCGCCCTCTCGCTCTCCTTTCTCCCTGAACCCCTCACTTCAGGGGTTGTTTGAGTGCATTTGCTTTGAAACGCTATCAGTGTCTTCATTAACCTCGCCCGCTGCCAAACCCACAATGTTTTGTGACTACAGTTGCCAGGGGTTCTGCTGTAGCTTGCTGCTTGTTAGATTGGCACAAGACCGGTTCCAGATGTGGCTGAAGTGCACCGTGCTGAGTTCACGTGCTTTGTAAACAAACGGCTGAGGGAGTTTTAAACATATGTGTCTTAAAAGTAAAAAAAAAAGCAGAAGGAAATATGTATTAGGGTTTGTCCTCATGTGGTTTCCTGGTGAAGCTTTTACAGTAGGCTTCAAAGGGTTCTGTGAATGAAGAACATGTGTTTTCACTGTCAGACGTGTTTTTCATGTTTTTTAGATCTAAGAATGTACGAACAGACCGTACATGGGCAGGACCATACTGATGTGCTCTGTTACAGACGGAGTGAAAGTGGTTGTGATAGGCTGGGCTGCCGGGGGCTCCCTCTGTGTTGCAGTCTGTCATAAAGCATCCAGCGGGGAGCTGCTGAAATGATGGACCAACTGACATTTTTGCTGACTCAAGGCCCTCGTCTGCTTTACATACAGTGAATCATATTTTGCTCTCATGCGCATTGGACACTGATCACAGCCAGAGATTTTCCTCTTGCATCAGTGGAGCTGCAATGCTTATTTGTCTGGCAGAAAGTATTTTGATAATTGTTTCATTGTTTTGAGTCGTTCATTAAGCAAAAAAAATCCAAACTCTCTGTTTTCAGCTCCTTCAATGGGAGGATTTTCAGCGTTTTACATCATTGTAAATGGGTTTTGGACTGTTGGTCAGAAAGAACCAGACAGTCGAGGATGTCATCTTAGACTTTTGTGAATTGCGATGACACTATTTTCTGAAGTTTTATAGATTGGATATTCAATTAGTTGGTTCAGATTAATCTGAAATGAAAATAACAGTTTGTTGCAGCTCAGACTAGAAAGAATGAAGAATCGGTGTCAACAACTTTAAACTGACGTCAGTCTTTTTTTATTCTGCACATTCTTCCTCCATCAAAACCTGGCACCTACATTACCCACAATGCAACATGACTGCCAACGGTTCAGGCAGAGATACTGGTGTGTTGTGCTAGTAGTGGCTCATGTCAAAGATGAGGATCTGGCTACACAGGTCTGGTAAAATAACTCCACACCCCCATTTTTTCAAACTTGTAAGCCACAACTTACATGGACTCAAGTGACATCACTTGAGGAAACTGAACTTGATAGTTGTAGGTTAGTTTAGTCAATTAATGAAATTGTTGCAGCTCCTTAAAAGATGTTGCTTCCAGGAATTACGATTGCTTGCGCAGTGTTTGTGCAATATTGTATCACATGTCTGATTTCCATAGAAGGTTGTAGCTGGGAAATCGAAAAAGTGTTGCACGAGGGCGGTTCTGCTCCGCTCAGCCGTACAGTCAGTCCCTCAGTGAGGTCTGATAAACACTGGACTGTAATCACTCCCATATGTGGCTGCATAGCTCAGCACAACCCGGCGCAGTTCAGCCATGCGCACAAGGCAGCGCACCAGGCTCATTTAGACAGAAAAATAGACTCAAATTACTAGAAGAAGAAAAAATACCAAAAAATCCCTCGCTTGATTACAGCCCTATGTAAACTTTGACTCTTTGAGGGGAACATCTGCTTCCATTTAGGGCTTTAGGACACATGCCTACACATTAAGATGCACTGTGCACTGCTTCGGGAAAGCTTGGAGGCTGGAAAAATATTCCCCATTATAGTTGCCTGGAATAAACCCAGCACAGTGTACTTAAAGCTGGGTATTGGTTGGAGATGCGGCCAGCTCCAGCTCGGCCACAAGCCACACGCACACAAGACTCACATTCGCAAAGTGAATGTGAGTGTGTGTTGAAGTGCCAGAGGAACGGAGCAGAGTATGAAAAGCTCAAAGGAAGTCTGCGCAGTATGGGCACCGTCTGTGTGTACACTGTGAGTTGCTTCACACCAGCCCACTGCCCCCGTCATAACCCTTAAAGAGTGATCCAGGAGAGACGGAGGAGGAAATGGAGCCAGTGAAGGGTTACTGTTGTACATTTTTACCCTGCGGTTTTAAGGGAGGCCGGCCAAAACCTCTTCTTGGTTAGAGACTGAGCAACAGAGGGAAACGGTGAAAGAGATGGAAGTGCAGTTTGAAAGTACCTGTAGAAGCATCTAAGACCGGTGTATTTTCAGTGGAGGTTGTTAAGATGTGGCTCAAATGAAGTTGTTGGAAGTGTGGACATTCTTTAAAAAAAGGAACTTAAAGGGAGTTTCACTAACTGCAGGCCTAGTGCTGCAGTAGTATAGAGATTATATTGCATGTCACTATTTTTAAGTTAAGTTTAAGTTAACTTTTTTGGTTTGTTTTGGTTTAAAAAAAAAAACCCAATGCAAATGTGTGTACTGTAGAAGATACAGTTGTAGACTCACACAAAAGCACAAATAAACACACCCTCCAATAGAGAGTGAAAGGCCTCACTAAAGCCTCTATTGCACTTTGATGCTCTGAGGCATCAGAAAGTCTTTTTGATCCTCACACCCCCTCCTTTTATAAATATTTAATTTTCTACAGATTGTAATATCTCAGGCATGTTTGTGATGAATCAAAGAGGAACTCAAGTATAATGTTGCATTTTAGTGCGGGAACACCCTTTCAGAAAGCAGAGCCAGGTGTGGCAACATGCCAGAGAAGTGACGCCTAACATTTTAAAATCAAGATAACAAAGAACAACAAGAGCCACGTCACCAGCTCTGGGAGGCCGTGCTTGGACACCTGAGAGCCTTTTGCTAAATACTAATGCCAGCATGCTAACAGGTTCACAGTGACAACATGCTGATACCAAGCAGGTGTAATATTTGCCATTCCCGCTATCTTTGCTTAACCTGATAGCTGATAACATTTCCTAATTGGCATTAAACACAAGTAGGGCTGAGACTGATGGGAATGTGATTAGTTTTGCAGGACTGGACAAATGAATTGGATGAATGTCTGCACCAAAGCAAATGTTGAAAACTCAAAACCACAAAGTTGACCTCCATGGAGACGCCAGGTAAAAACACAGCTGATCACCAAAGTCAGAGGGTTCATCCTCTGAGGACCATGAAGGGACCTCATTAGTGGATCAACCTACATGCTGCTAGTATGGCAATAATAATAATAATAATAATGATAAATGGATAATAAGACAAACCCGTGGAGGAAACTCTGAAACTTTCACTTTCATAGTTCACATCTAACTTTTACATAATTAGAAAAATTACCAAATTATTACACAAAGACGTGACCCTATGTATGTTTTGATAAACATTTCTCATATCAACCCCCCCCCCCCAAAAAAAAAAAAACAAGTGAAATGGAAGAAAAACATTGTTAATGCAGTAGAGGGTTGATTATAGCTATATGTGATTGAATTATAAATAGTGGTTGCTTATGTAAGCTCTTATATATACAGTTTTTTTGAGTTCCCTCTCATTTCATTGTGATGAGAGTTCTGACCACTAGAGGGCAGACTCTCCCTGTAGAAACACTGATGTGACTATGAGTGTGTGCCCAGTGGACATAAGAAAAGGCTTTCACACTTCTCACATTTTGACCTGTTAGTTTGAGCTTTTGATGCGACACTAAATCTGAGAAGACCAAAGTGATGAGTTGCAGAAAAACTCAAAGTAAGCAGTGAAGACGGTAAAGACATGACATTCCTTGTGCACTGGTCATTCCCACTTTTCCACTAGGAGGAGTAAGTGCGTTAAGAAGCAGTGACAGAGCAGGTGGTCTCAGCTGAGGGTTTCATTCAGACACACAGCAAGCTCACTGTGTTTCTCTGTGTTCTGTACTGATGTATGTTATTATGGCCAACAAGTACGGACATATCCCTTCATCTGTACTCATACTCAGCAGTAACCGGGACTAAAGTGCATCGTCCCACAAAAAGTGTAAGCACACACACGTAGCCAAAGGGCCAAAGGGCAGAGTGGTGTCCAGGGCCGGCCTGATCGTTACAGACAAAAGGTTAATTCACCTGATCACATTTAATGAGAGCGCCATCATAAATCGCTGCAGCCTGACACCGTGACATTTCACAGAGGCCACATGGTGACCCGCTGGCATTTGGGACGCACTAGGAACAAAGGGGCCAAGGTCCGAATCCAAATCATCTGCATGTATATATGTGTGTGTGTGTGTGTTTGTGTTCATGTGATTATGTGTGTATATGACTGCCAGTAGAGAACATGTGAGCTTGAACTACGAACAAGGGGGAAACAGCTGATTGCTCACCGAAATGAACTTCAAGAGGTTTAAACTTGTAAAAAAGTCTGAATCATTTCCTCATTTCCAAACAATGGTGGAAGATGCACTGAGCTCCTTTTTATACGAGTTGAAGTACCAACGCAGCAATGTAAAAACACTCCATTACAGGGCTGCAACTATCAATCATTTTCATTATCGATCTTTAATCCGCTGATAATTTTCTTGATTAATTGTTTTGTCTATAAAATGTCTGAAATATTGTGAAAAATATCCCTTTATGATTACAACCTGAGGCAAAGCATTCACATTGCTTATTTCATTAGACCAACTGTCCAAAACCCAAATATATTCAGTTTACTTTTTACTTATAACAAAAAAGCATCAAATCCTCACATTTGAGGAGCTGTAACCAGTGAGTTTTTGGCATTTTTTGCTTGAATAATAACAAAAACCATCAGTAGTTGCAGATTAATTTTCTGTAAATCGATTCATCAATCCTGCATTCAAGTTCCTCCTGAAGTCAAAGGTCAGGAGAACGTAGAAGTACTCAATGTGTAGAAAATGGGCCCATTGGAGATAATAAGGTGGTTTAATTCAGTGGTTCACAACCTTGGGGTTTGGTCCTCTCCAAAGGGGAACCAAAGGATCACAAGATATATCTGTGGAGTCATGAGACCACCCTAGATAACACTTATTTATTTATTTTTATTTTGTATATTTTTTACGCCTTTGGGCCTCAGACATTTTAAAGAGGGAATAACCCTTTGGTGGAACTGCTTACTGAGCACATGTGAAGCCAAAAATGTTTGGGAACCATTGTTTTAATCTTTAACAATGTTTTAATGGAAAAAAAAGAAGTCTTTATTTGAAACTGACACATGAATGTAGTGGAGAACAACAATTCCCTTTAAAATGTAGTGGAGTTGAGGAATACAGTGGCATCAAATAAAATTAAACGAATAATAAAAAGAAAACGACAGTGACCAAATGTACTTAGTTACTCTCCACTACTGCCAAAAAGTTCACAGCTCACGCTAAATGTGTTCTTGAACTCACCATTTTGCTGCTACTGGTCGAGTCAACTCAGTTTTATTTCTATAACCCAAATCACAAATTTGCTTCAGGGGGTTTTTACAATCTGTACAACACACAACGTCCTCTGTCCTTAGATCCTCAGATCAGACAAGGAAACACTCCCCAAAGAAAACCCCTTTAACAAGGAACAAAAACATGGATGAAATTTGCTTCTACTGTTCCAGTGTGTACAGCAGTGCCAGTGGATAAACAATGGTTGAATCATTCCATAATCAAATGAAGCCATCTATCATTACTGCTTCCTCCCACAGGTTACATATTATCCAGGGACAAAGCCTCATCAAAGAAAAGTGGAATCATATCAGGTCTAATGATTTGCATGTTGCACCTGGATGTGTGTGGCAGATAAGACCCCACTGTGTTGACACTTGTCGTAGCGGGTCGCACTATGTTGTTCATATTTTCATACATCTGTATTTAGACAAATGAATCCCATTGGACCCAGTGTGATCTAGTGTCAGTAACCTCACATCTAATCACTTTGTGTGCTTACACACACACACACACACACACAGTAACAGAGGCAGTGTTTCTCCTACGCGTGGGAAAGGTGCCGTGGTCAGACACGGCTTACTCGTGAGACTAAAGGGCCGGCGTGGCAGCTGTCCAGAGAGAAGGCGGCGTAGCTCCGAGGGATTAGCGAACTATTGACTCGAGAGCTCCTGATCCGCATCATGCAGCTTCAACTGGCTTCAACTGCTGGGGATAACCCTGCGAGTGCTCATCGGATACACACATGCATTTTGTGTACCTGTGCACCGCAACCACCAGTGGCGCGGACTGATGCATGGATTGTAAACCCACACACTATAATGCTTACACCTACATTTATATCCTGATCTTTAGAAGTTGCATTCGTCTGGGGAATGTAGAGCCTGGGATAGTCCATCACTGTCAGGTCCCACACACACACACACACACACACACACACGCATACACACACACACGCATACACACACACACACACACACACACACACACACACACACACACACACGTGTTGAAGATTGAGGGTTATAGTTTATACTTCCTAGCTAATAGATCCAAAATAGAAGATTACTTTTGAGGGATGATGAAACCTTTAGGTTTGTTTTAGCAGCTCGGTGACACACGAATGTACACGGATGGTGGTTGGGAAGATGGTGACACCTACTGTAGTTCTAAATTGGGTTAATCCGTGAGCAAATGGTGTGATCATGGGAATGAAAAGGTGATATGCAGCCTCATTAGTATTTGAATTGCTTTGTCATGAATACAGCTGAAACACTAAACCGATCAAGTGCAAATGAATCCACAAAAATAATCTTATCAACAGTCATTTCTTTCTTCTTGAAAGTGAGAATATTCTGTTTCTCTCTCTTTTATATCATTGTAAATTTGAATATCTTCCTGTCTGTTTCTCACCAGGAAGCATCATTATACTTGTTAAATAAATTTTCCTTGCTCCTGAAACATTTGCAGATGAGATTATTGTGAGTTTGAAGCCTACACTGCTTACGTCCATGTTTGTTTACCAGCAACCTACATTTCTTGGCACGTCACAGCCACCAACTGTTGGTAAGTGTAATGGCTACACATGATGCAAACAAAACTGGTGCCTACTCTTGAAAACATTAGTTCATAACACTACTAGTGGTCAAATAATCCACAGGGGGCCTTTAAATTTTAGAACTGCTTTCACTATCTTTAATAGGTTTATCATTTCTCCTCTTGGGAATATGGGTTTTTCATTCCAGTAGACCTAGTTTCAACCTTTTTGCATCTTCCACACACTCTATTTTCATTTGATCCTATTCCTATACACAACCTCTGTGTCAAAGCCTCAGTCTGATCATAGCAGCTGTATGTTCTGATGCGCGTATCTGTTGATTGGCTAAAACAAGAATTTTGGAGACTTCATCTTAATGTTTTTAGGCCGTTTTTAATCAATGCAATCAACAGATTAATCCATTATCAAACTCATCATTAGCTCAAGGCAGAGCCATTCAGAAGAGAACTTTATTCGTCTCTGAAGGAGCAATTCAAGGCAGCGGTGTCGTCGAAGCACACATGAACAACTCACCTACACACATAAAAAGGATCTATAACAGTGGCCAGTCCATAGCTGCTCAACAAGACGAAGGTACATATTATGATTTAAAAACAATAGAGAGAAGTCAGAATAACAAGTGGGTTTTTCGGTGTATGCGCAGGGCAAACTGACCACAGGTCTAACGGCTTCTGGAATAAAACCAAACTTCTATTTGTTTGACATGCTGGTAATCTCAAACACAGTCCTGATGGCGTTCGCTAAAAGTAGTCATATGTGGGGTCACTGATAATCTCATATGCCTTGTCGAGGGCTTGTTCAGTGTCGAGCTGTGCCAGGCATCTTTGTGTTTTGCCGGTAAGTTAAGAGTTGAGGTTGACAACCCCTTACAGTCAGTTCTTGTCCTCTTGACAAAGCGAAGCAAAATACATGAAAAAGTTCAAATACTTTAAATAAAAGAGGAATAAAATGTCAGTATTCTCAGATCTACTCCAAAGGAGTTAAGTTCATGTAGGTGGTGCAGATGCTGCTGAGCCTTTTTCACAAATACATCTGTGTTTTCACTCAATTTCAATCCGTCACCAAACACAGTTCCCAGATATTTGCAGGTCAATTTCAACACTGTAGCCATGACTGTTGGAAGTCGGATTAGTCGATGAGTCTAGTTTAGTCTTCGTTTGAATTTAATTGCAAGTATTCTGATTGAAGTTAGTTTTCAAGCAAAAAATGTCCCATTTTCTCACATCTGAATATATGTTTTTCTTTACTCTTACATGATTGTAAATTAAACAACACACATTTACAGCCAGATTGAGTTGTCTAAATTGTCTTTTAGCAGTAGAGATTTCATTGAGGGCATCACAAAAGACACAAACAGCTCTTGTATGTTTGTGGAAGCAGGTCTCGGTTTCAGGTCATTGTGAGGAACCAGTGGATTATATTCATCACCTGCAGCAGACAATTGTCACATTACACCAGCTCTTTCTCTCACAACAGTTTTGCTCTGCATTCAGGTCGATAGCTCCTACGTTGACATTAACGTTAATCTTTGAACAGGAAGTCTTCCCCATTTGAACTTCCCTTGTTGCAGACCGAATTTACAAGCGACCGTTGAAAAAACCAGAAGCCCTTATGCAAAGGACATCGAGGCCAGTGCGTGTCAGTGGGAGGGCGTGTGACAAAGTTGTGCTTATGCAACATGTATGAGTGTCTCTGGATGTGTTTGTGTGTGTGTGTGTGTGTGTGTGTGTGTGTGTGTATGAGATCAGCCTCTAGGCTCTAATTAGAGGTCGGGGTGTTCAGGTATCTCAGGTTGGTTGTTTGTAACTCGATCCTGACGTGAGAAACCAAAGGTTTTATTTTCAGTGGTCTTTTATTGAAACAGCGTTGTTTTTCTCCAGGCCGTTGCAGATTTCAGCTGCATTTCAACCCGAGCTATTTTTAAAGGTGCATCCACAGTGAGAGAGGAAACGGGAGAAAATGCCATGTGTGTCAGTAGCTTTAGGTGTTTTCCTGTGGTGTGGCGAGCCACAGAGGGGGGTTTCTACTGATTAAAAATTGATGAGCAGCTGAGTGTCGTGTAGCCTGAGCCGAGCATTCCTGCACTCTTTCATGTTGTGTGTGTGTGTGTGTGTGTGTGTGTGTGTGTGTGTGTGTGTGTGTGTGTGTGTGTGTGTGTGTGTAGTGTGTAGACTGAGCTGGAGACACAGGCAGTGGCTGGGCTATTGTGAAGGTATCAGATTTTCCTAAGCTCATATGTCACCTGCTATTCTGCGTGTGTGAGCAGAGACCGGAGAATTAAAGTCCTTCTTGACATGTTTTTTTGCCTCGTTCCTCTGTTTTCTTTACATGTCCTCCCCCTCAAATGTTCAATATTGCTCACTGCACACACTGACAAGTGACAAGTACTTTCTTTAAGCCTTTTATTTCCTTTTCCCCATCCTCCCCCTGACTGTTCAAGAACCTTAAAGGACAGATTCACATTTTCTCAAGTCAGTCTTTGTACCAATATTCACATGCCCATTTCTGCTGTGGTCGCTGTGATTGCACCAGCTGTCCATACTGGCTGAGAAGAGATCCTTTTCTATTGTAACGATATTCCAATGTAGAGGACGCGGGACAAAATACATTCTTATGTTGAACCAAAGCGAACTGAGGCCAAGCTTTCAGTTTTTTTAGGACTGAATTCATTCTTCTTCTTACGATTCCTGCACCGCAGCTCAGCAAGGAAACGCTGTCAGAGGAAATAAAAATCAGGCAATTTATTTTGGCAAACATCCACTTCATTAGAAAAAATTGGACTGTGGATTTAGTCCCCTCATCTCTTACATTGGAATCTCATCAGGAGAGGATCTTTGTTTTCTGTTTTACATATGGGCATGTGAATATTGTTTTATCACTGATCTGAAAAAATGTGATCTTATCCTTGTTGTGTTTGTCGTCTAGGAGACCCCAGGCCTTCTTTAATGGCGTAACACTGTTTTATCACCTTGATACATGACCTTCCTCGCTTTTATGACAACTGCTTATAAACATTTTTTTGAGCTGATGACCGATGTCCGTTACAGAATATGAAACATTACTTCTGTTTGGGGTTTCAGGCTCCCAACTGTAAAACATGGTAAAATACAATGAAGCTACGTGTGACTGATGCTGACAGCAGATTTTACACAGTTCTCCCAAATCCTAAACAACCCTATTTGGATTTCTGTCACTGAAGTTTGAAGTTTGCTCATAAGAGGTCGAACAGGAAGTTCGGTGACTTTAACGTCTCAATGAAACTAAATAAACTACGTAGGATAAAACACTGTATATGTTTTTAAAGAGGAAGCTACATTCGTTCACTTCACCCTAGAAAAACATGAACCGTTAATAACCATAAACTGGATAAAACTGGATTTTTGAAGCTGGTGTCTATGTCTGTATAATCTGATAACGATATAGTAATTTTATTTTATCATGAGCATGACATAAACAATAGATTTGTTCTATGTTTAAAGAATTGTGACCAAGATACATACGAAATGTACTATACACACGATAGTGATACGTCTGCAATAAGCTAATGTCAGCTGATTTATTGGCTCAGCTCTAGTAATAAAAATGCTTTATGCTCATTTCTGTATTTTGTCACCTTCATCAAATGTGCAGATCCTGTGTGTGGCAAATGAAAGATTCTCTACTTCAATGCTTTTCAGTACTTGGCTTTAATGAGACCAGAAAAACACAAAAACAACATGTAAAGGAAAAACAATAGGTGATTGTTATTATTTTTACACATACAGTATCAAGGTCTGTGGGATCCCAAACAATGAGGCAGTCAAGCAGTTGTCAACAAAACACAAGAGTGGATGTTTGTTGTGGCACGTTGTCACTCAATCCCTCTAATGAACATGGCAGCAGTGTAATAAACGCCGCTCTCAGATCTGTGCATGTGTCGCTGTGTCGTCCAGGAGACCAGAATGTTGATTAACCCAGGAGTTAATCAATAGAAGGTAGAAAAGTGCATTTTGAAAACATAAAAAAAAAGGAGAAAAGGAGGAGAGAGGTTGCATGAATGAATGAATGACCTCATCACTGCCTCCACCTCCTGCTGAGTGGGATTATGGGTAGACCCTGGAGAGCTCTTAAGAGTGATTGATTGGTGAGGATCTGAGAGGCCAAAGAAACACAAAGATCATTTTCCTCTGAGAGAAATGGTGCTACCCATTTATATAGGATGTATAACTCGTAACTGATGGCTTAAATCATTCACTAATGTTTTATAGATCAGTTGTTAGAACAGATTTTGGGTTGCCAGGTTGTGGAAGAAAAAAAATGAATCTATAAACAACATATTAATATTTACAGTTTTAGACTTGATGGATTAAAACCTTGATTAATGTCTTACTAACACTTATAAGGTCAGAGCTGATTAGAATGTGGGTGAGTATTTATTATTGAATTTGTAGCATTTGAAAAGATAAACACCTGGCAACCCCAAAACTGCTCTTATCAATGGTCTATAATTGACCTATTAAGGATTATTTCATGATTTACTAATAGCCTATTAATTAAGCCATTAGTTTCACCTTCATAAAGGCGTGACTTATTTGCAAATTTGGATTTATTTCAAAATAAAAGCTGATGAATTGGACACTGGATGATGCAAAGCTGCGCACAGACATCTGCATTTTTCTGTTCCTAATTTACCAAGAATCACTTCAAAAATGTAAAAAAAACGTCGAGGGTTCCCTTCATATTTGCTCTCAGAGCTCACACCGGGTGACGAGCTGAGAACCTCAGCCTCAGTCCTGCATTCTGACATCACTTTGCGCTCCAGGATACTGTCACTGTAGAGAAGCTTCGCGTAATTGACGGTGATGTAACAGCAACTCAAAGAAAAAAAAAACGAGCGATAAGAATAATCTGCTCTGAATGGTGCCTTTTGCTCTGCAGAGCCTCCAGCATAAAACTGTGTCGGCTTGAAATGCACCACTGATGTGTGTGTGTAAGAGAGAGGGAGAGAGAGAGGGAGAGGGAGAGTGAGAGAGGAAGAGGGGGAGAGAGAGATCACACAGTAAACACACAGCTCCTATGGCAGAGCTGTTCCGCTTCACCATCATGCTGTGACCAGTTGCGCGCAGAGCCAAGAGCCAACAAGAGTCCGACCACCAACCGGGTTCAGATCAGCTGTTGTCGGAGTTTGCGCCGCAGTGATGCTCCTGAGCTCTTAGCGAGAGGAGAAACAGACGGGTGGGAGACAAAAAAAGAGAGACGCCGGTTTGTTGTTGTCGCCTTGTCCGCTGGACTGACATCGCATGGGGACATGAACAGTGTGGATCCAGCGTCTAACAAACTGTTGACTTTCAATCAGCGGTAAAAAAAAACCCAAAACAAAACAAAAACAAAATCCTGCTGTTACCTGTGTTTCTGCATGCCAGCTCTCATCTGTTGAATGCATAGCTCTCTGCCGTCGCTCTGTCATATCCCTGCAGCACTGGCATATTTTATTATGCAGCCCCGAGCAATTTAGGCGAAGCTGGAAACACCTGCTCCGGTTTACACAGCGTTTGTTGGTGCGTAAAGTGCCTTATTACCCTGCTGGATCGGCTAATAATGTTTACAATAATCGACTGTTTGGGTCGAGTTTTCATAGTTGTCTAGTTATTTAGTTAGTTATGTATCAACTGCACGATTTATTGATCTTTTTTCCATTTACTCTGGGATGGCTGGCGAACTGAGCGCCACTGAATCCACAAGTCTCCAGTCTGGAAGTATTGACGCTCCTCAACAGACTCTTTCCGCCACAACAGCTTTTAATTATGCCACAACGCTGGTTTATTATGTGCAGCTAGTTTTTATAAAACTGTATGGTTCATCCCTTGATTGTTAATTGAGCTATCTTTTTTTCTTTTTCTGGGGGAGGACAGACATTACAGTGTGTACACGGAAAATCGTGAATAATTCATGTCGTGCCTTTCAGTTCAAGGTAGACTGGAGGTGCATGCACCTCAGGCAGTGTATGGCAGCAACAGAATAACGTATGTGGCCGCGCTGAAGGCGAGCATCTGGCTTTAACTGTGCAGCTGAGTTCAGATGTAGTCCAAGGTTACTCTGTGGTAGCTCATTTCCAGCCTCTTACTGTTGATGGATCTGAAAATGCCACCACTGCAGCAGCTCTTTACCAGTTTTAAAGCAACACCGGGGAGCTCAGGGCTGCAGTGACACTTGAGCACTGTAGAGAGATATCATATAGTAAACATACAGCTCTTATGCCACAGTGCTACCAGCAACAAAGCCACTTCTGTCCATGTTGCAGCAATTGTGCAGAGACGGGACAGAGAGGAGACCAAAGAGAGTGAAAGGATAATTTCATTAAATGCTCTTGTCATTCTGCTGCTATGGCTTGTTATTGCATGAATTGGCCCCTCCATTCATCACTGTAGCAAAATGACTGTGACTTATTAGTTAATCAGAAGCTGTGGTACTGAAGTGTCTGATGGGTTGGTGTTTGTGTGTACTGTGCATGTAGTGCACCAAGCAGCATCTGTATCATCTGTGTTTGTTATTACTCGCAGGGACTCAATATCAAGTCTCATGCATCTCAAAAAAATGATTTGGATTCACCCAAGTGGACCTGTTACACATGGAGGAAAAAACTGTTGTGAGAACAGTTCTAATGTGTGTCATTTAATGTTTGAATCTCACAGCTCTGCAGTGGGAACTGCTGCAGAAAACAGTCGACTGACATTTGAATTATTTAGACTGTCAGATGTAGTTGCCAGGTGTGGATGTATTTGTGAGATAGAGATGCAAAATGTTGATAATTTCTCAATCTTCTGCCAGTTGATGAGCTTTTTCTATGCTTTCCATCGTCACTCTCCACAGTCTTGTGGTTGGTATTTCTTCTACACCTGTTAGCATTAAGGTTCTTTGGTGTATTCTGGCTTTTCTGTCAAACAGAGAGACCCACTTTACTGAATGATTTAAGAGTTTAAAGAGTCACACGGTAGGTGATGTAACCCATAAAAGGATTGGCTTTTTCTTGAGCGGCACAAGGAGGATTCATATGATGGGTGGCAGTGTGATTTATACTTCACATTTTACTGTATGGAGCCTTTCGGTGGCCGCTGTCCATTGCCTTGTGACAGAAACCACAATTTGTAACCTTTCCCGTACTCCATTACTGAGGGCAGCAGTTGAGTAATGAATATCCATTTTACCTCTTTCTGTTTCAGAGCTATTTCTCATTGGTACAAGCTTTCAAAGTCATTTTTCTTTGGCTAACAGCCATTATGCTGCTGGAAAGTGGATACCTGAACTGTCGGGGTGCAGAGTTCAAGTTATGATATCCAAACACACGGACAGCTTTGAATGCAGGATAATGGTTTCAACTGTAAATCTCAAATACATGTTATGCAGCATGTCAAGAGTGTAGGTTAACAGGGCATGCCTATTTATATATAGTTATTATCACAAGACTGAAGAGTCTGCAGCCTTGCTAGCAGCTCTGTGTGGCTGTACTTTGGCACAGCTTTGTGCTAAATGCTGAAGTTACAATTCATCCTAGGGGAAACATGAATGGCTGTTCCAAATTTCATGGCAGTCCAAACAATAGCTGTTGAGATATTTCAGTGTGGACTGAAGTGACTGACCAGCATCACTGTCCCCCAGAGCCACACAGCTAGCGTCGCTAAAAAAAGAAGAGAATAAAAAATAGACATAAAACCTCATAATATCAGTGCTTTGTAAGCAGTCTTATTCAAAACAAAAATAATAATAATGAAATAAATGAATAAATCTTGGCTCAAACTCAGCACTTACTCAATATTGAAAAACTAAAGATTTGGAGCAAAAACATAACTGGGACAATTTTCAGTCCTTAGTTTGGTGTAGAAGAAGATTTCCTAACGGTACAATCACCACTGTTAGAGGATGTTTTTTTGTTGTTGTTGCTTTGACTCCTCGTACATACTGTACTTGAAATCTGGATGTGTCATTCTCACTGCGTTGAACTCCTAGAACTCTGTTGTTTCTCATCAGTCTCCAGGCATTTTACTCCCTTGGCCCGTTCCACCTCTTTAATAGGTGTCAGCATCACTTGAGTGCTGCTTATCTGTTTGGTCTGAAGGAAAACACCTTGTGGGCAAACAGCTCTCTTAGTTCACCACAGGCTACACCTCCTACATGTGTTAAAATACCTCTCATTTTAAAAAGTGAAAAAGCTAAAATTGGACAAATGAATATTTTCCCACATAAACAAAGGAACATTCTCACCCTGGCAGCCAACACTTTTCCTTCGGGCATTATACAGCCAAGTGTTGAGGTTTTGAAAAAAAATCTGTGTGCACAAAAGGCGCCAAGTGACTGATGCATAATAACTCAAACCAAAAAGCCAAACCATTTAACCAAGGTTATTCAACAAAACATCTCTCTTGAACCACTGCCACTTGAGAGTTGTTGTTGATGCTACATGCAATTTTAAAACAAAAAAAACAAACCTCAACATCTATTTTGTTCACTTAGTCATTTTTGCCTTCAACAAAATATCTATTCATATATACATTTAAACATCACCAAAAGCCCCGGACTCATTAGACCTTTCCTGAAGGAGATGAGCTTCACTAGGAGATAGAGTGGTTTTCATTAGCAAGGTGGGTGGGATGGGTGCCACTTAATTATCCCCCTCCAATGTACAATCCTTTTCGTGACCCCGTCTTAAAGGAAAGGTGAAGGGTAGGAAAGATAGCTACCTGGGTGCTGAGAAGAAAAAGTGGGTGAGGTAGGACCCTGCGATGGAGTACATGCTGCGATGGAGCTCCAGCAGACCCCACCCCAGTCGCCAAAGCAAGCAAGCAGGAAGAGAGTGAGTAAGGAAACAGTGATGGATAGGCTACATCCTGTAGTACAGATGCACTTTAAAATATGTCCTTTAAGCTTGAGTCTACATTATGTATTAACAGCCCCACTCTGCCTTCATCTCTTCCTCTGCAGAGAGAGAGAGAGAGAGAGAGAGAAACCTGACCATAGAGGGAAGAGTTAGGGGGGAGATGGAAGGGGAGTGGGGGATGTGGTCTGGAGAGACAGAGGAAGCAAAAAGCATACAGGTCATATCACGGCTCGGACAATCGTACAGATACTAGATACATATTTTGCTGATATTTTGAGCAATTTATGATACGTTTTACGAACTATTCCCTTAAACTATATCAAATGCTTGTTTTGCCTCGGCAACACAAGGGTCACGCATGCTTTACCGATTAGATACAATCTCCATTTTCATGCAGCTGCAGCGTGACAATCAAATGTCTTTATATATGGGGTGCTGACTTTGCATTTTGACAGCATGTGCGAAGTGTTGTTGTGCATGGGTAGCGTACCGACACCTGCGGGTTTGTATCATGCTTTCCATCATCAGTCTAATCCGTGATGCCTTCTTCTTACAAACCTTGACCGACCACTATAACCACCTTATTCCTCCTGACATTTTCCCAGTTTAACCAGTGTCCCTGCATAATGTGAGAAATTGCTTTGGCATACCTTGTCGCTTACCACTGGCAACGATTTTGCTTGTCTAATGACTTCATTTTTAATAGGATTTAACCAGATTCGTATTACATTTAGTCTCCCAAAGAAATCAAATCCTATTAAAAGGGAGCTTTGAGAACACTGCTGTTTTGCCTGGCTGTGTGTAGTTAGATGAATTGATCATTTCAGAATAATATCCCAGCTTGTTCTTTCTGTTTCATTTCACTCCACGATTTTAGGCTTTTTACAATGCTATCAAGTGATTCTTCTGTATGGATCGGGGTGGATCGATAGTAATATGATCATCATGACTAAAGTTAAGGAGTGATACATGGGTTGTTCAGAGATACATTGGCCAATTCACTGCCAATACACGGAGCCAGAGTCTCCAGCAAAGTTCTTGTTGGGTCATTGTGTTGTGAGTTAGATGTGAGGGTTGATGCCACTCTCTTGTCTGTGCATTGAATATGAAGCCTAGCCTAAAGGCTGGTGGAAACAGCTAGCCTGCCTCTGTTTTAAGATTAAAAATATTATCAAAAATGCTCATTCATTCCGAAATGTAAAAACATTTCAAGTTGTGACCACAACCTGTTTCTCTATGTATTTTATACACCAAAATAATCCATGTGAGGGGTGCTGGTAGGGGGATTTTAAACTCTGTGGGGAGTTAGGCTAGCTGTTCCCCCCTGTTCCCAATCTGTATGCTATGCTAAACTTAGCTAATGGACTCAGATATGAGAGTGGTATTGATCTTCTCAGATAACTCTGAGCGTATTTCCCAAAACATCATATGTCAAGATACATTCAGCTTTAATTGAGAAGCTTTCAATAAATTGTACAGTTGCATGTGAAATGGATTTTAGTAGTCGTATCAACTACTCTGATTTATGTGACGCCAGAGAAAAAGTAAACTTGTGACTGTGTTCCTAATATGTGATATACAGTAGGTCTATGTTACAAGTGGCTTTTAAGGCCACATAAACTTTAAAATCATTGTTACTCTTGTTGAGCTTAAAACATATTTAACTTTCCTGTTAGCACTACTTTTTCGTTCTTCTGTCTGATGCGTGTGTCACTTTCCCTCACATATATTAGTGATTGTATCTACTCTGTGTGTGCATTTGACTATTTGACCAGCAGTCAGCTCTCGCAGCCAGTCTCCATCTATCACTCGGGTTTAATTCAATCAGGACCCACATCTCAATCAGAACTGGGTTGGCCGCCGCTCCCAGCAAGTCACCATGCCACTGCCAACAGAGGCACAGACAGGAGGAGGGGAAAGAAAGACAGAAAGAAAAAGGGAAGGGGCGAGTGAAAGAAAGAACGTAGTATGAACAAAGTGGCCATGAACAAGAAGACAAAGTGAGATAAAGAGACTTCAGAAAAGCAGATGCTGCAACTGCCCCTTGTGCATGAGTGATGTGACCGTTTATGTGTGTTTGTGTGGTGTGATGGAGGACAAATAGGCCGTGTGTCTGACCATGCGTTTGTGTTACAGCTCTGCCTCGGAGGACCTGGGCTGCAGGCGTGGAGACTTCAGCAGGAAACACTATGGTTCGGTCGAGCTGGTGAGTCCCACCCACAATGCACTCATCTGTTTGTTGCTCTCTTTGTGTCTCAGCGTGTCTGTCTCCTCATCCTCCTTCTTCTTTTCATGATCTCCCCTCCCTCTCTGGCTCTTCTTCTCTTTGCTGTTGGCATGGATGGACAGCAGAGGGGGACTGATGAGTCATGACGTATTGGGTGTGGTCCAGTGATGTGCTTTGCCAGCGTGGATCACAATGGGTGCTCCACTCGCAGTGAAGCGGGGCTCTGCTGCCTGTTCAGCCTCCAAAGTTCATTTGTTTTGTTTTGACGCTGCTGGTGTAAAGCTGCTGCACAGTGTGTGTCTTTGTGGTTGATTACTAAGCTGTTGAGTCATTGTTGCTTTGGGGGAGTGTTTGTGAATGTGCATCCCTCCACTGTGAGCTGAGCCTGTACATTCCGATAGCCCAGAGCGACAGGAAGTCCTAGAGTTATGCACTGCGATCGTACTTCCTACCAGAGACATATTGTGGGTTTGTCCATGAGTGCTGCACACCACGCATGCGACTGATTAGTGTTGAGGAGAAACCACAGGCCACCTATCAGCACTAGCAGACTTACACTACACATAATACTTCTGTGTGTATGTGTGTGTGTGTGTGTGTGTGTGTGAGAGAGAGTGGGGGTGGGGTGGGGGCGGGTGTATGTTACAAAAAGAGAAAGAGCCGTATCCAAACATTGTGGTGGGTGTGAGCCAGAATGAAGTCACTGATAGCTTCGATATTCAAATTATCACAGAGCGACTGTTCCTCTTTTATGCTTCACGTGTTGTTTTTACTTGTCACATCTGGTCAGTGTTGTCTTTTCACCTGCGTCATCTCTAGAATTGAATATTTTTCATAGCATCTAACAAGCTAAAGGGTTTTTCTAATCGTCCATCACGGATGGATTAGGTGTTAGATTAAGATGATATGTATTTGTCGATTAGTATAATGGATGAAAAGATAGAAAACAGGTGTAAACATCCCTGTTGAAATGACCACCATAGGCTGCAGCCAATAATTATTTTAATTCATGATTGATTTATTGATGGTTAAATCTATAAAATGTTGCATAATAATGAAAAATGACCACAACAATGTATCTGAGTAAAGTCCAAGACCCAAAGATTTTCTATTTTCATATAAAAGAGAGAAAAGCTGCAAATCATCTCATTTAACATGTTCGCTGTTTGTTGTTGGTCATTTTCTGTCATTCGACTAATGGTAGCTGTAGTGCTCACCACATCAACCTTACAAGAAAAGCCATCTCATTTGTCACTGGTGAAATGTGACCTACGGTAAATTCGAAGTACATTTCCCTGACAAGGACTGTAGGTGCCATGTGAATTATGATGGTCTTCCCTCAGGAACAGAGGCAGATGTAGCGCCACAAAACCTTGCTTTGAGGAGGTCGGCGTGGATGAGTGGGCCAGAGAAGTGTGTGAGTTGGACTTGCTACTGTTCATTGTCTGTTTCCAACCAACACTGTTTTCCTTTAATCATGACCTGAAACCTTTTCTACCCTTAATCCAGATATTTTGTTCCCTGAACAAAACCTTCACTTACTTCCCTTATCGACTTTCTCTACAAGCTCATATTGATGAGTAGTTTATTTTAACCAGCACTGGTACAGCCTCCTTAGCTTTAGTTAGTTAGTATTTAGGGCATTTAAAAGTGCTAAGAAACGATTGCTAATTCAGAACTACCCTTTCATTCGTGTTGTAATTAGTGGGGATTAGGTATAGAGGTTTAATCAACTAAGTGTAAATGTATTAGTAAAACTAAATTCACATAAACCTAAAATAAAATAAATAATCCTTTCCAGTATGAGTCTGTTTTTAAGACACGGTGGTTCCTGAAGGGATCAGAGGCTGTGCGGTATGTTCAATAAAAGAGTATGTTCATAATGGAAAATGAATGGCAGACCTTGATAAACCCAGGTTGATCTTCGGAATAACTTCAGGGAAGATAAGCATGTGATGCCAAGCTTACATTTCAGCAATTATCTTTGGTCCTTGACTCTGCAGTGAAATTAAGTCTTTGTTTTTTCTGTGGGACAAGAAATATAATTGCTTGTGTGAACACAGAAGGAAAACTGTTTTGTCGAGTCCGGCGCTCGTACTGTAAAAGGTTTTGTGTCTCTGTGGGAGGCTTGTGCAAAGGTCGGGGAAGAGAGTCTGTGGAAATTCGGGTCCTGATGCCTTTTAGCGAACAAACAGCTCCTCGTGTCGACAGGAGACAGTAGACGTTGAATCTGTGTGCTCATGGTCTGTGTGTCTGTCCGATGTGAAGTAGGCGAGATATTAGCATCTTTCCTCCAAAATCATAACTATCTTTTTACTTCCTTTAACACAGGAGACCTGCTTCCTACAGACAGTCAGCAAGGACCATGATCACACTAGTCCTTTACCAGGTGGTTATTGGTGTTAACCATGACCATAGTCATCTCCTAACCTTAAGGCGGTAGCCATTTAACCCACTTTCAAAAACCTTAACCATGTTCTTATTTCAATATGAGAACGTGATCTTTCCCTAAACCTAACCTGAACCTTTCGTCGTATAAAAAAAACTGCTCTCGTGTCGTTTCTAGAGGGCATGGAGAAACAACATATTTTGTCATTTAATTTGTGTGACTTTTTGGATAAAAGTTGAATAATTAAGTCGGTGTAATCAATTAGCTTTTCTGTTGAATCTCCACTATTCTGATGTGTGTTACCTTTTACAGTATATTTCTCTTTGAGGGGCCTCAGATGGATCCCGCCTCTACCAGACTATCGCTATACCAGGGCAGCAAAGACTTTCTGTCATATCTGTGCTTTGGCCTCGCACTTGGTGTCTGTGGTGGTGTGATGTTAGTGAGCAGAGCAGTATCCAGCAGAGATAACCCTGTTGAGGTCAGAGCTCTCTGAAATGCAGGCCAAAGATTTGGGCAGAGTGGTGGTATATCCTTCAGTTGCAGTGATACTTTTATGGCTTGGCAAAGAAGAATGGAGGATAGTTCGTGGCTAGCTAAAACTGCAACTAGTCTGGTACCATCATTCCTGCTTGTGTTTGTTGGAACAATGTGTTTTTATTTATTCAAGGCATTAAAAGCATTTAGTCCTTTAAAAGACTGAGATTTTATATTTGTATTTGTGTTGTATTTTACAAATACAGTATCAAGCCTTAAATGTCATTATTCAATTAATGAATATTTGATATAATTTGATATCATCTCAATTTATTCAATTTTTAAAAAAATTTTTTTTTTTTACAATAATCAGTCAGTTTTTTCAATTAAATCAAATTAAACAGAGAAGATCTTGTGCCTATAAAGAAAAGTTAGTGACCTCAGCATTGTATATACCTCATTACGACTACAGTTCACTTCACTGTGTGTGTTGTATCTTTGTTGACTCCGGTTTATTCCCAAACATGTTTTCTCAAAATCTCAACACAAGAGGGAGATTCTGATTCAAAGCAGGGTCTCCCTAATAAGACAGACCAGCATAAGCAGAGCCATGACTCACCCTGTCTGTTTGTTTTATTTTTGGCATCATGGAATTGGCGGTAGCAGTTACCAATAAGAGCAGGCACCTCCACAGACACCGTTGTGGTGATATGATTCACTCTCGTCCATGCGTACATAAAACCAGCAATAGGATCCAGTTACATTCGAGTCTATTTATGGAGAGCTGCCAGAGTGTGAGGTATAGAAACTCTGTTCTAACTCTAATTTTATAATGAACCATCTACTTTAGGAAGTTGTAGCAATCAGGGAGACTTTTGAAATAAAAATTGTCCTTTTTTTTTTGTAATGATAATTAATGGTTGTTTTCAAGGTTTTCTGTTTGCTAAACGTTCACATCAGCATGCTAACATGCTCACAGTGGTAACTCTGGCACATTAATGTTTAGCAGGCACACATTTGCTAATTAGCAATAAGGGGGTGAATGTCAAGGACAAGCAGAAGTTTTGATGTGATGATGTTGCTAGAGAAAAGTCAAAGGGAAGTCGAAGTTTTTACAGTTCATCTACAGACGTGTGGTGTAAGAGGAGAAATACATTCTACTGGTGCCAAGATTTTTCACTCTGAACCACAAATGTCGACCTTATAGTGGTGTTGGATGAAAAGTCAGAGGATCAACCAAAGTCATAAGGATTCACCCTCTGGGGATCATGACTGTCTGTGCACAATTTCATGGCAGTCTATCCAGGAGTTGTTGAGGTATTTCAATCCAGATGTAAGGACAGGTTTACTTACATTCACTCTCAGCTTATCAGAAGCTCAGGGTGTTGAGGAATATTAATATACTCACAATATGTTCATCATGGGATTTTGTTTTCCTGAATAAAAGTGAGAGTGGAGAGTCAGTGATGTGCATGTGTGTGTGATGTTGCCTTGTTCGTGCTGGAGGTCCCTCTTGTTACATGGAAAAAAGTAAGAGACAAAGCAGGAAGTTCAATTCACTAAATACACCAAGGAGTAAGGAAAATCAATACCCTGCTGCTGCTACTACACACACACACACACACACACACACACACACACACACACACTGGCCATCAGCCCATATTACATGCCCAAGTCTTCCAGTCAACACATGTGAGGTTCCTATTAACCTCTGTACCAGCTCACACACACACACACACACACACACACAGACTCACACTCATCCGCACAAATGAGCAAACAATCCTAATTGATGGCATCTGCATTCGTAGATAGAGACAAACAACACAAATACAAAGGCATCTCCCACCCTGTCTTGTCGCTTTATTCAGTGACAACTCCACGGTCCACTTTCAAAAGCTTAATTGTATGTTGTGCACTAAAGCTGAAGCCGACAACAATTAAACCCATTTCATCCTGACAAAACAGTTTGGAGAGCGTGGCGGTGTTTTCCCAGTGAATTGAATTGTGTTTATTTGAGGCCCAGAGATGAAGGCGGTGACGGATCGGCAGGAGGAAGTTGCTGGTTGTCTCCAAAGCTGTGTGTTGTACCACACAGGAAGAGAAAAAAAAATGTTGGAGGTATAGAGGATAAGGCCGAATTCAGACACACACTCTCATGTTGATGTGTGTGGGCATGTGCATTTGTCTCAGCTCGGTGCTGTTTGGTGTGTTGCAGTCCACAGCAATGACTGCAACGACTGTCAGAAGTCTTAGTGTGTGTGTGTGTGTGTGTGTGTGCGTGTGTGTGCGCATGTGTGTTTGAGGAACACTGTGTTGAGGGGTTAGCTGTCAGTCTTGCACAGTGACTGGTGAGCAGACGTCTCCACTCCCACCTGCCCACCAGTGTTACTGTCACTGCCTCAGGGGCTTCTGACTGCTCCGTCACACTGAATTTATTCCCACTCTCAGCGTGTGTGTGCATCTCACTCTGTGTCACTGCGTGTGTTTGTGCTTATAGACGTTAAAGCCAGACTGTGTAACTTCTGCTGAAAGGCGGCCACTGTGGCCACAAGTGGCAGTTGCAAGATGATGGCAAATTGAATTTCCCTTCATGAGGTGTTTTTGTTTTTATGCTATGTTTATTTGTGTACAACATGCACATAACTAAGCAACCATTAGCCACCATCGTCATAGCAGAATAAGATGATTCTTATTACTCAGCAATTCAACTTTTTATTCGTAAAAGGATGATTTTATTTTTTCTTCTTTCAAAAGTTACATGTTCTCACTTTATTAAACAGATCATGATTCTCACTGATATTCAGGTTTCTCTGAAATGTAATAGTTATTAACTCATTCATGGAACTGGCATGTTAAATGAAAATAAGAATAATTCTGCATTCTGTCATATGAAAGGTCATTGAAAAGTCATAGAACACACACAAGAGTACACACTCATGAGTCATAACTGGAGCCACTCAGGTTTACTATAGCAAGATGCTGCAGTTAGATTACAGTGCTATGGGTGGTATTCGTCACCCAGATGCACACAGGAACACACACTTGCAGACTTAAGCACAAGGTCACAAACCTTCTCAGAAGCTGCTGAGGAAATAAGGTCACCAGGGTTTCTTTAAAGTCTGACATGCAAAACTCTCACACCTTTTATTGTCTGTGAAGCTGATGGTTTTTGCTGAAACCTTTGTGTTTTATTGGTATCCATATTTAGATGCAGTTAAGTTTTTCTGATGTCTTTGAAGCTGCAGGAGTCGGTGGCAACTTAAATCTGGGCTGTGGAGACCAAAGCTTCTCCTAGCCTCTTTAAACTGTGCAATTCTTGATTTGTTTTTTCTTTTCTGTCTTATTTCTCTTTCTAACACTTTCTGTCTAAGACATATCTGTGCTATCATCTTCACTTGCAAACATCCTCCAAGGTGTGTCACTTCATCCATTCATTCGTCCCTCTGCCCTGATATTAGCTCTTACTAGAACAAATCTACAGTATAATACACTGCGTAGAAGAAGAAAACAGTTTTTAAGTGTAACCAGTGTCACATCTAACTTCAAAACTGCCGGTTTGCAGCATCAGTCACCTCTTTAAAAGTAATTTAAAACACCTTGACGTTTATGTCACAGTGGGTGCTTATCCAAACATCCTAAGATTAAACTCTCTCCCTCTATCTCTCGCTCTTGTCTCTCCATCTGCCCCTCCTCCTCTCATTTTCTCCGATTATAACTAATTGTCTATTAAGGCAGCTGATGCATGGTGCTCTGCTGCTGTGCTCTGTGATCCCAGGCTTCACTGCAGCATCTGCCCACTCTTGAGGGCCCTCATAGCTGCTGCATCCTAACAGCGTGCCTCCTGGGTGGGTGGGTGGCCCGATGCCTTCAGTCCTAGTCGTTAGATTAGTCATCGCCAGTGTTGCCGAGGTATAAATGGGCAGATATTGATGTGGTGCTGTTGTTAGCGTGACTGAATTCGTCCTAGCCACAGGCAACAGTAATGCTAATCAGGTGCAGTCAAGGGCTGCATGGCAAATAACCACGTTACAGAAGTTGTTTGTCTTTGATTTACATTTTCACCTCTGATTTTCTCCTTGACAGGTAGTTGGTTATTATTTCATGTCTGCAGCAACATCATGCATTATACATCATTATTAGCTTTGCAGTCTTCCACTACATGACAGAGCTTTTCACATGCATGTTGTGCAGTCATCAGTTTGTCTGATCGCAGCTTCATGGGTCGTATTTCTATCTAATCACATCATATTTATCTGATTGATCCAAATGGTTATACTGTATCTCAGAAGAATCAATTAATTCACAAGTATTTAAATGAAGCCAAGTCTGGTCATATTCTATATTTTTCTTACTGTCAGGAAATGACACAAAAAGACCAAAAGCAACAATGAAATGATCCTGCTAACAAGAACAGTGTTTGTATCCAAAGCCTGATATAGCTTGTTCCTCTGTGCCAAAGAGCTCCATTGTTGTCAAAAAAAAAAAAACTATTAAAAACACAATGGATGTTGGTGGCACAGAGGAATCAGGCTTTGGATACACAGTCAATATTTGTTGGTTTTAGCCTTTTCATTGGATTTCTGGAGAATAAATAAAATGCAGAACATCATCAAAGTGTAGTTCAGGTTAGGTTCACTATTGACACCATGTAGTGAGTCCTCTCAATCAGAAATCATGGTCACTTGAATACCAAAGATAGTGTAGGGGCATCATCTCATAATCCAATATGATCAGGAAGCCCACATAAAAACTAACAGTCATTTTGGAAAAGACAGACCACATTGGGAAGGTGGACAGGGCTTTTGACTTGTTTCCCACATGATTTCAACTGCCACATTTGACTTCCCTCTCTAAACGCTGCTAATGTTGTATTTTTATCTTAGACTGTCTGAGTCATTGAATAGCCTCTGTGACACACAGACATTTATGTCTTTACACCACTCGTAGTCTCTTTTCTATCAGTGAGCAACCTTATAACTTTCCTGTTCCACCCTCTCACTGTCTCAACAACTATGCACACACAGACACATACTGTGTTCCCACTGTGTCTGGCTTCACTGTGGCCTAATTGACATTAACTACAGCTCCACCCTGCCTAGTTCCTCTTGTTATACCTTTGAAGCTAACCATATATGGCAGATTTACCACTCCAAATTCACTGTTATGTTAGAAACATTGGGTCTTCGTTTTCGTCCAGTATTCACTACTCTTATTTCTACCTGACGACATAGCTTGTTGGCTGAAATGATAAACTAATGCTGTTGCTAGAACTCAGTGAACTGACTTAAATCTTTGTCTCCAGCTGACATGATGTTTCACAAATGTGTTTTAAAATGAGAACCCTGTTAAATGATCTTAAATATGCACTTGATGGCTACATATGTGATTTAGCCTGAGGCTAAAGCTAGATGTCCCAAACTAAATTTTAGCATCCTTTCCTGCTAAAGATTCATGTAAAAGACATGGCAACAGTATTGTGCCTGTGTTGCTATGTAAAGCTAATTTGCCATAGTTTAACAGTAGCACTTAAAATGTTATTTGTTCTTACAAATGTTGATGCTTTGGCTACTATAGAGAAACATACTTCATCATTGTAGCAAATTCAAATACTTTGTAATTGGAGTTGCGAACAAAATTGACTCAGAAACCCAAATTGAATTATTTTAAGTTGCAGGTTATGCATTATTAGTTTTTCTCGACACAGTCAGCTTCAGTCTTCATCCACCATTCGCGCCGCACGTCACTGTGATCGGATAATTCTTGCTAAAATGCATCTTGTGAGTCAAAAAAAGATATTATCAAGTGCATTTGTTAATGTTTATTACTGGTAATTCTGAGAGCTTCTTGCCGATCTGAAGAGCTCCAACTGTGTGTCACTAACCCAAACCTTTTTTTAAAAAAAATAATCAATGTAATCCTTCCTTTCTTTGTTCCTTCTCTTTATCATTTTCTGCCTCCTCTCTTCCTCCACCATTTATCTCTTCCCCCAACCCATCTCTTTTTATCATCTGTCATTCATATCTTCCCTCTGACTGTGCACCTGCCTGTCTTCACCCCCCCCCCCCCCCCCTAGTTTCTACTTTCCTCCTCACCCTCTGCCACTTCCTCTCCTGCGCCGCCACCCACGCCTCCCGAGTTCTCTGCCTTACTGGAGGATTGTGAGTGTGCATGAACAGGCCCACTGATGAGATCAATTATCTATCAGCATTCACAAAAGTATTGATTTAATACCCCAATACACACATACACACACACACACACACTCACGCACTACTCTCTCTGCACTGCAGCGCTCCTTTTGTCCTGTGAGCCTTGGGGAAATCGGTGGCTCTGAGTACGCCGTGAGCTCGATTGTGTTTGTGAAATGTTAGAGTCATGCCCTAAAATGGGAGCTGTTTAAATGTGTGTGTATGTGTGTGTGTGTTCTTCATCTATAAAGCTCGAAAGCCTCAGCCCGGCCCTCTTCCCATGGGCTTACGCATAGCGGAGACGGCTATTATTCTTTTATCATTTGGCTTTTTGTTGTCATTACACATCGCTCTTTGCCTCTCTTCCCCATCGGCTTCATCCCTCATTCTGTCTCTCTCTCTCTATACATTTGATGCCCCCTCTCTTTTTTCTCTGCCCCATCCCTCCACTAATTCTCCCTGGCAGTGGTGAGGTGTTTTATGGGCTGTTTGTTTAAGTGCAGAAGCATAGCAGGCTCCCGCTTCTCCCCTGCTTCCCGGCCCAAAGGGAATCGTTGGAGTGCAGCTTTTCCCTCTTTGCGCCTCTTCTGTTGCATGATTTAGAAGCAGTAGCTGCGTGATGCATGTATGTGTGTATGCCTAGACACACACACACACACACACACACACACACACACATACACAGACTCCCCAGAGCGCTTAATCTCTCCTTTCTCCTGCCATTTTTCATTCTTTCACCCAAAAACAGGAAAGAGCCTATTCGCACATAGCAGCACACTTACCTAAACGTACATTTAATACCGAATTTCACACATTTTTCTCACATGCAGACACGTATACACACACGGAGACACACACACACACACACACACACACACACACACACACACACACACACACCTACACCTACATACATACATACACTAGGAAGCCAGTGTATCACTCTGTCTGAACGCTGCATTGGTTTCCCCTCCATTATCCTGCGATTGGTCAGTTAATGTTGCAGTAGGCGAAAGAAATGGAGGGAGATAGCGGCCTATATCTTCGACATTTACTTTCCATTTTCTGCACACACACACACACACACACACACACACACACAAATGCACTGACCTTAACGGATTAGTGAAACTCATTCACTCACATATAAACACATGCAAATACAAGCTCTTACCACCACGTCAGGAAACATACGGAAAATATATTTGTTTTCCGGGCCATTAATATGCATATGAAAAGGGGAGAAGACAGTATTTTCTGCAGCCTCTCCTAAGACACAGCCAATTACTGCACAGAAACCTCTGTCGTTTATCAGAGCTTCACACCTGCAGTAAACATGCATGGCTCTCCAGCCTCTAGACTGTGTTATCTCCTTATATACAGTATACCTCAGGGAGACAACACATCTAATGCTTTACTTGTGAGCATATTAGGGCTGGGTGAAATCAATGTCAAATTAATAGAAATATTTTTACAATATTGATGTTTTTTATGACAGCATTGTTCAATTGCATGACCTGTGTTCAAGTATTATGTTTTACATCAGACGAATCTCTTCAATCGTGTAGAACAAACACCTTGATGACACCTTTTCTCAGCTTTTAATTACATTTTGCTTGGAATCATTAATTTTGACAACAGGATATTGTGAAATCACAACACTTTCATGCTTTTTTCAAAATTATTTTCCACTCAAAGTCAATTCATTATCATTTTGACTTTAAACAATTAGTCAATCTAGTGAGAACGAATTGGCAGCTATTTTGTCAGTCAATTAACTTATTTTTGAAGCAACAAATGCCAAACATTAGCTGGTTGCAGCTTTTAATTTGAGAGGATTTGCTCCTTTTATGATCTCCTTTTGTGATGGTTAATGTTTCTAAGTATCGCTTTGGACAAAACAAGACATTCGATATGTTTTGAAAATGCAGAAGTGAAACTGTATATTCAAGGAATTGATTAGGGAATTGGGAACAGGCGAGTAGGTGGGCGGGCAAGAGTCAGGTGGCTGAAAGGAGGGAAGAGCTGGGGTTACTGCGGACAGCAGGGAGTGGCAGTGGACTGATATGATAAGAGGGTTGTGAATGAATGAATGAATGAATGAATGAATGAATACATGAATGAACTGTGACAAAACTGTGACAGTAAAGAACAGATATATGGACTAAACCAAAAGTGAGCACATTCAGGATGATAAGGTATCAATATGGTGTGAAGAATCATGCCATTTAATTTCTATAAGAAGCAGAGATCTTGCCCATTTGAGATCTAGTATTTTACCTCTGGGTCCATGCAGTACTTCTAATCCCCCAGCAACAGTACTGCATATCAGATTTAATTTAGCATGAACAATAAAGTCAGTGTGGCAGTTATTAATGATTTTAGTCAGAGTGTAAAGCTCTTGCCTTTTATCCTCACTTACCCACAGGAATGTTTTGAATGGACTTTAACCCTCTCTCTCTTTCCATGATGAGCACGCTCTCATCACTCTCTCTCTCATTGTACTGTCTGACATGATCTAATGAGCTGCTGAAGTAGGCCATGCCACCCACTCTCCAAACAGATAAACACTGTGCCCTGTTTAGACAGCCATTCACAAGATGCTTTTAATTATCTATCATTGTGCATAGACCTCACTACCTCCCTTTAACGATGCCAGAAGTTTTATCTGGGATAATAATTATGTTTACATGCACATTAGTGTCCTGGTTTTGAGTCTTAACCTGGTTTTGATCATGTTCGGGATGTGACGTTAGCATGATACATGAGAAACCTGGTTATTCATATCCCTGTACACACGACCATAACAGTATCCAGGTTGTGTTTGGGATTCTTGAACATCTCAGCCTCATTTCTGTACCGCCTGTGCTACCTCAACAGCTGAAGTCAGACTTTTCCCTTTGTTTCATCGTGTTGATCGTTATTTACATTATGATGTAATTCAGTATTCATCATTATTTACCATCACATCGTTTGTTTTACTGACAAAATACAACATAATTTCAGTTGATGACCTCCTCTATAAAGACTGTAGAGCCGAGATAGGCTACAGTGTTTACATGCCACACTCTCCCGGTTTCTATTAAAGCGCTCCAGCTAGCTTATCCGGGTTTCTGACACCAGGATATGGTGTTGACATGCTCAAAGAAAATTTGGGATACTTCAAAAACCTGTTCAGTCTATCAACAGAAAAATAATCAGCAAATATTCCGATAATCAATTTATCCTTTGAGTAATTTTTCAAGCAAAAGTTCCAGAAAATTGCTGCTGTCAGCCTCTCTGATACAAGGATTTCCTGGTTTCCCTGTTTTACATCATTGTACAGGGAATATCTTTGGGTTTTTGACAGTTGGTCAGACAAAACCAGATATATGTGAAGACGTCACCTTGTACCCTGAAAGACTGGGATGGACATCGGTATTTTCTGATATTTTATGGACTAAACGATTAATCGAGAAAAGAATCAGCAGATTAATCGATAATGAGAATAATCATTAGTTGGTTTCATTGTGTCCGTGTGTACTTCCTGGAGATCAGTCCCAATCTCCTAGGAACTTCCTTTTCATCGTCTTCTTGCTTGGCTCCTCCAGACCATTGTAGGCCATCTGGACGTATCACAGTGTGTGCAGGGATACACAGTCGCACCACAACTCCTTTTTAAATTTACACGTCAACAAAGCAGAGACCCCCATCGGCGAGCGGAGCAAGATAGAGCGCAACAGTCAAGAGACGGTCAAAGAGGAGAGGGCAAAGATGCAGAGAATAAAAAAGGGAGGAGGAAAAAGACCAACCAGGGAGGGGAGACTGTCTTTTGTTGCCTGGCAACAAAACATCACTCAGTGCGACAGTGTTGGGGGTTAAAAAGGAAATGAGGATGTGAAGAGGAATAGATTGAAGGGGGTTTTGTAGATGTCTTCAAGAGCGAAAAAAAAAAAATCACTCAGTCAGTTGATAGCAGCAACACTGACTGACTGAACACTTGACTCATAGAGTCATTGAGAAATCAATATCACATCTAATATATTTAACTGTACATATTTATACAGACAAATATGTTTACATAGGTTGTGAAAGATGTATAGAAAAAACTTCCCCATTTGACTTATGTTCTTTTTTTAAGAGTAATATTGAGATCTATGAAGAGGTAAATCTGACCTGAGGAAGGTTTGCAGCAATGTAAACGTCTGTTCTTTGCAACCGATTGCACATTTCCCAGAAGTGAAGGAAAGTGAAAGGAATAGTCAGACATTTTGACAAATAAGTGTTTTAGCTTTCTTGCCAAGAGTTAGATGAGAACATCAATACCACTCTTACGTCTGTCTGATAGAAGCTACCGCCAGGAAATGGTTAGCTTAGCTTAAAGACTGGAAACAGCTAACTTGGCTCTGTCCAAAGGGAAAAAAACACATATATCTTGTTTGTTTGATGCATACAAAAGCTGAAATGTAAAAAGGAAAAGTTGTGGTTTTGTGGTGCCAAGAGAGAGTCTACAGTCATGCCAAGCTTAACATAAAGACTGAAAGCAGGGGGAGACGGCTAGTTTGGCTCTGTCCAGAATTTAAACAAAACAAAAAGCTAAATGCTAAGGCTAGCATAGCATCCAAAATCCAGCTGTGGCACAAAATGAAAAGCGAGGGATCACCAAAGTTACAATACTTCCTCCTGAAGGGAACATGAACGTCTGAACCAAATTTCATGACAATCCATCTAACATTTTGGAAGATATTTTAGTCTAGGCCAAGACTGCTCGGCCAACTACTGCTGCTAACATAGCAGAGCAACTTTTCTCCTAAGGTTAACACAGGAAACACCATGTTGTAGAGTGACATACAGAGTGTTGTGCAGCTCACATATGGGAACAGTTGTCACCTTGTTCTCGTCAGCGAGGAAGCCGGCACACATACATTCCCTTTAAGTTGTAAATACTTACACAGGATACATTGTGTTCGTGTCCCCTGCCCTCTCTTGTTTCGCTCACTCTCCCACTATCATTAACTGTCCCATTTCGCTCTCATAATGTCTCCTCTCCAGCGCTGTACTACAGAGAGTTGAGTCAGCAAGAGACAGATAATTGGAGCGATAAGTAGAGGGTGGCAGATGTGAGAATGAAAAGAGCCATAAAAAGAGATTTTTACAGCAAAAGGAGTTGAACAAGTCATTGCACAGACTTGAGTAATTATTGATGATTTAAAAAAAGTGTTGGTAAACCATAGAGGGGAAGACTCATGCCACTGTTGTCACATGGAGGTGATGTGTCTGCCGGGGTTCCTCTTTTGTGCGTGATGATAGCCAGCTCTAATGTACTTATGACCTGCTTATTACTGTCTGCCACAAGTCATGATTTGTCAGGTGTCTAATTTTAAACATGTCTCTCTCTCTCTCTGTCTTTCTCTGTCTCCCTCTCAGCTGATTTCCAGTGACGCAGATGGGGCTATTCAGAGGGCAGGACGCTTCAGGGTGGAGAATGGCTCATCAGATGAGGTACACAATAAAGTATAATACACTTTTGTGCACACATGCTCATACCCATCCACCCGCCATATCTTGCTCTCACTAACCTCGGTAAATGATGAGCAGTCCAATTTAGGTAGTAAATGATGCATGAGTTTGTTTCGTTCGTTTTTTTTACCAATTTTTTAAATTGGTACAACAGACTCAAGCCGTCAGTAAATCGAATTTGTTAAATCAATCAGTAAGTTTATGGACGAAATAACAGAGAGTCATTTTTTTGGGCCACACTTTTTTGTGTTTGTGTTTAGTGTATTTTATATTGATAAATGCATCAATGTGGATATCTCCCCCAGAAATCATAATGGTGCTATTTTTAGCATTTATAGGCAGTATATAATTTCATTTATATGAATAATAATAAATGATTCATAACACACTATAATGTAATTATAGGCAGATATATATATATATATTTCTCTATATTACTTTTTAACAACTGCAACTCCTCCCATGGAAGCTGCTGCATAAACAGATAATGAATGACAATATAGTAAAAGTGATCTAATAATATAAAATAAAATAGGAGAAGTTACAAATAATGTCCAATATTTTCATGAATAAAAACTCAAAAAATGTCCTAACATCTGCTTACAACTACATTAGTGTTGTGTTATAACCCATCTATTAAATGTTCATATACTGCTTATAAATGCTAAATAGACGGGATAAAGTGTTTCCATGGAGGTAAATAATGTTGTTCTAAATGTCTCTAGATTGACAACAATGTCTGTAAATTGACAACATTTAACAGCTTTGTGACAACATTGCTGTCCAACCGTATTCCTGCTTTATGTCTTTAAAAGTCAAGTTGCTATTGTATTCTTATAAACTTACAGTCAACGTCAACAACCTTTGTGCATCACATTCAGTTCAGTTTTAATTGTTCCCAGCATTTGTTGAGCTTTGTTGATCTTTTGTTATGGAACTTTTAAAATGCAGCCACGGTTCATGTCTGTTTCAATCCTCTGTCCTGACGTGATTCAGTTCCTTGCTTTTGTCTCAAATCCTGGTCCAGTTTTAAGATGTCATGTTATAAATGGCTTTCCAGTTTTTAATTGAGAATCTTTACATAATCATGATGCAACAATGATAACAGTAAAAAGTCAGACTACAGCTCACTGTGCCAGTGCTTTAGCTGCACAGTATCTGATTCCCTGCCCTGTACTATAATCTGTATGCCTGCATTGTGTAACAGCATTCTGCAGAGAAGACTGCTGTGACTCAAGCTGTGACCATCATGATGACTCTGTGTGTGTGTGTGTGTGTGTGTGTGTGTGTGTGTGTGTGTGTGTGTGTGTGTGTGTGTGTGTGTGCGCGTGTGTGTGTGTGTCTGTGTGTGTTTCTGTGTGTATGTGTGTGACAAACAGACTTCGGACTACACTCCAGGAACCTGGAGAAGAACCGATGTCCATCTGGAGAATCCAGAGTACCACACCAGATGGTTCTTTAAATACTTCCTGGGAAAAGGTCAGTGCTGCTCTGTTGTGCTCTGTTTAAAAAAACACACACACTCGCACACTGAGTTAGTGTGAGACTAAGAAGGAAACTTAAGGGGTTAGGGTGAGGAAGAGCATATAAACTGGCTCTCAGATGCCGCAGAAATAAAACATCCTCTGAATTTATTCCCCAGTCCACAGGATACTCCTTATCTTATGAAGTCAGCCTCGTCCTCATGCTGCACCGCTCTTCATTCATCGCCAAAACTTGTTAGCATCCAGCCATATCCCCACTGAGAGTCTCAACTACACTCTAATCCCATACACCACCAAGGGAGGAAGCCCATGGAGGACACGCAGCCTCACCAGACAGAGCAAAAGGCTTGCCTCCAACAGATAACACATTTAAGATCGGACTGTGGGCTTCTGAAATGAGCCCGGCGCTGCACAGCACGCTAGCAGGAGCCATTAAAGGAAGCAAGAGATTGTTTAAAAAATACATTAGAGTTGGTCACCTGTTCCTTCACCTTTCTGACCCTCATCATTTCACCGTCCTCATTAGCACCCTGCCGGGTCTCAGAGTCGCAGCAAGTTGTGCAACAAATGATTGTCCAGGTTTCCTTACTGTGGCTCAAATCAGGAAGAATGCCTCAGCTGAGAGGTTGAGATAAAGGACAGAAGCCTGAGGATGGATGTGAAGGAAAGTTAGACAGCAAAAAGTCAGCAAGTGGAAGAAAAGAAATGTGTTTTCTCCTCTAATCAGGGTCAAGTTCTAATCATGCTGTAGCATGAGCAGTTTAAAAATGAGCCACGTCTCCAGAAATTTGGCTCAAACCTGTTTGGACTGCAGCTGAGCCATCTGTGTCTCACAGCCTGAGCAGAGCTGTGTACCGTGTAACACAACACATTATGAACTCGAGGCCAGTTATCCTAATATGAACATTTCCTGTCTGATGAAGCACCCAATACAATGACTTGAAATCTGAATTCCTTCTTGATTAGCTGAGGAATAATAAAACAGTTTGCCCTTGTTTGCTTCCCTGTTGTCTTGCATCAGGTGCAATGATAATTCCTGATCGGAGACACTTAGAATCCACTTTCTACTCACACAGAGAAAAAGCTAAAGACGGTTGAAGCTAAGTATATAAATGCAACCCAGCCTCGCAAAGTCATTGCTTTCCTGAAGTATAAAAACGGCAAATGGAGAATAAACAGAGCTGGAAACCATAAGGAGAAAGAGAGTGAGATTGTGGAATAAAGAAAACAACAGAGGAAAAGAAGGAATTAGACGAGGACAAAGAAAGGGACAGCAATGCAGGCAGAGCTCCTGCGTTTAATTGGGTTTGCAGGTCTGTTCGGCATTATTTCTGAGGATGTTACCCTGTCAACCAAAGAGGCAGAGGCATGAATGTGTGACTCTGCTGTGGTGTTGTCAGGAGATCTTTGTCTGCGCCCATGTAAAAGGACTGGCGATGGGGGGGATAAATGAAAGGGAGTCAGAAAATAATGAAAGAAAGAGTGGGAAGGAGGACAAAAAGAAAGACAGGCCAAGACAGAGAGGATGAAAGGGACCAATGAATACTTAAACATTTTAGAAGGAAAAGATAAAATCTGGTCATTAAGAGAAAACATAAAAGTGCAGAAAAGCAGATTTTCTACCTAAAATAAGTAAAACCTCAACGTCAACGTCCTCAGTCACTCTTTGATATTTTGACCCTGACGTCCACACCTGTTAAACATCCAATGTATATGTGTCATTTTTCTCTGTATATTTTCTCCGCCTCCCCTCAGTCCACCAGAACTATGTGGGCACAGATGCAGAGAAGAATCCCTTCTACCTGTCAGTCGTCCTCTCAGACCAGAACAACCAGCGGGTCCCTCAGTACAGAGCCATCCTCTGGAGAAAGTCTGTGAGTTCACCATCTGTGCAAGGAACCTTTACTGAAGCAGAAGTAGCAACGTATCAATGTAAAAATAATGTATTACAAAGTGAAAGTCCTGCATTTGAAATTATATGGAAAGGTTCCTTGTGGAGTTTTTGACCTCTTGTAGTTCTAAGGATCATTTTTATACGGCACCAGTTCTGGAGGAAAACTGTTCAGGTGACTGATATATTATTAGATATTACATTAACTGTAAATTTTGATTCACCAATGTGTAAGTAGCATTTTACTGATGTAGCTAATCTTTGCTTTTTCTTAAAATCAAAATAATGGATCATTTTAGCTTTTGAGCATCAAACTGTTATTCAAATGAAACCATCTGAGAAGTTAAGAAGGGAAATCTTTCTTTGATGGAGCTGCTAAAAACTCATTGACATCTGAAATGTGACAAGGACACAAACGAGACACAGCTTTTGTGGGAATCACTAGTTAACTTGTGAAGAATTTATTGTTTTGTATAATTTCATCATATGTTTCATTTTTGTAAAAACTTAATCCGATCAGTAAAGAGGAAAAAGTTAAATATTTCCATCTTGATTGTAGTGGAGCAGAAGTATAAAATGGCTTGAAATGGAAATAATTTATTTGATTATTTATTTTGGTAAATTTCTCCACAATCAGAATAGAAGCTTCTGAAGCTTTTAGTGCACTGGGGCATAAATTCACCTTGAACATGCACATTGTTGAATCCACAGTCGTAGGTGGTACTTTCTCTGTGATCGGAACATGAGAAGGCACGAAATGGCATCTTTAGGGGCTCTGCTACTCCAATTTTGAATCACCGTGTGTGTGTGTAGGTGTGTGTGCAAAATCCATGTTCATTTTTGTGTGTTTGTAGTGTGGTGACTCAGCTTCATGACCAAGATAGCTTGGATCTAATTTTGGCCTGACTGGCTGATTAGGGTGGTGCACCTCCGCTGCCTGATCACATTGATTTGTCTTGTTTCTGTCAGACTCTAACTGGTACAGGATGTTGTTGTTGTTGTTGAACAGAACAGGTTTAATTTGGTTCCCTGTAATCATTTTATGACTACCTGAAAAATATGTTGAGTGCTGTGATTTTCTTTAGGGTTAAACCGAGTTTGCTTGATATACTTTCAACAATGAACAGTGCAACAGGTTTATAGACGCGCATTTTACGATCCCTCTTCAATAGCCTCAGAAATCATTTCTGAGACACATAAAAACATAATTTGATGACGTGACTCCTCAAAGAAAAGGAAATTTAAGCCAGCAGTGCTAACAGTTTGTAATCCCTGATCTATGTCATCCTCGTTCGCCCAGGGCACTCTGAAGATCAGCCTCCCCTACAGCCCGACCAAAACACTATCAGTCAAGTCCATCCTCAGGTGAGAAATGCAGCCTGGAGCTCCACACTGACACAGTCAATTCACTCTCTACATTACATATGAGAATTAATACTGGTGGTTATCTGATGCCGGTACTGAAAAATGAATACTTGCATACAGTGTTGCTATATTTGATACCTAAATGCGACACATGCACAGATACAGTATGTTATTAAGTGTTAACTTAATAACACTCCTTGTGTGTTTATTATTTAAACAAAGTATCATCACACCTGTATGAAGAACTCTTTTAATATTTAGTCTCCAGTGGCTTGTGACGACATTTTATTTGAGATGGGATAGACACAGCTTGGTCTCAACAGTAAACGTTTTACCTCAATAACAGAATAACATTACCTCACAGTAAGGGCCATTGTTGCGTTTTCCCGTGTGAAATTCTTTGTGCAAGTGCAAGAGCAAGCGTGAAGCATTCACTCCTAAAACGAGCCTCCAGTTTCCTGTTTAGGTTGTATGCATGTGGTTCAATTGTTCTGAGTCCACTTAACAATATCTGAATCCTTTCAAATCCATCATCAGTTAGTTTTAGGTAGTTTGTTCGGTGCAGAATTAAGACATCCCAAGAGAGCTGTAACATAATATTTAAGAATGGTGACTGAGAGATTGACTGTCAAGTTTTGCCAGGTAGACTAATACTGGACCACACACAATGCACTTAATGTTACCACTCTCCAGTAGAAGACTGGACTGTAACAGGATATAATGAGATGCATGATACAGGAGACTGGAGATTATACAGTCCTCAGGCTGAGCAGCGTCGCTACTCAAACTCTGAATAGTACAAATGGTACAAACAGGATGAGAAATCCCCTGTATCACGTCTCCTTTTTCTGTGTAATCCTTTGGGCTATTTGTCTTCCATTAATCGTACACCCTGTTATCTTCTTTTTCATCACCACTTCCTCCACTCCTCCTTTTCCTCCTGTCCTTATTCCCAGTGCAATGAACATGGACAGGTTTGAGAAAGGCCCCAGGGAGATCCTGAACCCGGAGATTCAGAAGGTGAGAGTAACTCCAGAGCATCTGCCTGCTCTTTATGAAATGTAACACTGGTCCATTTCATGGCAGGCCCCTAAACTCGTTGCTATCCTCAGGCTGTGTCATCTCTTCCTGGAGTGCTGATCAGTGTAAATGATAATAATAATAATGTCCTCTTTCCTCAGGACCTGCTGGTGTTGGAGGAACAGGAGGTATGGGATGATACTGCTTTCACAGTGAAGATTAGCTTATTTGTTGATTGTTTTTTGTAGCTGTCTGGCATTTGATTTCAAGGCTTTTGTGTGGCTTTCCAGTCACCTTCACACACCCACATATCATAACGGACACCCACTCTTTAATATTGTCCAGAATTTGCAGGAACTTTGCCATCTTTAACTATTTTTGCCATTCTGACGTCATTTCTCTTTAGGTATATCGTTTGTCTTGTTGTCACGGAAAGATAATTACAATAGCAGCTCTGTCTCTCAATAGTAAAATAATATTAATCGCACATGTTAATAAATAAATCACTTCATAATTTTAACCAACTATAACTTTTCAGGGTTCTGTCAATTTTAAATTTGGTGTCCTGTATGCCAAAGATGGACAGCTCACAGATGACGAGATGTTTAGCAATGGTAAATCTCTCTTTACTCAACTTTTTCAATGTCCAAACCTATTAAAGGGCAAGTTTGACATTTTGACAAATTCGCTTATTCACTTTCTTGCTAGGAGTAAGATGAGAAGATCAATACAACTCTCATATCTGTCCATTCAATATGTAGCTAAAGCCCGCAGAAGGTTATCTTAGCTTAGCATAAAGACTGGAAACGGGGAGAAGCAGCTAGCTAGCTAGCTAGCTCCAGCTTCACAGTGAACGGACAGAAATGAGGTTATTGATCCTCTCATCTTGCTCTCAGAAAAAAAAAAAAGGAACAAATGTATTTCCCAAAATGTCAATCTGCCCCTTTAACAAAACATTATTTAGTATAACAGAAGATATCTGCTAAGTCAGAAATCCTGTGTGTGTTTCAGAGACGGGGTGTGAGAGCTTTGAAAAGTTTCTCAATCTGCTGGGTGATACTATTACGCTGCAGGGATGGGCAGGTTACCGTGGAGGGCTAGACACCAAGAGTAAGAGAGCGCACATCTGCTGAATCACAATATATCCCTAACCCTTTACGTCATTTAAAAAAAAAAAAGAAAAAGAAAAAGGCTTTCAAATATTCCAGTGTTTATTCTTTGTCATCTTCTGTTTCCGTCTCTCTTTAACCTGCAGACGACACTACAGGAATTAAGTCCATCTACACAGTGTATCAGGGCCATGAGCTCATGTTCCATGTGTCCACCATGTTACCCTACTCTAAAGAGAATAAGCAGCAGGTGGGTGGCTTCGTAGCTGTGCATTTTTAGTCACTATTGCCACATTTATTGTTTTTATTTTTATTTCATTTTGTTTGTTTTGTTTTATTTAAGATTTATGTTCAGATTTGTTTTACAAGCTGGCTGTATGCATGGCGGTGTTGGTCAGTTGCCCCACCACTTTGGTCCAGACTGAAATATCAACAACTATAAGAGGAAATGACATGATATTTTGTACAGACATCTATGGTCTCCCAGGGGATGTGTTTTAATGGCTTTGGTGATCCCCTGATTTTCCACTAGTGCCACACTGATCCCGACAACTATTGGATGGATTTCCATGAGATTTGGTACAAACATTGATGTTCTTCTAAATAGTGATTGTTTGGCGTTCCCTTTAGTTTTCATCTCTCATCCAGCATCAGCATCAAGTCTTAATTTTAAGTTTAATACTTTAGTTGATGACCAAGTTCCAGCAAAACTAATGACATTCCCATCAGCCTCGGCTGTACTTTGAGTTTCGTGTGATATCATGCTAACACGCTAAACTCATTGTGAGCATTTAGCTCAAAGCACTGTTGTGGTTAAGTGCAGTCTCACAGAGCTGCTAGCATGGCTGTAGACATTGAGATTTATTACATTTTTTACTCATCCAAAAGAGAGAGAATACAACTTTCAAGATCTCACAGCTCTCTCTTTTCTAAATACCCCACAGTCTCATGTTGGGTCGGACTTCTAACCCTTGAGATCCACGTGCTAGAAGAAATGGGTGAGAAAAGGGAGTCACTAAAAGTTTAAAGATTCACCCTTTAAGAACCATGAATGTCCACAGCAAATCTCATGCGAAGCAATTTGTAACTTTCTCAGGTATCTACAAACAAAATTTTGACTTGATGGCATTATAAGATGAAATGTCGGAAGGGTCACCAAAATTGTTGTTGTGACAAGGAGAATCTAATAAAATAGCAAAAGCAGAGAAGGAAAAACAAGCCGGTGAGACGGGAGCTCGTGCAGTACAAGTGCTTGATGTTGCTGCCTCTGAAGTTTTGAGATCAAAGAGCTGAAATTATCACCACTTGTCAAAGTGTTTATGGTGTGAGAGCTTGGAAAATGTTTGCTGTTAGAATGACACTGTCTTCCAAACACATGCACACACACATACACAGTGATACGGAGTAATTAATGTTAAAGCTGCTATAGTCATGTTTTTATATTTTTATGTCATCAGATGATGGAATGACAATGTGTGATGTGAAAGGGATCATTTGTAGCAACAAACCCACAGAGAATTATCCCCCAAAACTATAGTTTCATGCAGCTCTACCAACCTTTTAACCGTCAGCTGATCTCATTGTTTTGGTTTGACATTATTGTTGTGTCATTTCCAGATACTACAAGCAGCTGTTTCAGGGGAAAAGCTCAGATAAACCCACTTAACGCTACCTTCCCAGGACCAAACACAGTTAGCAACCAGCTTGAGCATGTAGCAGCTAAATAGTGAGATATTTCTCTCAAACAGTTAGTGTAGGCGAAACTGTGATGTACACGTCCCCAGGGGACATGAGGAAGAGGTTCTGGTTGATGTGAAAGGACAGGTGAATGCAGGTATTCCGAAAACTACGGCAAGTAAGTTAGTTGCATTTTGGCCTCTGATTTTTGCCCCTTATCAACTTGCTCAGCAGTAGGAGCGGCAACAACAGCTCATGGAGGTAATTACGATACTAAGATCCACTTTGCGCCCCCGATTGCCACAATTTCAATGTAACTGAAACTCCAGGACTTAGATTTATCTGGTGGACAGACTCCAAATGAATGCTAATTTTCCTGTATGTGTAAATACATAACTGTAAAGCTGATAATATTTTTGTTTGTTCCTTTGCCCTTAAGTGACCTTAAAATACATTAATCCACGTGTAAAGACAATCATCATCGAGCACTGAGGGTAGGTTTCTCATCTTTGTGTCCATTGTGTCTGTCGTCCTCCGACAGGTGGAAAGAAAGAGGCACATTGGAAATGACATCGTTACCATAGTATTCCAGGAAGGGGATGACGCATCGTCGTCCTTCAAACCGTCTATGATCCGATCGCACTTCACCCGTATCCTTCACATTGACAATGAATGTCAGAGAAATGAAGTGGTAATCAGAGGAGCTTCGGCTAATGAACAGAAAACACGTCAGCCCTGTAAGACTGAAGACATACGGACTGCTACTGCGTCTCCCAAATGATCAGTGTTTCCTTTACTTTCACTTCCAGATATTTTTGCATTAGTTAGGTATAATAGCCAGAATGACAGTTACAGGTAAGTGGCTTTGATTAATGCTGTGTTTGTGCTGTTCCTTGTGACTGTCCTTACCTACAAAACTCACTTTAATTATGGCCACAGGTCGTTTTGCTCGTTTCTGACATTTCCTTGAGAGAGACTTTACTTTTCCATACTGTGTAATGTGCTATACATCCATTGTAAATGTAAAAGAGATTCTATTTATTTGCTCTGTCACAGGTTGAAGATTTTCTCAGAGGAGAGTGTTCCACTGTTTGGACCCCCTCTCCCATCTCCACCTGTATTTACTGATCACCACGAATTCAGGGACTTTTTATTAGTCAAATGTAAGATGCTGTATGATTATATGACCAGTTAATTTGCACCATTAGTGCTTTTCTTAAACTAATCTTTTTTTTTTCCTCTATGCCAGTAATCAATGGAGAGAAAGCCACACTGGAGACGCCAACGTTTGCCCAGAAGCGCCAGCGGACTCTTGACATGTTGATTCGCTCGCTCTACCAAGACCTCATGCCTGACCTGCACAAGGTACAGCTTCACTGCTGCCCACCGGTCGAGTAAAAGGTCCAAAGACCTGCTGTTGTGCGTTTTTGGATGGAATTACTTTTTGGCCATCCATAAAGTACATATGTAGTTCTCCTCCACCTCCTCCTTGTCACTTCAGTCACTGGCTGTGACTGTAGCCACTGCTGAGCTTGTCTGCTGTATTCCACTGCAGCCCTCGGTCTGCCTCTGCATACTGCACCACACCGACTGGATACTACTGCAATGCTGACTTTCTCAGCAGGGCTCTCTCTCCTCACACTTTTGTTCTTATTTCTCTTGTTTTTTTCCCCCCTCCTCCTTTCACTGTTGCTCCTAACACGACTTATTTCTCAATGTGTTTCACTCCTGCTGCTGTCACCCCCTGCCAGGGTCAGTCGCTAAGATCCCTTTCTGCTTTCTTTTTCCTTCCATTTGTGTGTGTGTGTGTGTGTGTGTGTGTGTGTGTGTGTGCGTGTGTGTGTGTGTGCGTGTGTGTGGGCAACATTTTGGCTGTTGGTGTTCCATGTTTAGGTTCCTTTTTCTCCCCAGAACATGTTAAACCGGCGGTCATTCAGCGACGTGCTGCCAGAGTCTCCAAAATCAGCACGCAAGAAGGAGGAGGCACGGCAGGCAGAATTTGTCAGAATAGGGCAGGTAAAGAAAATACAAAACACACACACACACAAACTCATGAACACCAAAAAACCAGAGCTCTGCAGTAAACAGCCAGAAACACTAACATGAACAGGCACATTAACACATAGAAGCCTGGGTATTGACAAAGGTGGGCATGGGCACACACACCTCATCACCCAAGAAACCAGGCCACACATGTACACTTAATCACATATAATTAATATAACTGGGAAAAATATTAGTATATAAATATTAGTACCTGTAAAACTTACATTTACATTAACTATATAAAACTGGTCAGGAATATAATTTAAACGATGTAACTAAATTGATATTCACTTTTCGTACTGTATTTGCTTCATTTTTCACAATGAAGTAAATCAAAAACAACAAAAAAAATTATGAATTGAGAAACTAACAAATTATGCAAGAACTGTCTGTTTGCATTTTTTTTTAAATAAAGCTATAATAAATCTATAAATGCTACGTATATGTAATTATACATATTCCTTTAACTATACTTGATACTTTCTGTCAGATAACTGTAGCTGTGCTACAAACAGCACCACGTCATCTTATTTCTGTGTTGGCTCTTTAATAATATTAACTTTAAATTTAAATCTAGACTAAAAGATTTTTTTAACCCAAAAAAATGTAGTTGGCAGCCATGGATAGCGTCTGCTGATATTTATTTCAGGCTGCATACTGCCCCAACAACCTCTAGCAATAAGGTAGAGCAGCCTGTTTGTGGCCCGAGAGGGAAGGCTCAGGGCTAACCACCCACTGCTGTTACCCTTCAGGTTGTTGCTTTGAGCCCACGGCAATAACTGAAGGTGACCCAGATGAGTGGATCAACATTTTTATCAACTCAGATCCTGTCTCATATGGAGTATGGCGGCAGGACAGAGAGCCTACAGTAAGAAAATCTACCTGAGATTATAAAGATGAAAGGGAGAAAATTGGGTTTTTCAAAAGTGAGGGGAGACATCTGGAAAGTATAAATATAACATGTACAGTTTCAACTTGGGAATAGCATATCAAGAAATGATAATGTAAGAAAAAAACATAGAAAGAAAAAAAAGAAAAAGCAATGTCTGTGTTAACTCTCCATAATATAATATCCACATAAAAATCCAATACAGTTACTTAAGATCTGTGCAGCAGGTAGGTGTAATGGTTACCTATTACAGGCAAATGAGACGCATGAAATCCTCATGTACAAAAATGACATAGCACAAGGTGCAGAGGACTGGGTTTGGTGTTAACTGTAGAAATAACTTCACAGTCCAAGCAGTCATGTAATTCCTTCTCAAATGACAGAGAACAGACCACCTTCTATTGTGGTGAACACTTAAGATTTGAGCTCTAATCGGAGGCTTAATTCACAGCGAGACACCTTGCATAGATTTCCTGTCCGTGCTTGAAGTACGGTACATTTTTTGTGAGATTCATACACACTTATGGCAATGCTTTTTTTCTTCTTTTTTTTTTTTTTTTGACACGTTGCTCGGCCAAATGGAGAAAGTGTGTCTGCAGGAGAAGCTGCAGACACCTTTTAAAAACTCACCTCTCTCATCAGATCTGTGACTCTATGTACCAATGATGAAGTCATTTAGCGGCTATAACTCCTGACAGACAGCTGAGTGAACTGGACACCATGATACAATGATAAGACCAGAAGTCCAGCAGTCATTACCGGGCTGATGTAATCGCCATTACACCTCTGCTCTGGGCGCTGATGTAACAATTATATAATTATACAGTCTGAAAACACAGACGAGGAAAGAAAAGCTTACAAAGAGTCGTCCATGGTGCTGAACCTAGATGATCTCTGGCATTTTGGAAGTAATTTGTTTCAGGATGGTTAGGAGATAATGGATTTTTTTTTTAAGTGCCCAGGTTGTTGTGTTGACAATGCCGAGTATTGTGGACTTCAGTTGTAAGGTCAACACTGGCTAAAATGTTGTTGTCCCTAAAGATACATGTTTATCCCGCTAAAGTAATTCTGTCTCTTTTGTTTCCTTTGTTTGTTATCTTCATTTGCCAACCCTCGTTCTTCCTCGTGTTACTGTGTGTGTTTTGTGCCTTGTTTCTCTTGTTTCTGTCGCTCTCTGCTCATAAACACAAAGCCGAGGCATCGACACATTGTGCTGTAAAGCATGAAAACAAAGGAAGGTAGACGTGTCGAGTCATTGATTATCCAGTTTTGTAGAGACAAGGCGTTCATCCCCATCTACACTGGCTCTCTGTTTGCTTACTCATTGTGTGATGCACATTATACACTGTGATTTCATGTTGTCATGGATGCCTGATAGGCCAGAATACGTATTTTTTATATGGATATTTTCTGAAGAATGGCAAAGTACACTGCACCGCGAAGCCATTGTACTGTTGGTTGCTATTGATTTCATTATCTCCAGATTGCCCGATTAAGCAGATATGGAAATGGAAATGGCTGACTGCGCAGCTTGGATTGAAAATTGTCAATCTGATCAGATGGTTGCTGATTGAACATTTGAGCAAACTGTATTTCTTTTGAATTTTGAAGTAATTGCACCTTTTATTTATCTTGACACTTTTTAACTGTTGCTTGTCCCGCTCCTTTCCACCCCAGTGAGCTGTCTGTCTCAGTTCTCAGGGCCTAGATAAACATGGAAACAAGCAAACGATAATGACAGGCTAGTTAAATATCAGTGATGGAACACAAGGTGCAAGCTCAGACCACTGCTGTCCTTCTTGTGATGCCTTTTTATATGCAAACAGCACACACCCGCTTATCCTGTGCAGGGGCCAAGATTTAAAAGTCCACATGTTATTTAAACAACTAGCACATTATTCATTTTAAGAAGTTACATTAGGCATAGGGGTAAAATGCATGCAGCCTAAAGTGGCACATGTTATGTAAGTCAGAAAGTAAGTAAGTACATGTACTCAGTAGTTTACATAGGTGCAGTTTTGAGGTGCTTGTACCTTACAGTATTTCCATTTTTGAACTTTTTTACTGCACAACATTTACCTGACAGCTGTTGTTGAAAGCTTCACAAGTTTAAGATTTTACATTAAAAAAACATATGATAAGCTTATAAAACAAAAATGTATTGTTAAAGATTTAAACCAGTTGGTTTCAAAACTTTTTGTCTCGTGACCTCTTAAAGAAAATCTGTGTCTGGTTTGTGCCGCTTGTCCTGTTTTAGATGTTTATGAGTTGTTAGCATTTCAAACAAAGAGTGATTTCTCGTCTAAACACATTAGATAGTTTTGTTTAAATCACTGTTCAAGGCCCAAAGTGTGATTCATTAAAAAACAGTAAACATGAGAGAAAAGTCTGAGAAATGAATTTTGTTTCTTCATCATGTCACGCTTCCTCAGATGTATCTTCTGACCCTTTGGAGGGGATTAAACCTTAGGTTGCAAACCACTGGACTAAAATAGCCTACCTAACTGCATATAAAGGAAATAAATGAGCTCCACCTCAACCAGCTACCAGCTAACAATAAAATGCTACTTACACACTGATGCATCAGTATTTACAATCTACTTGTACTTGTTGCTGATAAGACTTACTGTAATGGTGGGGTTTTGAATGTAGGACTTTTTTTCATTTTTGTTTTCAGCGCTTTTGCGTAAGAATCCAAACACATCTTCCAGCACTTCAATCCAAAACACTGACAGATGTCTATGTTGTGTGTTTTACTTGATGCCATTTCCTTCTCAAGGCTCTGAAGCTGAAGACCATTGTGAGAGGAGATGCCCCGACCAGCCTTGTTACCACAGGCCTGTGCAGAAAAGAGGTGAGTCTCTGAGACATGAAATCTTAACAAGTCATTTCATCTCTTAGTGAATCCTAACATTTTCTTTTAGTTAGAAGACTGATTCCATATTTAAAGTATTTGCAAACCAAATAGCACTGGGGCAATACTAGAGCAATTCAGTTTAAGACTCCAAAACAATATATCAGCCTATATTGTCATGTTTTTCACTTAAACACTTTTTTAATAAGAAGTGTGACTTAGATATACCTGCTCAGGTTTATTGGTCAAGCTCTAGAATCAATCACTATTACTTTGTCTATACATACTTGAGAAAAATGCACAGGGAACTTGACTCGACAGAACTCTGCATGAAGTTTTTTACTGTGTATTTTTGTGTTTTTGTAATGTTGCGTCAAAGCAGGCGGATAATAATTCTAATGTCAATGTCTCTGCGTGTACCCACATGTGTCTCTATGTCTATGTATACTGCAGCCATGGGAGTCCCAGTCGTTCTGCAGCACATTCCCCTACGAGATCGTGTGTGCTGACTCCTGGGGTCAGTCTCTGCTGGTTGCCACCGACACAGCAGGGGTCATGCTGCTGGATGGTGAGGTCATCCTAATCGATATCTCCCTATGTCCTCTAAAATAAAGCCACCCATCCATATCCATTCAATACTGAGCTCAGCAGAATGCCAAGGCCAACAGCTAACATGATGATGATGATAATGATGTTGTCCACGTTTCAGGCCCTGATCCAGCTTCATCCAACGCTGGTGAGTGCCACACAATCGATGCTAACATTTATTTTCTTTATATCATTATATATAAAATATTTATATTTCCACCTCAGTTTTTTAATTTTTAGATCTTACTCCTCTTTTTATTCTGATGTCTGCGTCATATTTCAGAAATGCAGACTCTGCCTCCAGTGCAGGTGTTTGACAAAACCATGGTGGTGAAGCAGATGCACGTTCTCGAGCCTCAGGACCTGCTTATCACCAGGGCTGACAAAGGTAGGCTTAGACTGCAAGAACCAGGAGAAAACTGCTCAATACCTCCTCCCCACACATCACAGACTGCTTCCCCTGGCACCATCTTTTTTGCCATGTTCCCATTCACACTATTTTTGCAGCAGAACAGTATTAACAGCACATTCTCTCTCTCATTATCCCTATTCCTCTCTCTTAGTTCATCTCTGTCATTTCTTTCTGTGTTGCTGAGTACCTGCTTACCCTTTCCACCTCCATTGGTCTGCTGAACACATCAATCACTCGCTGTGATCTAAGGAAGCTGACCTATAGAGAACCAATCCGTGTCGAGGTTGTGTGTGTGTGTCTGTTTGTCCTCAGGGACGGGCTTGACCGTGAGACTGGCCTGATAGATGTGGAGACAGACAGATAAAGCATAAAAAAACACAAATAGCTTATGCAAGGAAGTTGCTGTGTACTAACAAACAGCTGTAGGATTTGTCTCATGTTTGCTCCAACCAGAAGAGCATGTAATTAATTACCCTGCAGATGATTAGCTAACCCTAATATTGACAAACAGGGTTGACTCGGTTTTGATAGTGATTATTTGATGGCAGTGGAAACATTTGTCACGACTGTGTGTGGGCTTTGATAAAGCTTCTGAGAGAGCATGAGCCTTAAGAAGCCTTCTAGTAATCCTCCTGCAGTACAACACTATTGTCTGGCCGTGGGAGGATGCTAAAAAAGAGATGGAAAATTAAGAGTAACCTTAATGCAAAGCAGAAGCGCTTTTTTTTCTTTTCTTTTTTTTTTTGTTTCCAGGGAAGGATGCTCGGCTCTATGTGTTCAGACTCAGCACGCTCAAGAGAGGCCTGGAGGAGAGGCAGCTCGTCAGAAGCAAGTGTGACAGCCGGGAAAATAAACTGGAGAAAACTAAAGGTACAACACGAGGTCTGCAACAATGTACACACATTAATCCTTACAACAAACAGGCATTATGTACTGTGATCTTTAGAACTCAGTTTAATTTAGGATAGGTTCACAAGTTTTTAAGTCCGTCATAAAACTCCAAGGCCAGTTCCAAAATCCGATGTTCCTCAAATGGCCGCTCCGCACATGCTCCACCTCTTTGCCCGTTTTTTTGGATTAGCCGGGAGTTAGGTGGAGTCCGGCACTGCTTAGATGGCGACAGCAGAGCAGCTCACTCTGATCATCAGAACCGCTCTTCAGAAACCTGAGGGTGACGTCACAGAGGATACGTCCATCTTTACATACAGTCTATGTCAGGTGTCAGATTTTAACAGTGAAATGGGTTTTGCTTGCTGCAATTATTTCTCTTGTTCATACTGGCCATTAAAAGATCTCCTCCTATGTTTATAATGAAAGTAATGAAGGACAGAATCCACAGTCTGGATACGTTCCTGTTTATCTGAAGTTAATTTGAGGCTTCAGCTCTCTGAGACAATCAAATCAAGTGGGTATCCTCTTACTACTTGATTTGGGAATTATTAACTGGAGTCAGGAGTCAACAGTTTGGCACACTGTGCACCGGAGTCACAGCCAAAATACATTGCTCCCCCTTTCAGTTTAATGAATCAAGATTCAGAATCAAATTGGGACACAGAGAATTGGAATCGAATCACATACTGCCAGAAGAAATTGGGTAATTGGGTAATTGGTAATCGAAATGTAACATGTCAGTGAGTGAGCTTGACAGCACTAGTGCTGGCAGGCAGATTTTTATTTATTTTTTTTTAAAACCTTTGGACAAAACCAGGCAATCCATTTCCAGTCTTTGTGCTAAGCTAAGCTAACTGCCTACTGACTCCAGCTTCATTTTTTAGCATACAGAAATGTACACAAGTGTCAAACTATCCTTTGAAATAAGTCTTTCTGAACTTGCTTGAAGAATTTTCTGGATTTCAGTGTTTCCAGTGCATCCATTTGCCTGTTGCTGAGATAGTTTTTGTACTGAAGACTGTACCTTTAACCAGTTCAAGGCCATGAAAAAATTATGTTTTTTTTTTTTTGTTTTGTTTTTTTGTCTTTTCGGGTTTCTTCTTGAAGTTAGCAAATCCTTTTAGTTTCCTTTATATAATTCTGACACAAACCATCCACATGTCAGACCTGTTTCTTGTCAGCTTTGGCTGAAAAATAAAATAAATGTAATTTAATCTAACAAAGACTCATCAAGGCCCGCTACTTTGAAACAAGTTTAATAATCTATGGTCTAATCTAATCTCCAATGGTGCTTGACAAGATTATTTATAGTTGATAAAAAGAAAATTGATCAAAAAATAAATGTAATCAGCCTAAAACAGGACATTGTGACCTTAATGAAAGTGGCTCTTACAGTGCAAACACTCACCCTTTGACCCGCTGCTGGTGTCGTGCCAGCTGTTTGTGGCTGCATTGATCTGTGGGATGATGCCATGGAACAACACCTGCAGCGCAACACATGTCCAATGTACTTCCTGTCTCTATTTCTCTGCCCCCGCACTCTCTCACCCCACCCTACCCCGCCCCAACCTCCTCCTCCTCTTTGTCCCAGGCTGTCATTTGTACTCTATCAACACCCACCACGGCTCAGAGCTGAGGATAGTAGCAGCCATCAGGAACAAACTCCTCCTCATCACCAGGAAACATCCACGTTTCGAAGGCTTCAGTGCCGTCGCCCCAGGAGCAGACTCACCAGTGGAGGAGTTTCAGTACATACGGGTACAACAAACTCCACTCAAATCAAAAAGAAGAATTAATAAAACGAATTCAGGGGGGAAGGATGGAATGAATAGGATAATAGAACGTTAATTCACTTTTACAGCTGCTTCCTCATAAAGAGAATACATTTGTATAGATATATATGTATGTAGTATATGGTAGCGTAGGGGTTTTCAAAGTGTGAGGCCACCAACACAGTCAGCAGTTGGAGCTGCAGCAGAGGTTGTGACACACAGCTCATGGAGGCCATTAAGGTGGTTTCAAATACCTTACTGCTCCTTTCATTAAACATTGTCCTCAGAGTAAGTCCATCCAATCATAACACACAGAAAATGTAAGTCATGCTGAATATAAAATCATTGGTATCATTTTCTGAGGGGGTCGTTCAGGATACATTGAGGATACAATTTCCATAGAAACGTCCAACAAATCCACTTAGAAATAAGAAAGAAATGTTCCTTATAACTCTAGAACCTGCCTGAGGATCATGATGTTTTTAAGCTTTCGTCAGTATCAAACTCATCTGGTGATAGTTGTCTCTACATCCAGTGGTGGACTGAAAAAAGGAACTGCTAAAAGCTAATTCAGCATACTTTTAATGGGGCCAACTTGCCGAAAAGTAAACACATACAGTCTAAAACAAAATGGGGCTCATAGCATTACTCACTGAATCCATAGCAATATGCCCCAAAGCTTTATGGGAACTGTAGATCCAAAATTTAAATGATGTTTATCTACCAAATAGAAGAAAGACAAACAAAAATCATAGTGTAATCATGAGAGTAAAAAACTAAACGTTGAAAACCTCTGTCCTAAAGTTAAAATATTCTACACAGTATATGTCTGTTACAGTAATTAAACTAATGTGTGTGTGTGTGTGTGAAAACACTGAGGTTATCGTGTGCCATTCATTCATATTAGGAGATCTGTCTGTGCGACCCGCCGGTGGTGATGGCGCTGGTGGACGGGCCGACGGGGGAAAATGACAATATGATCTGTGTGGCCTACAAACATCAGTTTGACCTGATCAATGAGAGCACTGGAGATGCCTACCGGCTACATCATGTAGACGCCAACAGGGTGAGGCACATGTGCACACACGTACACTCATGCAAACGCTGGTGGTTTCCTTTTTCTTTCTTTCTTCTTTTATTATCATTTGCTTTCATGTGATGTTCACTGACGTTCAGCAGAACTGAGACCTTCAGTTGACCCAGTTAGTCGCTTTGTTTACCTCTCTGATTACCACACTGCTTCAGCGAATCAACACGTTGTCATTCACAGCCACCAGCTGGGGAGGAGAGGGAGGAGAAATGAGAAATTAGCAGACTGGGGAATGAACAGCTGTTTTAATAAACCATCTTATTCTGCTTTTATTATTTCCTCTTTGAAAGATTAACCACAATAAGTGACAAACTGTAGCAGGAATGTGTATTCTGTATTATCTAGATGGTTACCCATTACCTTAAGGGTATGAGGCCAGACATTATTTGTTAAAAAGTCTCTCATATCTGACCTTTGGATCTTGTTGAATTGATTCCACTAAACTGACTCGTCTCTGCCTGCAGGTAAATTTTGTAGCAGCCATTGATGTGTATGAAGACGGGGAGGCAGGTCTGCTGTTGTGTTACAACTGTGAGTCTTCCTTTAATTCTGAACATTTCAGATGTTGTTTGATTCAGGTCTCTGTCTCTAATGTCAAAGCTGAGCCTTAATGTTTTGTCTGTGCTGCTGGAATAGAAATCACAGCACACAATGCTCCAGAATATTAAGAGTCAGTGAGAGATTTTGAAAATGTAGCCAACTATATTCATCTTTTGTCTGCGTTTTTATTTTTTTATGTCTGGATAATGGGACAAATAGCTCTCAAATTTCATTGAGTTTCAATAAAAGGCTGCTCTCACTCCTTGTTCAAAACACAGAAGAAAAACAAGAGTAAACAGAAGGAACTGAACAATCTAATTTCAAAGCTAAACTTGGTTCCTCTGCGTCTTTTACAGATATTTGTTACTATAAGAAAGTTTGTCCGTTTAACGGCTCCACACCGATGATCCAGTCCAACACCTCCGACTTCCACTTCAGCTGGAACCAGATGCCCAATGCTATTGGTAGGTTACCACGGCAACAATGCCTGAACCCCACCCTGCCCATGCTGCTGGCCTGGCCGGAGCTTGCTGTTGCCATGGAAACACCATGCGTAGCCGCAAGCACTCAGTTAGCCTGTGTGTTTATTTGTGGTTTTTGTGTGTGTGTGTGTGTGTGTGTGTGTGTGTGTGTGTGTGTGTGTGTGTGTGTGTGCATGCACGCATGTTATGATTAATGCAGAAAGTGATGAAGGGAAAACACAATTGGTACTAAACCTGAAACCCTGAGTCAGTTGATAACAACATGCTGTTGCTCCTGGCTGCTGTGCATCCCATAATGCGCTCTCCTCTCTCTCGCTAACACACACACACACACACACACACAAACACACACACGAAAACAAGCAATAACAAAATTTGCTGAGTAGTAAAAGCAAATGTACTGAAACATACTGGAGACGCTCAGTTTGAAAGCAACTGTTAAAGATGCTTTTATCAATAGTTTTATATTAACAATGGACTAAATAAATATGTGTAAAGTGAAAGGAGTTAGTGATAAACCCACAGAACATTATCACCCAACCAGTGTTGCTAACTATTTTCTATGGAGAGAAGCTAAAACTCACTCAAAAAGCTAGTAGATGATGTCTAATGCTGATTTGAATATGAATTTCATTGTAACATATCTGCTGTATTTACATATATGAAAGAAATTCAGAAATAAAGTTGAACAACGTGTAACTGGCTCTAACTAGCTAGCATTAGTAGTAGCTATTATTATTTTTCAAGCTTATCATCACACTCTAACCTCAAAAAGGTTTATTGAAGGATGTTGTATAAGGTGAGGAAGGAGAAGGAGAAGATCCAGACACTGGAAGAAACTCACTAAAAAACAAAATGGAGAAGATGTAATCTGGAAAAACAATGGTGATTGAATGATTGGTTGTTTGGTATGGACATTCACATTTCTGTCTGGCTGCTGATTGGTTGACTGAATGTGCTGCACAATAATATGTCACTGCTGTGTTCACAGTTTGTTGCACTGCCCTCGTGTGGCACAAAACTAGTTAATGCAGGTTTAAGTTTTGATACTTGAGGATAAGAGTCAGTCCAGTCAACCAAAGCTTATTATTTTACCAGCTCTTTGCTCTGTGACTGGAACATTCAAACATCCGGTCGATCACATCTAAGTTCTCTTACTTCTCTTTTACTTGTCGACAAGGTTTCCCATGTTGTGCCACTGCCTGCTGTCACCTTGTTGTGCATGAGCATCTCGAGCCCCGAGGAAAGAAGCTCATTTTTTTCTGCATACGTCATCAGCTATTGATGGCATTTCAAAATGCCATCCTGGGTGAAACTGTTAAATGTCTCGTATTGTGGGAGTTGTGCAAATTTTAAAATGTTATGATTTCCTGTTTCGATGTGACAGACTTAGTGAAATCATGGTTGGGTCGTCTCCCTGATGCCCACTCTCTTCATCATTCGCTGCTTCTTTTATCATATGTGTTTGTGTTGTCTTTGCAGTTTGTGCATTTCCTTACATCCTGGCCTTCACAACGGACTCCATTGAGATCCGACTGGTGGTCAATGGCAACCTTGTGTACACAGCGGTGGTCCCAGAGCTACAGTTGGCTTCTTCACGGGTCAGTATGTGTGACATCTGACACAATATCATGTCTATGTCCTGCTTTTATCAACAGTATACACTGCGACTTTGTCAATCATTTATTTCCTTTACATTTTATTGTTCTATGTCCAAAGCCGGTCAGAGGTTTGGTAATCGTGTAGCAGAAACGCATTATGTGTGTACTCACAGCACACTGGTGTTCACTATAGCAATAGCCCTTCCAGGTTGAGAGTGTTGTCAGTGTTTTCAGGCCACACTGCGTTATAGAGTAGCTGTCTCAGCTCTCTCATTTCAATCAATCTTTATTACCCCAGTGGGAAATATGGCTGGCAATATGCATGGCTACGAAGCAATAATACACTCATAAATCATACACAGATAATTTAAAACAGACCACAGTGCACCTGGCATCAAATAAATACTTTTTCATCCACTATTCTCAACCAATCTCTTTGTTTTTTTTGTGTTTTTTTCCTTTTCATGTTTCACCTCCTGCTTCAATCCTTTCTGCCCCTTACTTCTTAATATTTCCTGGAGGGATCTCATTCCCCTCTCTCCATCTCCCTCTGTTTTACCACCCACAGTCGGACATCTATTTCGTTTCGTCAGCTCCGGTAAGCTCAGCCTCCAACTGCAGTTCAAGAGACACCAGTTCCCAGAGTTCCCCGCAGACGCCCACGGGCTACGAGATGCCCGTGTTCCCTTCGCCGCTCGGTGATGGTAAGCCCCGCAAATCAAAAGTACAGCAGGCTGATGATGTTAGTGCTTCAATATTAAAGGTTTATAAAATGTCAGTGTTGCCGGCAGACCTGTTTGACTTTGGATGCTCTGTTAGCCCAGAGCTTTACGCCCATTTACATAAACTTGACTCAGCAGGATGGTTCATTGAAGCCGCAGCCTTTCCCCTCCATTGTTCCGGTTAGTTTCCCACAGTTGAATCATGTGTTGATATTTAATTGCATTAATCTCTCCAGTGACTATTACCTCATCTTTTCACACCGTATAATACAGACATAACTCCTATGACAAGTATTGCAATGTCATCATAGATGGCTACACATACTGGGGAAACAAGACTCCTTTCCATACGTTTTTCTACTTTAACTTCTGTAACCTTACAGATAGTTTTAAATATTTTAGGTCATTACCCACAACTCTTGTTAATTTTACATTATATTTAACCATTTTCCCAACATTTCAGATTAATCTCAAGCCTTACATGCAGCCATTTGCTTCCACTTAGTTCAGTACAGAATGAAATGAAAAACTTGCAGCCACTTGAAACTTGTTTTCAAATGTTGAGTATTTCTCTATAACATCTGACATTCATTACTAAATAAGCAACAATCAAACTTACAGTTTGGCCAAATAAATTTTAAAAAATGGGTAGATGGAAATATGTATCAACATTTTTCTCGACTGAAAAAAGTACAGACAAAATGGAAAATACAATCTGTCATATGAAACAAAACAACTTGTTGTAACTTGGACAGAAAAGTTTACATAGTGTAAAACCTCATTGCTCAGAGTAAGAAGCCAATCGAGATTCAGAGCCATAAATAGAGAGAAAGAAATTGGAGTGAACAACTCAGTGCTCTTGTTTTATCGTCCCTGTTACATTTCACTGCAGAGCCTGGATCATTTAGAAAACTTTGCCTGCTGGTGCTTTCATGGGCCCACTGACATACACAAATTTAATGCTGACAAGCTTTGTTTTGGAGGTTCTAACATACAGTAGAAAAGTGAAAAACAATCACAAAGTGAAAAGGATTATGTGAATGTTGTTTGCGCTGTTATTTCTTTATGTCAGCCCATTAATCATATCAATACTGATATCAATCTCAATATCATAGTCCGTCTCAATTCTTTCTGACTTCCCAAGCATGTCTGTGGCACTCAGCCCCAAGAGGTAAATGTTTCTGATATATATACAGTATATATATTATTCCACTTTTTAAATGGCTCAGCACCTAAAACAGGTAGTCACTGTCACTGTGGTTCATAGCAAACGTTTCTCAAACAGGAGTAAATAGTGCTTTTGTTGACTGTTTTCAGTGGTGGATTACTAAAACACTTTGTGCTCTAGTGAGTATTTCCAGCAGCAGGATGGAGTATGTGGGATAACCTGCTGATAAACAACAGTGGCCATGTTCATTGTAATGAAGGAACATGTCACCCAGTGTCACGGTGTTGGCTCACTGATATGTTTTTAATAGTTCTTGGACAACAATGGAGCTGCAGGGCAAAGAGTAAGCTATGTCAGACTGTGGATACACAGACAATACTTGTTAGTAGAATAAATTTTCTGCTGGTTTTGTTGGCAGTTGTAAATGTGATTTGTACTTAAAAAGCGAAAACATGCAAAAGCATCATTATGATCTTTTAAATTCTTACTACCAGCAAATTACAAAAAGAGGAACAAACTAATCACCTACCACCACTACCACCACCACCATTCAGGGAGACAATACGTGTCCTCAGAGGCAGAGAATGCTTTCAAGGATGATTAAGGATCAATACGAGCCCCTCCCTTCCACCCCCCAGCCCACTTTCACTTCCTCCTCCATCTTTTATTATATATTTGACCATTTGGAGTATCCCCTTCCCCCCCACCACTGACCTCTTTCAGATTGTTACAACCGTCTGAAAATGGGTTATATTTGTGATGCACAGATGTTGATGATGTCATCAGTGACTTACGGGTTTGTCACTCAGCGTCAGCCAACACAATGACAGCTGATGGCAATGTCAGCTCCTCTGTGTTCATTAGACTTTCTAGCTATGTTAAAAAGGACACAAAGCTGTCGTCAGATGTGTCCATGCAATTCTGACGGCTGCAGCGAAGGACAAAGCTTGAGGAAAACAATTATTAAAATGTCCTGCTTGTCTTGCTGCTGCTGCAGCATCAAGGCAGTCTTTTCCTGAGGGGAGCGAGTATTTACAGGTCCCATTAAGGCTAACAGGGAGGAAGGTCTGGCAGTGGCTGCTGCAATTAGCCGAGGACGGGCTTGATGTTTTCAGGCTGGTTCGGGTAATCATTTCCCTCGAAGGGATTCTCATTTTCTTTCCTGTTTTAGCTGGTTATGCATATGATTCGGCATCACCGGGGCCCCTACATATACCAGTGAACCTACTTTGTGTGTGAACCTTAATGTGTGTTCTGTGTGTGTGTGTGTGTAACCCTCTTCTTCATCCCCGGTTCAGATTCTATACGGATCCCCTATGGTACCAAGCTTTCCCTGTACATGTCTAAGGATGCCGAAGGTACTGCAGGATTCTCCCACAACTCAGTTCATGAAAACGCTCATAATGGTGCCTCACTAACATGCACGTGCTCCCAGAGTGTATCACCCTGTCTGCTCCAAGGCGGCATGTTGACTTGAACGTTGGTTGAATGTTAAGTGAACATTATGTCTTCCCCATCCCCCCTTCTGTCTTAACTAATTAAAGCATTAGTGCAAGGAGAGAATGAGAGGTGGTGGGTGGTAAAGGTTGCAGAGTGCAAAGTTAAAAAGTGAGGCAGAGGAGATAACGTTGATCAAGACAGAGGGTTTTCAAAATTACCGGAGGAAGAGAGGAGGAGAAGCCGAAGAGGTATGCATGAGCATGAGAGAGAAGGGAGGGGTTGTGTACAAGCAGGGGGTTGGGAGAGAAGGAGGGAGAGAAGGGGAAAGAGGGAAGGAGAAGACACGTCTGCCGCAGCATGATTTACAGATTGCACTGTCGCCATGGAGACTTTTGTCAGCCCTCTCTTCGATCCAAAGTGGTTGTCCAAACACCAGTGCCACAATCTGAGGGTGAGAGTAGGTGGGGGGGATAGAAGAGGAAGGGGGGAGGCTGAAGAAGAAGAAGGGAGAGAGAGAGGTGGAAGGGGTGCTGACAAAAATCCCATCCTCTTAACTGCCTGTGCACCTGCTGTATCTGCTCCTCGGGGAGGGTTTCATCTGACGTAATCGCATCAATAATGTGAACAAGATGCTGTTACTGATGTGGCTGTTAGCCGCCACCTACCTCCACTGGCTTAAACGCACGCCAAAGACCTACAGCAAAACAGCCTGCTGCTTAGGTGAATTCAACTTCCAATTAGTGCTGAAAAACACCCCTCATATTTACATTTATTTCACCGCCAGTGTGATGGAGCGTGACACTTCCCCAGGTCCAGAAACACATGTGGAATATATTGATCTCTTGTGATTATATATTCCACATAACTGCATGCTTTGCCACATTTTGGTTTTATTGCCATTGCTGTATGACAGCGCAGGTACAGGAGAGAGGATGTGTAACAACGCTAACACAGTGTACCTGTCAAACGTCAGCAGTGACCCTCTCTTTTCTTCGTGGCTCTTTACTCACCCCTCACCCGCTGACATTTCATATGAGACAGTCCTCTTTGTGCAGCGTATAGCCTCCACATTGATTCAGTCTCATGCACGTTACTACCAGCCTGCCTCAGTAGAGCAAGAGTGTGGCTGCGAAACTGCACTACTGCTCCCTGGTGGCATGACTGGGCACTGCAGGCTGGCACGCTGCAGCTTCCTGAGCAGACTGTGCCCTTTGAAAAACTCCAAACACCCATTTAATGTATCCCAAACAGAATTTAAGTATTTATAGTCTCTGTTGAATAATAGATGGTCTGCTCTAAGCGGCTACAACTGAACAGTTATATCACAGTAGCTCTCTATAGTAAGGATGATTAAGTTTAAGATCACATGCTGGTGCAGTAAATAGGACTATTAATCACTTTACAGTGTCTTCTTGTTTGAATACGGAGGTTTGATTCTATTGTGTTAGGTTGTCAACTCCCAGACACAATATGAGTGTGTGTGAATTAGAGAGAGATTTCGGGTTTATATAAAGTCACACAAAGGTCATTTTGTATATTATGGCTCATAATCTATCAATCACATATGCTTTACACGCATTACAGTGCCTATTTTCCAAATCACACCATAGCTTTTTTGATTGATATCTTACATTCTAGGCAGCTGTTGGTTACCATGAATTATAATGTGTTCTAGAAATCCACTTGCAGAGGCAGAGGTTAGTTATGCAGCACAATAAACACTTATTTTTATTAGAGATCTGAACGCTTATGCTGTCGCAAACATGCGTCTGGTTTGATAACCTTCTCTAATGCTGCATTCAAGGACGTTTTTTTTTTTAGTCACATTAAGTTTTTGACATTGACAGTATGTTCACTTGTTGTTTGTGTTGCGAGTTAGATTTCCCTACAATACAGCACATGAGACCAGTGCTTTAATCTGCCGAACGTTAGAGGGTTCTTGAATGCACCACTGAGAGGAATCGTTTGACATTCTGGGAAATACATTTATGCACTTTCTTGCTGAGAGTTAGATGAGAGGACTGACAGCACCACTGTCATGTCTGTATGCTACATATATAGCTAGAGGTAGCAGGTGGTTAGTTTAGCTTAGCATAAAGACTGGAAACAGCTGGTCTCCTCAGGCCAAAAGTAACAAAATCCACCTACCAACAAACCTAAAGCTCACTAATCAATCATGTTATATGTTGTTTAATTGTCCAAATTGAGCTTTAAATGTGCTGGTAGGTGGATTTTCTCACTTTTGGACTAGGCTAGCTGTTTCCCGATGCTTCCAGTCAGTATGCTAAGCTAAGCTTCCTGCTGGGTCCGGCTTCATATCTAGCATACAGACATACGACTAGTATTTATCTTCTCCTTCTACTCAGCAAGTAGGCGAATTAACATATTTTCCAAAATATCAAACTATTTGTCAAAGAATTGTCATTGTTCCTAACTGCATTAACCATGCAATAGTAATTTGACAAAAAATAAAACTCAATGATGACAAAATATTCAGTGGCTGTGTTGGAAAGTCTAGAAAGATATGGTATGCATTAAATGTATATATGCAGTTTTGTAGCTCATAGGCTAATACATGCAAAAACACTATGGTACTTCAGGCCAGGAGATCCATACATTTCTCATTCACTGCCACACATTCCTCTCCCTATTTATTCGTCTCTTCTTTCCCTGATTTTTTGTTTCATGTCCTTTCTCATCTTGTGCCTTATCCCTTCTTTCCTGACTCTACTCCCCTGCTTTCTCCTTTTTTCATCCCCCCTCTTCCTCTGGGTTTCTTCCTCCCAGGTGAAGCAGCGTGTAAGCACATCTTCAAGATCCCTCTGTGTAACTTGGTGGGCCGCAGCATTGAAAGACCCCTCAAGTCCCCTCTGGTCAACAAGGTTCTGACGGCGCCAGCCCCCGCCATGGTTCCCCCAACTCCCCTCATCTCTGCAACACATTCACTTTCCCTGTCCCGCATGGAGATCAAAGAGATAGCCAGCCGTACACGGAAGGAGCTGCTCGGTAAACTCAAAAGCCGTTAGACGTCTAAGGATGAATTTACTTTGTGTTAATGTAATGACAGTGTTAAAGCAGTGGTTTGACATTTCGGGAAATATGCATTTTAGCTTTCATGCTTAGACTTAGGTCTGTATGCTAAATGTAAGGCTATAGCCAGCAACCAGTTAGCTTATGATAAAGACTGGAAACAGGAAGTAACAGCTAGCCTGGCTCAATGTAAAGGTAACAAAAGGCAACTACCAGGGCCTATAAAGCTAACTAATTAGCACGTTACATGCTTGGCTAATCCTTGACCGGGAGGAATAGAAGGCTCCAGGAAGTCACTGCTCCTGGCCAATAAGTAGTCCAGCACAGAACTCCCTAAGGGAACCCACAACCTGTCATTTTACAGAAAAACAAACAAGGTCTCTTCTGTTTCCAGTCCTCATGCGAAGCTAAGCTAACCAAATGCTGGCTACAGATTCATATTGAAGATATAAGAGTGGTATTGGTGTTCTTATTTAACTTTCCTCAAGAAAGCATTTTATGAATTGTTGAAATATTCCTTTAAGTCATGTAAGGCCATTTTCTGTCACCTCGTACCAATGAAGGCTTGACAGAGGAACCGAGTGGGAAGTCAGACAGTGGAACAGTCAAACAGAGGAGGATGAGTAAGAAGAACACAGAGGAAGAGCCCAAAGCACGAGTACTGACATCAACAAACAGCGACAGGTGACAGTGACAGACTCAAAAGCAGTGGAACATCTGACAGTCACACAGTGGTATTTGATCTTGAGTCATATCTCTCTGTGCTCAACAGGTTAGCCTCAGAGTCCATTGAAGCAGACCTGGACGTCCAGCTGCATTGTTCGTCCAGTTCGGAGGCCGAGCCAGAGAAGGTGATGCTGCGAGCGGAGAGCCCGCCCCTAGCCAGCGCGTTCGGCCTCTCAACATCCTTTGAAGAAGATGTCCTGGACCTAAAGTGAAGACAATCCCATCGTGCACTTCTCTGCCCACCCACTCCTGTACTGTCACCATTATTTTATAGTTTTGGTTGGTTTGTTTTTAAGTTGTTGTTTGATGGATCCTTTTTTTTCTTGTCGTTTTTTGTTTATATCCCTGTATCTTGGGTCTCTCCATTCATCGGACAAGATGGGTGCAGTGGGAGTTAGAAGCCGTGTCTGTGTGCGTGTTTGGTTTTCGTGAGCAGTCCCTCAGCCACTGTGTGTTGGGTGTTTGTGTTGCCCCGCAGCAAATAACCCAAAGAGGCGATGAGGTTGTGTAAGATGCCGTGGTTTAGTCAGAGTTCTGCAACAGCTTCGAGATAATGTTAACGGTTTGATCCCAAACCACAAACTGAATGTAAATCTACACACCGAGGCACAACTAAAGTCTCTGCGTTCACAATGCCCTCGGAAGTTGCCAGAGCTTAATATGTGTTGTATATTATGTGATTATTTCCAATCCACTTTCAAATGTTGTATGATATGCATATGTATGTGTACATCTGTTTATACATGAAAATGCATACACAGTGACAGGTGTGTATGCTTGTCATGCCTGTGATGCATATTTATAGATATATTATAAAAATCCATTTTATTCCCATATTTAGTAAAAGTATGATGTTTTATGCTCTCTGCACATATTAGTCCTTATTCTTCTCCTTATTCACAGTACACAGGTAGACAGGGCTGGAGGCAAAGTCTCCCACAAGTGCCATTTCCCAGCATCCTCCACTGAACTACACCTCGAACAGCCACCGTATTCTGGTGTCTGACAGTAGCAGCCATGATTGTAGTCCACATTAGATTACTACGGTGAACCACAACTCCTTCAATGTAGGATAAAGTCACTTACTGGAGGCACGCTCGCAAAGCCACATGCACTAAACATTTTACCCCATAAGAATACGCCAACTTTAAATCTGCATGACCCGCCTTCGCTACAAGTATTGTGTCTTCTGCCCAAAAAATAGCTTCTCTGGAAACCATGAGGTCTGCAACATCATACCAAACATAACGGCATAAAGTAAACCACAACCTGAGACGACAGAAGAAGTGTGGGTGTTAAAAGGAAAAAAGCCTTTTTTTTACTAGACTGTTATGTGTGATCAGGTACGATGGTAAAGCAAGGGAATTATAGATAAAACCACAAGTTTTAGGCAAAGATTAAAGTTGAAATACAGTATATTGTCATAAACTGAAGTGGTAAAAGCCTAATTTTGTCAAAAACTACTACTCACTATACACTAAAATAAAATTAAGTGTGAAATAATTTTAGTTTTTGTCTCTTTCTGTATGTGAAAGGTGCAGAAAGGCAGTGAACTGGTCCCAATTATTAAAACATTAATGTAGAAATTAAAAATATATATGTTGTTACATTACACAGAACCCATTTCAAATAAGTACAGAAAACATACTTAAGGAAAATGTTGACTTTACCCAACTATAATTAAAACCAAGAGTAATCAAAAACTGAAAAATTTTAAACAATATTAAAGTAGAATATTAAAAACTAAACTAATTACAGCTGAAAAGCATGTAAAATTGGTAAAAAAAATATCAAACAAATAACCCTGTTAGGGGTTCAGCACTCCAGCTACCAGCTACTTTAAAAATAAATAATTTAATTTGAAATCTAAGCCCTGCTGTTTTCAATAAAACACTGATTTACAGTTTGGACCAATGCACCAGTTCACTGGACACCGGTGACTTTCCAGTCCTCTTTTATCCCAAATTTTACCACCATATTCCCATTGACAAACAGCTTTACATAACTTTAAAACCAATGCACAATGACACATACATTTAAATTTACTGATCAATAATCAGACATGTTATTAATTAAACTTACAGGTTTTTTGTCGGACCCTGGTCTGGACCCTGAATTAGTTGTCCTTCATTCAAAGCTAGAAAAAGAAAACTTTTATGCTGCACAAGTAAATCCGCTGCAGTCCCCAACACCCTGGCTTTCATTATTATCATTCTGTAAATGTGAACAGTATGAAACTCAAACAGTGTGAACTTAAAGGGTTACTCCAGCAATTTAGAATTGTTCTTCCATAAAGTCAGAGGACTCCGAAGAGACAGATTAAAGAGATTAAAAGGGTAGCAGCACAGGCTCTGAGATATTCTGGTAATGTTAGATGGAACCTACATTTCCCATGATGCAGCTCAATAGCATCTTTCACAAGACCCCCCCTCTGCCTTCTCGTCTTTCTTCCCAGTTTGTAATGCAGCCTATCTGTTAAAACGTTTAATGCTGCGTTCATGTCATATCGGACTTATTATGAGTTTTTGAATAGTAATCGCATTCATGTCAATATCAGAGTCGTAATTAATGACTGGGAAACCAATTACGGGTTGACCGATGTGACATGAACTTAGCATAAGTCTCAAGCGCAAACTGAGATAACCCTGATGATTTCATTAGGGTTATTTTCTTCAACTTTACAAAGGTCCCTCTAAAACCACAGAAAACATACATTTTTTTCACAGGCTGTGTAGCACTCCTCATGGCAATTAAACTGAACTTTATGTGTAAAACCAATGGAGCACACCTTTAAAGTGTAAAAGAAATTCAAAATATACACACTTAAAAACAACAAAAGGCATGTCAGTCCAGGTTTTTTAGAGGCTTTACCTCTGTTGTCTTTGTGTGGGCAGTCAGCACTGCAGCGACCCAGGCCAGGTGTAAACCATCACCTGCAATCACCTCACTGGCAGGATAAAACACCTGCAGTGTCCTGGCTCCTGGTGAAGCAGTTGTAGCTCAGAGGCATGACTCTGGAAAAGTTTGGTCTTAAACATAGACAGTAAATATAATATAAATACACTTTTTCTTTCCGTTGAGTCATGTGAGTCAGTTTGAAAGCTGAATCTCACAAGAAACAGGGAGAATGATTTGAGTAATGAACACCAGACAGTCAGTAAAACCAAAGGAGAAAGCTTTAAGGGGTTAACAAGGTGACAGGGGAGCAGTGGTTCTGACTATGCTGAAGTCGGCATGAGAGCGCCTCTGTGTGGTGGTTTCACAAAGCAGCAGTCTTGAGATTTTGCATGAGCCTCCTCTTCCTCCTTTTCCCCTCATGCCTATCCTCTGTTGTCCTCCTGCCTGTCTCAGTGTGAACCCCTCCAACACTATAATACAACTCAGAAAACTAAAAAGGGAAGAAGAAGAAGAAGAAGAGGGTGGGGGGGTTTTTTACAAAGGTACTCTACTTTAGTGTTATTTGCTCAGAATGAGTCTGGATGACTGTGGGAACACTGCTTCTCCCACTTCAGTTGCTCCTACTTCTCCTGTATTTCTGTCAAGTACTCTTTGTTTCTACCTCCCCTTGGTATTTTCACTGTTTTTTTGTTTGTTTAGTTGTTTGTTTTTATTTGTTTGTTTGTTTTTTGTATTTGAATCTATATTTACTGTTTAGACTGTTGCTGAACCTCTCTGTGATATCAAAACAAAAGAAAATTAACAAAAAAAACACCAAGTGTCTTAAAATATTGTATTGCCATCGTTTTTAATGCCAAGTACTACTTGTACATGTTTGTGTATCAAATGTGGCCTCAAATGAAACTGAACTATATTATTATGATTATGATTATTATGATTATGATGATGATTATTATGATTATGATTATTATTATTATTTGAGCAGTTATTTTAAACAAGTGCTGTAGACCACTGCTGTGAAAGTAGTTGATTCTGTTCATTGATATGTAATAAATATTTATGAAATTTGAACTGTTTGGCTGGTTATTTGTTTGTTTTTGTTTTTCTGCTTTTTAACAGTCTTTAACAGGAAAATTTAATACATTTTTGGGATAATCAGTTTCCAACAGTGCACCAGGTGTCACAAAGCAAAAGAGCTGCTGTTTAGGTGTGAGCAGCTCACACAGGTGAGTGTTTTGACCAGGGGCAGAATGTTGTGAACATTCAGGACTTAGTCCCAAATGAAGTCTATATTCAGGGGACATGCTCCCCTGGGGAATCTTTTTCCCCATTCACAGCAGACACATGCCATTTGTACATCCTTTGGGAAAAACATGTCCATTGCCCAGGAAAAAAAAAATCATCCTAAGCCTGCATCGTATTTTGTATCTATTTGTTCTCTGTCTCCATTCTGAAACCACAACACAACAATTTTTGTTAATGATTAATTTTCACTACAGCCATATAAAAAGAGGCAAAAATTGTCTGATGTTACTATTTTGAATTTACATGACATAGGTGGAGAATTAATTTGGCATAAACAGCATTGCTAATCTTGAAACCTACTTTTGTTACACTATGCTGGGGTAAAGTTCACAGATTTAATGTGTAGATGACAAATCCACATTTAAATCCAGACCGTAATAATATGTGCTGCTCTAACTGAGCAGTCATGCATCCACAACAAGACCAAGTAATATCTAATGATATACATTTCTTTCAAGAATAGCATCATAGGATAAACAACATGGATATGTTCTGTAATATTATCATACAGTATTTTATTTGATCTACTGCTGATTCCTGTTCTCCTTTCCCCCTCTTTTCTTCTTTTCTCACTCTCACGGCTCCACTCATCTATCCCTGGAAATATAAAAGAAAATATAAAACAAAAAGAGTTCTGATCAAAAACTGAAGATGTAAAAATATTAAATGCATATTTTATTCTCTTAAATGTACTCCACCTCTGTTCTCCTTTCCTCCTCTTTTCTTGAATTCTGTTTTGTCAACGCATTTTGATCTCATGTCTATGGAGGTAGATTTGTCTTCATGATGTTTGTGTGAACACATTGACAATCAGTGAGTAAATGTGTAATCTCTAAATAAAACACCTTCCACAAATGCATAAAATACATTTGTAAACTCACAAAAATATATTGTAAATGTATGCAAACGGATATGCAACTTAACAAACAAATTCCACAAATAAAAATCACAAATAAAAATCTGATCTAAAAATCTTCAATTAATTTACAAGTAAATGAAAAGCATTTCTGAATGAGCTGTTTTATTTATCCAAATAATCGGCGACAAGTAACGTGCACTACGTTAACGGTTGTAAGAAATTAAGTGACAGGACCTGGGTAAGGTCTTTGATAGTATGACTGTTGGTGTTGATATTTATTTTGTTAAGAAATGACGTATTGCAATTTTATTTTTCATTGTTTGTTGATATGTAGCCTAGGCTAAGCTAACGTTAACTACTAAACCGGCACCCGTTGCCATGGCGACAGTAAACATTCATGTTGCGGACTGAGGGAATGAAAGTAGAGCGCTGGATTTTAAACACTGCGATGATGATGAAGATACATTGTAAATAGACCGCATTTCATACCCATCCAACCCTTAAAGGGATATGTGTTGTCATTTGTTGTTTTTTACCATTGAGTTTATCGTAATCATTCAGTCCATATGTGGAATGAATACACACGTATTGTCAATCTATTCACAAATAATATTGAGACATATCTACGTCCATAACTGTCCGTCTTCCTCTTCAGCTTCTTTCTCCACAAGTTTTCACATCTCATTTCCTCATCTCTCCTTCATTCTTTTCCTCCCTTTCTCTTTCATTCCTCCCTTTCTATTCTCTTCTTCACTCTTCAAAACCAGTCTTCCCTTCAAGGACGTAGGTTTGGTCCCAACATTGGTAACGATGCAACAACACGGCCACCCCTCCAAAACAATGAGATTGACTTTTTAATGCTGTCAAAAAAACATTTTATTAACATATAAGATCTGAATTTACATTCAGAAATGCCCATACCCAAATGTAATATATGTACGTGTTGAATTTCCATATTTGAAATGAATGTACATATGAAGGAAAATCATATACGTATTTAAAGTATAGCCTATATACATAAAAACTACATATGAAACCTGTTAGAAATTGGAACAATATCATTTATTGACATATATGTCTAACATAAACATGTATTTTAGGATGTCTGTTTAGCCTATATTATAAACAAGGCCTGTCAGTATATGTTCATATTGTATAGATAAATATAAAAGATAGATATGTATGTTTAAATTTGATAAGAAATGATTTAGACAATCACATACAAACGCATAGAATTTTGATTAGCATGTTGTTTTAATAAAGTTGCATTTACTGTGTATTTCATGTTATTAACTTATAATTTTATAAGTCCAGAGGCTGTATGTCATAATGATATATCCTCTTATAGATGACACATATTGTAACATCACTGTTGATATAGGGACATATATGTAATAAGTCATAAGTTATAGTGTACTAAGGCATAAAAATGTGATAGTATAGTATAAAAAAAAAAAAATCATCAAATTTTAAGGCATAAAAAACTCATGGTGTAATAAATCTTCAAGGGTCCATGCCCAGGACTCGATCCTACAACTTTCTCATCTTAAGTTCTAACCACGGCACTACTACAGTATGCCACAATAAATGTTTAGTTTAGTAAGTCATATAACCGTAATAGTATAATAAGGCAGAAAAACATTGTTTGTGGGAAGGCATGAAAACATCAAAAAACGTCCTAGTATAGTAAAGCATAATAATGTGATAGTATATTTAGGTATAAAAATTCATAGTATAATAAATCTTCAGACTGTAATGCCCCATGCCTTAGACCAGAACCTAGAACCTTATCATGGCAAGGCAGCAGTTCTAAACTGAGCACTATTACTCTGGTATCCAACATTTAGTGAGGAAAGTCATTAAAAGGTGACAGTATAGTAAGGCATGCACATGTCATAGTATAGAAAGGCCTTAAAAGTGAAAAAAAAAAAAAATTATATTGTGGGAAAAATGTGAAAAAACGACATAGTATAGTATGGCAAAAAAAGTGAAAAAACGACATAGCATAATAAGGCATAAAAACATTAAAAACATCAAATTATAGTAAGGTGAAAACATATTATAGTATAGAAAGGTCTTAAAAGTGAAAAAAACAACAGAGGATATCATGGGAAAAATGGGGAAAAATGACATAGTATAGTATGGCAAAAATGTGAAAAAACGACGTAGCATAATAAGGCATAAAAACATCAAAAAAATCAAAATATAGTAAGGTATGAACATATCATATTAAAGTAAGGTCTTAAAAGTGAAAAAAAAAACAACAGAATATATCATGGGAAAAATGTGAAAAAACGACATGGTATTGTATGGCCAAAAAAAAGTGAAAGAACGACATAGTATAATGAGGCATAAAAATGTTAAAAACATCAAAATATAGTAAGCTATAGACATGTCATAGTATAGAAAGGCCTTAAAAGTGAAAAAAAAGGGCATAGTTTATTGTGGCAAAAAAAAGTGGAAATACGACATAGTATAGTATGGCAAAAAAAAGTGAAAAAATGATATAGCATAATAAGGCATAAAAACATCAAAAATATCAAAATATAGTAAGCTATAAACATATCATAGTATAGAAAGGCCTTAAAAGTGGAAAAAAACAAGATATTATATTGTGGGAAAAATGTGAAAAAACGACATAGCATAATGAGGCATAAAACCATCAATAATGTCACAGTATAGTAAGCTATAAACATGTCATAGTAAAGAAAGGCCTTAAAAGTGAAAAAAAAAACATAGTATATTGTGGGAAAAATGTGAAAAAACGACATAGTATAGTATGGCAAAAGAAGTGAAAAAACGACATAGCATAATAAGGCATAAAAACATAAAAAACATCAAAATATAGTAAGGTGAAAACATATTATAGTATAGAGAGGCCTTAAAAGTGTAAAAAAAAAAAAAATTATATTGTGGGAAAAAAGTGAAAAAACGACATAGTTCAATGAGGCATAAAAATATCAAAAACATCAAAATATAGTAAGCTATGAAGATGTCATAGTATACAAAGGCCTTAAAAGTGAAAAAACTACATAGTTTTTTTTGGAAAAAAGAGTGAAAATACGACATAGTATAGTATGGCAAAAAAAGTGAAAAAACGACATAGCATAATGAGGCATAAAAACATTGAAAACATCAAATTATAGTAAGGTGAAAACATATTATAGTATAGAAAGGTCTTAAAAGTGAAAAAAAACAACAGAGTATATCATGGGAAAAATGGGGAAAAATGACATAGTATAGTATGGCAAAAAAAGTGAAAAAACGACATCGTATAAATGAGGCATAAAAACGTTAAAAACATCAAAATATAGTAAGCTATAAACATGTCATAGTATAGAAAGGCCTTAAAAGTGAAAGAAGGGCATAGTTTATTGTGGCAAAAAAAAGTGGAAATACGACATAGTATAGTATGGCAAAAAAAAGTGAAAAAATGACATAGCATAATAAGGCATAAAAACATCAAAAATATCAAAATATAGTAAGCTATAAACATATCATAGTATAGAAAGGCCTTAAAAGTGGAAAAAACCAAGATATTATATTGTGGGAAAAATGTGAAAAAACGACATAGTATAGTATGGCAAAAAAGAGTGAAAAAACGACATAGCATAATAAGGCATAAAAACATCAAAAATATCAAAATATAGTAAGCTATAAACATATCATAGTATAAAAGGCCTTAAAAGTGGAAAAAACCAAGATATTATATTGTGGGAAAAATGTGAAAAAACGACATAGCATAATAAGGCATAAAAACATAAAAAACATCAAAATATAGTAAGGTGAAAACATATTATAGTATAGAAAGGTCTTAAAAGTGAAAAAAACAATAGAGGATATCATGGGAAAAATGGGGAAAAATGACATGGCAAAAAAGTGAAAAAAAGACAGCATAATGAGGCATAAAAACATAAAAAAAATCAAAATATAGTAAGATATAAACATATCATAGTATAGTAAGGTCTTAAAAGTGAAAAAAACAACAGAGTATATCATGGTAAAAATGGGGAAAAATGACATAGTATAGTATGCCAAAAAAAGTGGAAATACGACATAGTATAGTATGGCAAAAAAAGTGAAAAAACGACATAATACAATGAGGCATAAAAATATCAAAAACATCAAAATATAGTAGGGTATGACCATATCATATTAAAGTAAGGTCTTAAAAGTGAAAAAAAACCAACAGAATATATCATGGGAAAAATGTGAAAAAACGGCAAAAAAAGTGAAAAAATGACATAGCATAATAAGGCATAAAAACATAAAAAGATCAAATTATAGTAAGGTGAAACAATATTATAGTATAGAGAGGTCTTAAAAGTGTAAAAAAATAAAAATTATATTGTGGGAAAAAAGTGAAAAAACGACATAGAATAATAAGGCATAAAAATAGAAAGGTCTTAAAAGTGAAAAAAACAACAGAGGATATCATGGGAAAAATGGGGAAAAATGACATAGTATATTGTGGGAAAAATGTGAAAAAACGACATAGTATAGTATGGCAAAAAAGAGTGAAAAAACGACATAGCATAATAAGGCATAAAAACATCAAAAATATCAAAATATAGTAAGCTATAAACATATTATAGTTTAGAGAGATCTTAAAAGTGTAAAAAAAAAACGTAGTATATTGTGGGAAAAATGTGAAAAAACGACATAGTATAGTATGGCAAAAAAAGTGAAAAAACGACATAGCATAATAAGGCATAAAAACATCAAAAACATCAAACTATAGTGAAGTGAAAACATATTATAATATAGAAAGGTCTTAAAAGTGAAAAAAAACAACAGAGGATATCATGGTAAAAATGGGGGAAAATGACATAGTATAGTATGGCAAAAAAAGTGAAAAAACGACATAGTATAATGAGGCATAAAAACATCAAAATACAGCAAGCTATAAACATGTGATAGTATAGAAAAAGTCTTAAAAGTGAAAAAAAGGGTACATTTTATTGTGGCAAAAAAAGTGAAAAAACGACATAGTACAATCAGGCATAAAAATATCAAAAACATCAAACTATAGTAGGGTATGAACATATCATATTAAAGTAAGGTCTTAAAAGTGAAAAAAAAACAACAGAGTATATCATGGGAAAAATGTGAAAAAACGACGTAGTATAGTATGGCAAAAAAAGTGAAAAAACGACATAGTATAATAAGGCATAAAAACATTAAAAACATCAAAATATAGTAAGCTATAAACATGTCATAGTATAGTAAGGCCTTAAAAGTGAAAAAAACAACATAATATATTGTAGCAAAAAAAGTTAAAAAAACGACATAGTATAGTATGGCAAAAAAAGTGAAAAAACGACATAGTATAATGAGGCATAAAAACATTAAAAACATCAAAATATAGTAAGCTATAAACATGTCATAGTATAGTAAGGCCTTAAAAGTGAAAAAACAACATAATATATTGTAGCAAAAAAAGTTAAAAAAACGACATAGTATAGTATGGCAAAAAAAGTGAAAAAACGACATAGTATAATGAGGCATAAAAACATCAATAACATCAAAATATAGTAAGCTATGAAGATGTCATAGTATAGTAAGGCCTTAAAAGTGAAAAAACAACATAATATATTGTAGCAAAAAAAGTTAAAAAACGACATAGTATAGTATGGCAAAAACAGTGAAAAAACGACATAGCATAATAAGGCACTCCACGACCTGGTTTTGAACCTGCATCCTTGTCATTGTGAAGCCACTGCTCTAACCATTGCACTACCAGTGTTTTCAGGGTTTTGTGAGGTAAGTCATAAAAACCTTATATCATTGTAAGGAAAGAAATGTGAAAAAACGACGTAGTATAGTATGGCAAAAAAAGTGAAAAAACGACATAGCATTTTAGGCATAAAAACATAAAAAACATCAAATTATAGTGAGGTGAAAACATATTATAGTATAGAAAGGTCTTAAAAGTGAAAAAAACAACAGAGGATATCATGGGAAAAATGGGGAAAAATGACATAGTATAGTATGGCAAAAAAAGTGAAAAAACGACATAGTATAATGAGGCATAAAAACATTAAAAACATCAAAATATAGTAAGCTTTAAACATGTCATAGTAAAGAAAGGCCTTAAAAGTGAAAAAAAAAAACATAGTATATTGTGGGAAAAATGTGAAAAAACGACATAGCATAATGAGGCATAAAACCATCAATAACGTCACAGTATAGTAAGCTATAAACATGTCATAGTAAAGAAAGGCCTTAAAAGTGAAAAAAAACAACATAGTATATTGTGGGAAAAATGTGAAAAAACGACATAGTATAGTATGGCAAAAAGAGTGAAAAAACGACATAGCATAATGAGGCATAAAACCATCAAAAACGTCACAGTATGGTAAGCTTTAAACATGTCATAGTAAAGAAAGGTCTTAAAAGTGTAAAATAAAAAAAAAATTATATTGTGGGAAAAATGTGAAAAAACGACATAGTATAGTATGGCAAAAAAAGTGAAAAAACGACATAGCATAATAAGGCATAAAAACATCAAAAACATCAAACTATAGTGAGGTGAAAACATATTATAATATAGAAAGGTCTTAAAAGTGAAAAAACAACAGAGGATATCATGGTAAAAATGGGGGAAAATGACATAGTATAGTATGGCAAAAAAAGTGAAAAAACGACATAGTATAATGAGGCATAAAAACATTAAAAACATCAAAATTTAGTAAGCTTTAAACATGTCATAGTAAAGAAAGGCCTTAAAAGTGAAAAAAAAAACATAGTATATTGTGGGAA
>NW_019525248.1:587855-631301 GCF_002814215.2 Seriola lalandi dorsalis
TGGCAAAAACAGTGAAAAAACGACATAGCATAATAAGGCACTCCACGACCTGGTTTTGAACCTGCATCCTTGTAATTGTGAAGCCACTGCTCTAACCATTGCACTACCAATGTTTTCAGGGTTTTGTGAGGTAAGTCATAAAAACCTTATATCATTGTAAGGAAAGAAATGTGAAAAAACGACGTAGTATAGTATGGCAAAAAAAGTGAAAAAACGACATAGCATAATAAGGCATAAAAACATAAAAAACATCAAATTATAGTGAGGTGAAAACATATTATAGTATAGAAAGGTCTTAAAAGTGAAAAAAACAACAGAGGATATCATGGTAAAAATGGGGAAAAATGACATAGTATAGTATGGCAAAAAAAGTGTAAAAACGACATAGTACAATGCGGCATAAAAATTTCAAAAAGATCAAAATATAGTAGGGTATGAACATATCATATTAAAGTAAGGTCTTAAAAGTGAAAAAAAACAACAGACTATAACATGGGAAAAATGTGAAAAAACGACATAGCATAATAAGGCATAAAACCATCAAAAACGTCATATTGTAGTAAGCTATAAAGATGTCATAGTATAGTAAAGCCTTAAAAGTGTAAAAAACAACATAATATATTGTAGCAAAAAAAAGATTAAAAAACGACATAGTATAGTATGGCAAAAAGGGTGAAAAAACAACATAGCATAATGAGGCATAAAACCGTCAATAATGTCACAGTATAGTAAGCTATGAAGATGTCATAGTATAGAAAGGCCTTAAAAGTGAAAAAACAACATCGTTTTTTTTTGGCAAAAAAAAGTGCTAACATGACATAGTATAGTATGGCAAAAAAAAGTGAAAAAACGACATAGCATAATAAGGCATAAAAACATCAGAAACATAAAAATATAGTAAGGTATAAACATATCATAGCATAGTAAGGTCTTAAAAGTGAAAAAAAACAAAAGAGAATATCATTGGAAAAATTTGAAAAAACGACATAGTATAGTATGATGATTAAAGTCTCAAATTGAAAAGTGTCCATGCAGAAAAACTCCATGACCAAGTTTTGAACCTGCAGCTTTGTCATTGGAAAGCCACTGCTCTATAGTCACAATATAATCACAATATAGTAAGCTATGAAGATGTCATAGTATAGAAAGGCCTTAAAGGTGAAAAAACTACATAGTTTATTTTGGCAAAAAAAGTGAAAAAACGACGTAGCATAATAAGGCACTCCATGACCAGGTTTTGAACCTGCAGCCTTGTCATTGTCAAGCCACTGCTCTAAGCATTGCACTATCAATGTTTTCAGTACTTAGTGAGGTAAGTCATAAAAACGTTATATCATTGTAAGGAATAAAATGCGAAAAAACAACATAGTATAGTATGTCAAAAAAAGTGAAAAAACGACATAGTATACTGAGGCATAAAATCATCAAAAACATCAAAATATAGTAAAGTGAAAACATATTATATTATAGTAAGGTCTTAAAAGTGAAAAAAACAACAGAGTATATCATGGGAAAAAAGTGAAAAAACGACATAGCATAATGAGGCATAAAACCATCAATAACGTCTCAGTATAATAAGTTATAAAGATGTCATAGTATAGAAAGGCCTTAAAAGTGAAAAAACAACATAGTTTATTTTGGGAAAAATGTGAAAAAACGACATAGTATAGTATGGCAAAAAAAAGTGAAAAAATGTCATAGCATAATAAGGCATAAAAACATTGAAAACATCAAAATATAGTAAGCTATAAACATATCATAGTATAGAAAGGCCTTAAAAGTGGGAAAAAAACAAGATATTATATTGTGGGAAAAATGTGAAAAAACGATATAGTATAGTATGGTAAAAAAGAGTGAAAAAACGACATAGCATAATGAGGCATAAAACCATCAAAAACGTCACAGTATAGTAAGCTATAAACCTGTCATAGTATAGAAAGATCTTAAAAGTGAAAAAAAAAACAAGATATTATATTGTGGGAAAAATGTGAAAAAACGACATAGCATAATGAGGCATAAAACCATCAATAACGTCACAGTATAGTAAGCTATGAAGATGTCATAGTAAAGAAAGGCCTTAAAAGTGAAAAAAACAAAAGAGTATATCATGGGAAAAATGTGAAAAAACGACATAGTATAATAAGTCATAAAAACATCAAAAACATCATAGTATAGTAAGCTATAAAGATGTCATAGTATAGTAAGGCCGTAAAAGTGAAAAAAACAACATAATATATTGTAGCAAAATAAGTTAAAAAACGACATAGCATAATGAGGCATAAAACCATCAATAACGTCACAGTATAGTAAGCTATGAAGATGTCATAGTAAAGAAAGGCCTTAAAAGTGAAAAAAAAAACATAGTATATTGTGGGAAAAATGTGAAAAAACGACATAGTATATTATGGCAAAAAAAGTGAAAAAAATGACATAGCATAATAAGGCATAAAAACATCAAAAGCATCAAAATATAGTAAGCTATAAACATGTCATAGTATAGAAACACCTTAAAAGTGAAAAAAAAAACAAGATATTATATTGTGGGAAAAATGTGAAAAAACGACATAGTATAGTATGGAAAAAAAAAGTGAAAAAACGACATAGCATAATAAGGCATAAAAACGTAAAAAACATCAAAATATAGTAAGGTGAAAACATATTATAGTATACAAAGGTCTTAAAAGTGAAAAAAAACAACAGAGGATATCATGGTAAAAATGGGGGAAAATTACATAGTATAGTATGGCAAAAAAGTGAAAAAACGACATAGTATAATGAGGCATAAAAACATTAAAAACATTAAAAACATCAAAATATAGTAAACTATAAACATGTCATAGTATAGAAAGGCCTTAAAAGTGAAAAAAAGGGCATAGTTTATTGTGGCAAAAAAAGTGAAAAAACGACATAGTACAATGAGGCATAAAAATATCAAAAACATCAAAATATAGTAGGGTATGAACATATCATATTAAAGTAAGGTCTTAAAAGTGAAAAAAAACAACAGAGTATATCATGGCAAAAAAACTGAAAAAATGACATAGCATGATAAGGCATAAAACCATCAAAAACATCTTATTATAGTAAGCTATAAAGATGTCATAGTATAGTAAAGCCTTAAAAGTGTAAAAAACAACATAATATATTGTAGCAAAAAAAAAGATAAAAAATGACATAGCATAATGAGGCATAAAACCGTCAATAATGTCACAGTATAGTAAGCTATGAAGATGTCATAGTAAAGAAAGGCCTTAAAAGTGAAAAAACAACATAGTTTTTTTTGGCAAAAAAAGTGAAAATACGACATAGTATAGTATGGCAAAAAAAATTGAAAAAACGACATAGCATAATAAGGCATAAAAACATCAAAAACATAAAAATATAGTAAGGTATAAATATATCATAGCATAGTAAGATCTTAAAAGTGAAAAAAACAACAGAGTATATCATTGGAAAAATGTGAAAAAACGACATAGCATAATAAGGCATAAAATCATCAAAAACATCATAATATAGGAAGGTATAAACATGTCATAGTATAGTAACGCCTTAAAAGTGAAAAAAAAACGACATAATATATTGTTGCAAAAAAAGTGAAAAAAACAACAGTATAATAAGGCATAAAAACATCAAAAAAGTCTTAATACAGCAAGGTATAAAGATGTCATAGTATAGTAATGCTTTAAAAGTGAAAAAGAAACAACATAGTATAGCATGGGAAAAAATGGGAAAAAACAACATAGTATAGTAAAGTATGAAGATATCTTTGTATAATTAGGCCTTAAAAGTGAAAAAACGGCATAGTACAGTATTGCAAAAAAGTGAACAAACGACATCTTAAAGTATGGCAAAAAAAGTGAAAAAACAACACAGTGTAGCATGGCTAAAAAAAGTGAAAAAACGACATAGTATAATAAGGCATAAAAACATCAAAAAAGGTAATAATATAGTAAATAAAACAAACTTCATTGTATAGTATGGCATAAAAACATCAAAAAACCTCATAGTATAGAAAGGCATAAAAACGTCAAAATATGTCATAGTATAAGAAGGCATAAAAACTTCAAAACCCATCATAGTATAGTAAGGCTTAAAAAACGTCATAGTATAGTAAGACATAAAACTTCACATTACAATAAGGTATAAAAAATCCTAGTATAGTGAGGCAAAAAAAAGTCATATTTTTTAAGGCATTAGCTTCATCAATTAACCTAATTTCTATTTTTTGGAGTGCAGTAAGAAGGAAAAAGTACTTAAAATGCCAAAAATGTAACCCTTCCCATGGAGAAAAATCTCCCTTGTGAGTGTTACATAATTTTTTACATAATTTTTTGAGTACTTTTGCTGATAAATTAATGTGTAAACAACATCCTACTGTTATGCTTGGTCCAGGTGGAGGCCACTATGTCATATACTGTTTAATTTTTTTTCATGTATGAAGCATGAAGGCTCTCCTTGTGTAAACAAGTAACTGTCAAATAAAGGAAGTGGAGCAACTTGACTTGAGAAAATGTGCTGGCCTCAAGTCACAAATCCTGTCTTACTTATAATGAAACTACCATATATTTGTTATAGGATATGTTCCATTTTTTTAACCATAGGTTTATGGAAGAAATGTATTTATATGGTTTCAATAATGACGATGACTTTTGGTAAAAGAAGGCAGCTATGCTATGTTGTTATTTTGCAGCATTATGTAAATTTATTTAAATTTCATCCCATCTAATAGTTTAAAATGTCAAAATACTACATTGAACTGATACTTGAAACATTATCCTACTATATTCAAATTTGTCCTGAACAAACACTTGAATGAGTTACACACTGAGGGTGTTATTACCACTACAACCTCTTCAAAATTGCCAGTTTTTCTTGATCTGTAGTGGGCACACATCCTTATGACTAAACTTTGTGTGTAAAAGCTACATACATTTTCTTATCGCCTCCTTCACAGGTAAAGTTCTCCCTGTTGATCCTGTCAGACACAGAAGGGAACAGTTCACCACCGCCTGCAAGAATTCACATTTCTATCTCTATGCTTGATCTCGCTGAGTCAACATTGTCCCTCACAAAACCTTGATCATTACAACATGCACGTCCTCTCGGATTCTCTAACTTATCATTACCTGAAATTCCCACACCAAGAAGGGCAATCTGTGAGATCTTGTTTTTGCAAAATGTTAGGCTTTTGTCATCTGCCAACTGTATGGCAGCTCCTTTTACTGAGGAGCAATGTAAGGGAGGCTAACTGCCTGATTATTACTTGAATTTTTGTACTGGGCTTTTATTTTAAATTAATACAACCAGAGAGTGGAGCTGTGGTACCATAACATGAAGAAATGACACCTGCAGAAGGAAAGGAAACCACTATGTCCCGCATGGCTGTCCATCCTAATTCCCACACTTGTGGTATTTGCAAGTAGTGAAATTACTATTTGTGTGCCAAATTTGTGGTAATTGTCATAGTGCCCATTCAGACAGCAACTGTGTGTAAGCTTGCCATTTGTTACAATCAAATCACTTACATCGAGGAGCTGAGAGGCTGTGGTAAATGGCAAGTAAATTAGGTTATCTTGAAGCACATACTGTAGGTCTACTGTACATAAAAGAGACATGACTTGAAATGTTTAAGGTGTAGTACCCTTGATGAAATCTTTAATAAAAAAGGATGATATTCTATTTTATGTTGACAGTGTAAGATATGTAGTAACAGTCTGATCAGTCCCAGAGATAATCATCTGTGGAGGATCTACCAAATCTTTAGCATGTTCCGACATGTTATAAACCTAACCTTCTCCATGTCTGTTGACAAAGCTGAAACCAGACATGTAAACATGCTACTGTCAACAACTGGACAGGTATGGGGCAGTAAACCCTGGTGAATTGTGGGATACACTTAGCTCTGAATATCACTTCCAAGTGGTATTACAAAAAGAGCACATGGAATGCAGGTTAAGTGTAAAATGTGTTGTTTTACTACCTGTCGGTGAATGCACTTAAGTGCTCTAGAACACAAGTGTAGGTATTCATGGTCGATTATGAGACAATGGACCCCTGCAGGCCCCTCACCACTTCATAAGGAGTGTTTCCCCACGTTTCCTTTCTTTATGCTAAGCTAAGCTAACCTAACCGGCTGCTGGGTGTAGCTTCATGTTTAGCATACAAATATTAGAGTGGCATTGATATTTCCATCTAATTAAGCACATCTTACCTAAAATGTGGAAATATTTTACCTTTAAAGTAAAAGTTAAGATTAGATTCAGGTCTGAGTCTGTTATGCATTTAGGGCATATTAAGTTTTGGTTTATGAGGTAGAGAATAAATATATCCATGTCAGTATGCTTGAACATACACATGTGCACTCTTGCTGTGTGTGCCAACTGTTTCCATTTCAACAAGGGCATTAAGACAACATTGGGTTACATTAAGTCCACTGTCACCATTTCATCGAAATACTTGGCACCTACAGCACAATATCACACATGGCAGCAGCCTTCCCAACAGCTCCACATTGTGCTAGAGCAGCCAATAGAGCCAACTGTGCTTAGTGATGTAAGTAAACCGAAGGAAAACACTGTGACCACATGTAACAGCCCACATTACACCAATACTGGTGCTCATAGCTGGGTGCTGCTATAAAACATATTAATGCAGTAATCAGTCAGTGTAAGTGGTATAAATTTTGTAAGCCTATTTGAAGTGTTGAGAAACGGCATGTAATGCACCTACAAATATTCTCTTATAAGCCAAACAAAGTAGCATAAAAGATAGTTACTTAATAAATACCATAGCTCAACTCAGTATTTCCATTAAGGGAAAATGTGGGATTATAGATCTCCCTGTTGCACCATTTCAAGTGAAAATCCAATGCTTCCCATTTATCATCTCAGTCTTTCCTGTAGTCCGTTCTGTACATTCTCAGCCTCAGTTTTTTTTTTTTAATGTAGAAACATGTTGTCCTGTGCAGAGGAAACTCCATGTGCTGTTCTCTGCTCTGTGGGTCTTTGTTCTGGTTTCTCTGAGTTTAAAGGCTTGATAAAGTCTTATCGGACTCCTTCACTGTACGCTATCAACCAAAAGGCTGACTGATGTTCATCCAAAGCTCTAACCCAAATACACACACGGCATGCTCATAAACAATAATTCCTTTGGCTGCCTTTATTTTGACCTGCCCTTTGTAACAGTTTAGATAGGTATCAGTGGGACGGGTAGGTTGTTTTATTTACACTGCACTGCTGTTACAATGGTAACAGCTAATGGTCGCTGAAATAAGATAAACAAACATATTTTTATATACAGCTATGCTCACTAATTTCATTCTGTTTGTCGTGGGGGCAGTAGTATGTGGTGCTGTTGAATTGTATTGTGTTGTACTGAGAGATGTTTTTAACATTTAGTTCAACAGTTTCTAATTAAGATGTGTGCTTTAAAACAAAGCTAAATTGCTCATTTTGTTTGAGTACAAGTATTCAAATACAAAAATACAGAGATCTAAATATTTGACCCACATTTATGACTTTCATCAGAATTCCCTTGGGGTTTTTCCCAATACATCACGGTAATAGAAGCATCATTTGTTTATTGAGAGTTGTAAGCCATTTTCTGTAGAAGGACATACAGTATTTACAGAAGCTTACTCAGACTTGTGACAGAAATCTTTTTCCAGGTATTTAAGCCACATATTTACACACTTCACTTATCACATTCACAGGTAAATCTGTAACGGACTGAACTAACAGATTCACAACTGCACAGAAGTCCCACATATACATCACTTCAACAGGACAGACAAACAAGTATTTAGAGTAACATTATCATGATAAAACATATACACTTAGTAATAAATGAACTCAAACACCCAATGAAATATATATGAAATACAGCAATACCAATTAGGATGTGTGAACTTTGTAAAGATGTACAGTATATTTGATTACAGCTGTGTTATATTGTATATTGTATATATATTGTCAACCATTCATCATTTATACAATAGTTATGGATGCTTCACAAGAAGAATTATACTTGTTACTAACTCTTCTTATAGCCACACTGTCATGTGTTTTAAACCATTTAATAACTGTTCATATAGGCTACTGCTTACAAATGCTCAGGAAAGACTGAAAAGATAGTGAAAATGACTTTCCCTCAAGGCTGCAGAAGACAGATCTTCCTTGTCAACTCCTTCAATATTATACAACCAGCAAAGCAGTAAGTAGCTGCAAATACTTAGCAACCCTAAATCACGCAAGAAATGTGAGGACTTAATAAAACTAATACAATATGGAGATTTCTCCTCCTGAGGCAAGGTTTAAATCTCTGTTCCGTCATGTCCATGACAGTACTTTTTATGTTATGGACTGTGCATTTCACTAACCAAATTGACTTTATCACTGACTTTTTGTGTTTTCAGTTCCTCATTCCCAGAGGAACAATTAAGGGAAGTAGTGCTCTTATTTTTTTTTCCTTCGCCAAGCAAAACTTGCTAACGAAACAACATAAAGCTAAATCAAGGAGCGGATGTTTGAACTTGAGACTCTGTTCAAAGTTCAACATGTTTTCATTGATTTGAGTGTCACCCACCCGCTCAGTGGGTCCTCACCAGACCTTTAGCCACAGATGTTCAAACTGAGGTTGTAAGTCCTGCAGCCCCAGAGACCATAAAATCTGTTAATAAAAAATCTATTAATTTTGATATAATCAAGAAAGATTCCACTTAAACTTAATGTAATTATTGTAGTTTTATTACAACCTTCTAAAGGTGAACTTGTTAGTAAACAGTTGCTTATTTACACATGCAGCAAATACTGTATGGAGCAACATTTAGAGTTGCATTTCTGGCCAATATTCATTCTTTCTGGGGTCTTTCTGGTCTCTACCAACTACTAAGAGAAATATCTGGATCTTTAGTTGCTACATTCTCCACCAGCTAGTTGCTAACTGTGTCTGTCTGCTGTATGGTGCTGAGCTGGTAGCGTACATTGGGTTTATTTTATTTATTTTTTGGTTGAAAATAGCAGCAATGAGAGAAGAACCACACTAACATCTAAGGCTCAAACCAAGCTTAAAGTTGTGGGCTGGAAAACCACAACTTTAAAAACACTAAAAAGCTATGCAGGGCTGATGAGCAATGATATTTCTCTGTGGGTAACCCCTTTCACATTAGTCAGCTGATAAACTGATATAAAAATATTGATTAGAGCTACTTTAAAATTAAAAAAATGTGCATTGCATTTGAGGTCCCCATATTCCCAGAAAAAACACCTTTGTATCCATAATATATGTAAAACCTTGAGCATAACAGTTTATAATGGCTTTATTTGATTTGTATGTATTATTATTGATAACATTTTTAATGTGTCACTTGGCCTTTCAGTCTGTCTACACTTACATCTTTTAATTGTCAAAAGTCACTCTCTGTACGTCTGTCTATGCTCTCTCTCACCTTCCCTTCTCCAACCTCTCAAAACAATCTGATCCCAGCCTGGTGAGTCTGTTGAGTGTATATTATGGTCTGTGTGGCAGCAGTGGTCAGGCCTGGCCAGTGTTATTGTCTTCTGCCGACAGGGATGCCAGCTAGTTACTGTACTGATCGTCTTTCCAAGCCCAAAGCATTTTTTTGCACAGTGTGTTTACAAAACCAAGTAAGGCCAGCTTTTAAAAGGCCGGGGGACAGGCATCTTTGGGAATGTTTTTCAAATGCTTTTTGAAATCGTCAGGACAAAAAAAATCAAACAGGCGTGTTACAGTCACATGGGAGCAAGTGGGCTGCTATGTGGAGTTTGTCAAATTGATCCCCAAAAAGAGCCACCAAATCGCCTCATGTCACTTCTCATCAAGTCTGTCTTAAATAAAACTGAGTGTAGCCACAAAGATAATTACTGGTAATGTCTTTTGACAAACAACAGTTTATCTGTGTGCAACTTGACCATAGTGCTTGATTCAGTATTTATTCCTTTGGCGAGAAATGACCTTTGAATCACAATATTTATAAATGGATGTGAAACTGTGAAAGCAGCTACATTTTTACAAAATTTAAAAACTTTTTTTTTTTAAGTTACCCTAGTCACATATGCTGCTTAGTGCATGAACATTTGGTACATTAATGCCCTGCAGATCTCTGGATCTCTCCTTTGCAGAAGGTTTTGAAACATCACTGCCAGGAGGAAGCTGCATGTGGTCATCCACTTCCCGTCTGTATTAAACAAAACAGGAAAATAAACATATTTAGAAACGATATAGTAGAGTTAGACACAGGGAAAATACTACTTGCCATTGGTTTGGTGGGAACTGTACAGACATAGCATACTATATGAAGTTGTTTTTTAAAATAATACAGCTGTCTACTGATCCGTCATTCCAGGGGCATTACACATGGCAACCTCTTAAACACCTCTTGACAACTGCAGAGGTGGACTGATGTGCTCATTTGGCAATCCTAAAGAAGGGATCCCACACAGATTTCTGCTCCTCTGAGTGAGTCCATCACATCACGCGTGCCCACAAATATGTGCACCCCCATGGAATTAGAGAGGCATTAAATGTCCCCACTTTCTCTGGGAAAGCATTTATCTTCCACAGATCACACACTGATTGTTTGGCCTGGAGTCCGTGGTCAGGAGGGGACACCAGAGCTTCCATCCTGATCACAGACGTAGTCCCGTCAGGGTCATTCAAAGTGCTTCGTGGCTCAAACTCCTTTCCCACGGAAACAAGGAACAGCAGCTTAAGAGACAGCAGAGACAGTCTGCAGCAAGATTTCATACCAGTCTTTTCATATGCCACTGGCTACACTTTACTTAGTGAATGACATTTTACTATCAGCTATGTAAAAATATAATATACCAAGGTCCAGGTGAAGTAATAGTGTAGAAAAAGTTACCAAAGGTTTGACAGTGGAAATGTACTTATTTGCTTCTGCCCATGTCTGTACACGTTACAGAATGCACCTGGTTAGCTTAGCTCAGCAGAGACTGGACACAGAGGGAAACAGCTAGCTTGATTCTGTCTAAAGGTAACAAGATATGAAATATGTCTACTAGCAGCTCAAAAGACCACCAGTTAGCAATAACTAATGTTATATCTCTTTTGTTTCATCTGTACAAGAGCATTTGTGTAAATACAAGTTGTGGTTTTACAAGGAATTATTTTTAAGCTAACCAGCTAGCTATTGCTTTTATGACAAAGGACAATAACTTTTGAGGACTTATACCTCTGACATATGTTGTCTGTTAATGTGTGTTTTACCCTCTTTTTTGTCTCAGTATAGAAATAGCATCATTCCATTTACCAAAAACAGGTTGATGTTAACACATACTAATTCACCTGGCTATGTATATAGTTAATGGTGGAGTGGCCTTTTCTTCCTCTTCGCCATCTTTAAATGAGTGGGAGCACAGAGGCAGTGGCGTCTACCTACATAAATATCGTATAATATTTACCAAGACAGTAGTGCTACAATAAATAGCTTTAAAATCATACCACTGACATGTTTTCCTGTGATTTCCTGGCGTAAGACAAATCCACATTTCTGCTCAAATAATATTTTTCCGGTGTTTTAAATTCCACGAAAACATAAGTGCATCACATTTTCCAGAAAGGTGATCCAATCTCACAGTCTACACACAACATCCTAAATTACAACTATTATGCAAACTAACAAAATGGATCCAGAATGCAGATATGTGCTAAAATGAAAATCACTTGGAAGACGTTTGTACTCACACGTCTCACACCATATGGAGCCAAAGATCATTGTCACTGTCCCTGGAGCTAGTGGGCATGTGGTGTCTCATTTATGTGAATATTCTTCTGAACTGAATGGGACAAAGAAAGCTGCAGGATTTTATTGTGATCCTCATCTCTCAAAAGCACAAAAATATCTCCACAAATATTTCTGTGAGAATCATGGAAGCTTTCTATTTTAACCACACTCATGCAAACATGGATGCTTCAACACACAGATTTTCCTGACCCTTTCTTTAATCTGTTTGTCTCTGCAGTGCATTCAGTTATCAGAACACAACTTTCTCCTTATATATCATACATAATCATGTCTCAACTGGTCACAATGTTGTAAGACTGGGTTATATAAAAAGACTGCTTCAGCGATATGCTGAATTGCATTTAATTAGTTCAACAGAAGGGCTGTTGTGGGGAAGATGTGCTGCTGACCATTTCCATGTTACTCAGGAAAGAAAACAAGAATGCTTCTACATGAAAGCGATTGCTGATAGACTAGTAAGATGGGTCATTTCCTTAAATTCCTATTTGATTAAAAGTGCTGCAGTTTGCCAAATGACTGGCTCGGGCTGTGTCGAGCTCGTCCAATACCATGTCAATTATCATTCATTCATTTCTGGTACTCCTACATATTTTGGTATTCTCATCATCTTTATCTCCAGCCCTTCCCAAAGTTAAACTTTATCTCTTTCCCTGTAGTCACATTCTACTTGTTACTACAAGTTGCAGCTGCTGAAATGGGTTTTTTTCTAATCAGTGGCTCACCAATGATCTCAACCATCTGAAACACCACTGTGCTTTAGCAACTCCAAGTTATACGGCTCATGTTTAACAATGAATCTGTTTGACTGCAAATAAATTACATCTGTTGACTAATGCTGATAATGAATTAATTTTTATAAATATATGATTGTTCATTAAAATTCCAAATCGATGCCTTCAGAATATAATTTCTTGGTATCTTTCCATCGATGCATTACCAAAGGGCCTACCAGGCAGAGGTCTAGGGCCCAAGAGGTCAGGGGGCTCCTGGGCCTGTGCCTCCGTCACTCAAAAAGGCACAAAAAAGGCCTTTTACCCCATTTCCCTCACAATCCATCCATACATCTTCCAGAGATTGCCAGACTGCAAAGGCGATATTCCACCCAAGATCTATTTTATGATTAAGTTTACAGTTTTCTTTTTAACTGATACCAGCTTGGATTCCAGTAAGGTCAAGTTTTCAAAGTGGGAAAAAAAAACACTGAAATGAGAAACCACAACATTTCCCTTAAAATACCCTGTTTAGATAGATGGACAGATACCACTCTCATATCTATCTTTAAGCATGAAGCTATAGCAGCGTGTTGGTGGAAAGCACTGACTTTCTGGAGACGTGTCCTTTAAGAGAAGCTAACAGGCAGCTGGCTGTAGCCTCATATTTAGAGAGACATAAGAGTGGTGTCTATCTTGTCACCCAACATTCTGCAACAATGCAAATGAATGCAACAAAAAAATTTCCTATAAGATGTGACTTTTAAAACTGTATCATTTCATCTTTGCAAGGGAGCAATGTGCAGCAAATGTAGGTAACAGGTAGTAATTGCAATGATAAACATTTTCAGTTTAACAAATGATAGTCATAACTTCTTTATGTCACTGAATTCAACACATTGCAGTGTAAAATGTCATATTGTTTATCTCTCATGATTACACCGAAGCAGTCTTCTTCTAAAATGTTTAGGCCATCATTCCACATCGCCAAAGGCATGAATCCCATAGATAAATAATTTGCAAACAAACCATTATTATATTATAATGTTTGTAGCATTTATAAAGACAGGCTTATCAAGTAATCTGTTCCAAGCCCTGTAGGGGAGCAATTTTTTCCATTTCAAGTCTTGCTAATAAACATGCACATTCCTTAAAATGATTCACTGCAAGGGACAGTAGTGGGTGGTCATGTGTCTGTATGTTTCAAAAGCACATAGATGAAAAACATAGATGGTGCAATGTGTCAAGAAGAGGCTCGCTTTTATTTACCTGCCTTACACAGATCTGTGAGTCAGAAAGGAAGGGAGGAAAAAAAACAGTGGTAAGCAGGGTAAGATTTGGGAGTAGGAGTAGTTTTACATTTAAAGATATACATGTATTCACCCTCTTGGCAAATTAGATGAGAGGATACTCTCGTGTCTGTGTGGTAAATATAAAACCAGAGCCAAAAGGCAGCTTAGCATAAAAACTGGAAGCAGGGGGAAAGAGAGCTACCCAGGCTCTCTCCAAGACGACCAACACCAGGGCATTATGTACTGGAACTATTTCTCTCAAGCTACTATACAGTCAATCCTTTTTACCTGATGGTCTAAATAGCTCATTTTACTTCCCTTTTGTGTTTTGGTTAATATTTTCATAATGTGATGATCCATACGATCAAGAATTACAGTTACGAGTTTAGATTTTGGTTCCAGTGGGCTGTGAAGCAGTTGTGGGACTCACTTGATGATGGCTCTGGGATTTTAAAACATGTTGGAGATAGTGTAGAAGTCAACAATCTGAAGAATTTGAGAGGGAATTTGCTGTCACATACTCTATCTGCAGAAAGAAAGAAAAAAGCAGGAATATTAAATTTTTGGGGTTAGGCTTCGGACGATCTCTGTGACGTCCGTGAATGTTTAGACAGGCACTCTTGGCTTGGTTGCACACAGCCCTGTGTACAAATAATGTCATTAAACTATCAATCAATTAAAAGAAATTTCGTCAAGACCTATTCCCAAGCCACACAAGTATGTATCAGTTCCCTGGAATGTACCACATCTCCATATTGCCAGGAAATGAAAATCGTGGCACGGTCCAGAGTCTCTCATAGGATTCAGTGGTGATAAAGAAAGTAGGGCATGGGAATGTTTGCAAGGTGGCATTTACCTTTCCTTATCCATCTATCTAATTTATGGGTTAATGGACAAAAAAATAGAAAATAATACTTTTCTATTTTTTTGGGATTTATTAAATTTTCACATTATTTTGTTTGTTTCCCTGTGAACTTATTCAATTTGCTTATTGCCACATTTAGACATCTCTATAATGAGGGATGGTGGAAATGTAAAAAAAAAAAAAAGTCACTGCTCAGTGACAGAGGATACTCTCGTAATGTTCCTTTGCACATTCTAAGTCCAGGTTATCCAAGTCAAATGATATAATGACCCATATAGAGGCACCTCCATTGCTGATTTAACTGTGTCACTTTGGCAACCTGAGAGGAGTACACCCGAGTATGAAGACACACGCATGCAAATGTGAACAGTGATGCAGAAAGAGGAACATAAATTATTACGTGACGTCATCCAAGGGTGCAAATGCAACAAGCAGACAAGTTGATATTAGCACAAGCAAATCCGCATGAAACAGGCAACACCCAGGATGAAAACTACAGCAGAGCAAATGTAATAATTTGACAAAGTGAATTTTTGAGGGATTAAACGTCAAATACATCCTATCTTTGCTCGTTGTCTCACCACTGAATTCTAACCACATATGTACTTTTAATCAAGCATGTAGAGCCTGCTGTTCACACCACAGCTCACATACATTTGAGGCTGAACTTAAGTTGGCATTTCTTTTGAGATTTGTGCAACTGATGTGAACAAAGGACTGCCTCTAATCAGCTGCTGATTAGACTCACCTGTGCTAGTCGAGGAGCTGTAGGGACAACAATGAGGGGAGCTTTAAAAAGCTAAAAACTAACAGAAAAATCTACAGAGGAAAATAAAACTTTTGAAATCATTCATTTAAAATGATTGATTTATTTTAGCTTGTTGTTAAAGGAAAGTTTTGGATTTAAAGATATGTTTAAATAGGATTTGAAAAAAAAGGTTCCTTAACCTGAAGTGCCAGATAGTTTGTTACACAGAATCATCTGGGAAGGCTTTCGATGGAAGGACAGTCACTTTCATAAAATACTTGGCAGGTGATTGGATGAACCATCACCATCTAGGTTAACTTCAACCAATCAGACTCTGCATCCTACACATTGTTTTTACTACCAGTGGAGCCAGTTGGAAAATCAAACTCTTGCCAAAGTAAATCAAGAGAAGTCAGAGCAAAAAATTAGGCTTCAGTGCCATTCTCAGCTCCGCTTCCAATGAAGAAATACTATCCAGCTCTGCCAGTTCTAATGTAACTGATGCTATAGCAGCATCTATGCTAACTTCTTTAGATGCTGCATATTGTTAATAAACAGTCGCTTCTCGCTGTTGTCACACATAAGACACTGGACTCCCACACTGGACACTGATTGGTCCGAGCCACTGTTGTTCAGCCACAAGCAAATAGCTTGGAGCCTGGAAAGATGGATTCTCACTTGCTAAAACTCTACATCAAATGACAACCGATCTGGCAGCAATGTTAAAATTAGTCTGGGGCGACCAATTCTGGGCTAAAATCTGACTTATTCTGTACAGTGACTGCTCATCTTTACATTTAGCTGTTGCACTTGCCAGTATGCAGACCATTAGTTACACCTGTGTCAGACAATTACAAATGTCAAAGTATGTTAATGTTGCAAAGTTGCACAAGAGAAAACAATGTGAAAATTTTATCTCAGGCTTCAACAGCAAATATCAAACCATTTATATTGTATTAAGCCCTTACCTACAGACAACCAAGTAAATGTGTCCACAATGTGTTAAATTTGTCTTACAGTCTGTTGGATTTCTAACTGACTGTAATAGATGGGCTCTAAGACTCTCACTCCAGTGTGAGATGACTGGAGGTCAGCCAAGTGCCAGTTTTTCAGTCTGTTGAATTAGACTTGATTAGTCAAAAACTGCAGATTTGAAGATAGATATATGTTTAAGATTCAAGAAATGAGATCTATCATCATGTTGCAATCATAACCAAGGGTGTGAGAGTTGTGTTTCAAAAGAACACCAGAGCTTCTTTATGGACCATCAGGATGTGCTGCTCAGCCGCCAGTGTTTGACACACATGGCTGCCAGTCACACGGTCCACTTTCACTGAGGCAAAACCGGACAGATTTTGTTTTCATGAATCCTGTGCTTGTTTTTTCAACAACACCTCACAGCTTCGTGATGAAGATGGATGACATTCCGCCCGACCTTTACCTCCATCTTTTGATCCTGTCATTTATGAGCAAAACCTGGGCAAGCTGGTCTGACACTCAGGAAGCTGCCTGTGAAAACCGCTCACTTCAAATAGGAAGTGTTTTGTTTCTCTCTACAAATATTTCATCACTCTGCTTGCAGGCCTCAACGGCCCTCTGCCATTCTAAGAAGAACACATGAAAACACATTTGTTTTATATGATGTAAGAGTATGGATGGTGGGTGTTCTGCAACCACTCCTTATTATTCACCAACAAAATAGGGTAAATAAAATTCTGGCATATGACAGGTTGGTTTTTTTCACATTTTACATTTCCTTTTACTGAAGACAAGGACTGTTTTATATTGACCAATAGCCTATGTAGATAGTAAAAGTAGTACAGTAAATGTTTTATTTATGAAGAAATAGTTTTGTCATTCGTCATTTTCCGATAGCAACTCATTGCAGCCTCTGTATGTTACGTAACCTCTTGTATTATAAGGTCAACAATAAAATAAAATAATGGCTGCCTTTCACAGAAGGTATCCTCAAAATAAATAAAAAAAACAAAAATAAGAATCTCTATAATCTCTGGAGCTCTTAATAAACATGAAACATCATAGCAGGAATAAGAACACCGGCCTTTTAAGTATTCAGGCCTCAGTTCTTTTAGTGTGTGGTAAACACAGTGTTGCCTGAGCAATATTCTCTTTGGCGCAGAGTAAATTATTTTGCTGTCTTTTCCTGCAAAGCTCAGATAAACTAAGATTAACGTAAGCAGAGAGCGATTTGTCTTTTGCCTTCTCGCATTTTCACTCTAACTTGGATCCCTCTCCTCCTCCTTGGCTCCTTTTTCCTCCTACTTTTCACCGAACATGGCCGCAGATTTGACAGCTTGCGCAATAAAACTGAATAACGCAACATGGATCATCCCTGTTTAGCTGCACACTCTTATCATATTTCATCTGCAAAAAGACTGTTAAATCTGTTATATTGAACTTAATAAGTTCCAGTGAAATTATTCATCGGCTCTGCGCAATTCGAATTCCATACCCTTCTTACTCAGGAATCCATTGTAACTGAAATTCAAACTGTAACACAAAACAATGAGCGATTGATAGGGTCTCACAGACAGCCCACATAACCTTCATTCTCCTTCCTTTCGTTTGATGGGGTGTCAAAGATGAATGTCTGTCCAGAGGACCATGGTTTTGGAAAGATGGACAAGGATCATACCTATGTGTGAGGATGTGAGGGCAGAGAGTCACACAAAGTGTCAGAACTTTCCTCCACATTCCAATAAACAATAAACTTTCAGTGAGCAGGCAGGGCAAAACTCACTATACAGACATATCCTGTCCTGAGACACACACACAAACACACACACACACACACACACACACACACACACACACACACACACACAAACACACACACATCAGTATTGACACTAAATAGGGAATGTTTTGTCAAGGAAGAATTTTCCAAAATCGTAATGCATAATGATTAAAATAAATCATAGATGATGTTCTTCACAAAAAACTGACAGGAATCTTTTGTGCTCAGTCTAATTTAATACTAGAATTGCCTTTAGTGTCAAAGGTTTTTGGTGGAAATCTTTAGTGTTTTTACATTCTCAGATAATCAGTGTTTTCAAGACTTACAGTGCATATTATTTATTAACTGCAAGTATTAGGGTAAATAATATAATATCATATAATATCATATAATTAAGGGTCAAAAATGTCTCTTCATCAGTTTGAAGAGTTCGGTCTGTAAAAAGAAAACTAAGAACATTTCCATGAAATTTGCACTGCATATTGATGGTCCACAGGGCTGATGTCCTACCCAGTGTCACCATCAGGCTCCAGTCTCCAGTCAGTGTGATGTCATATCGTATCACTGCAGAGATTAGGTATCACAACCAAACATCTACACTCTGAGTGAAAGACAGCCAGTATTTTTAAACACAAGCAAAGCCTGTCTTCAACTTTGGCTCTAACATTATATTTATATTTTAAGTGGCAGCCAAAATTCTGACAGTTGTAACAAAGCATACTTTGTTTTATTAAGTTAATAATATAACAAAAACTTGGCAGTCAAAAGTTATCATCAATAGATCAATGTGTACATCCTGTGGGCTTCAAGCAAGAAAATCTACTGTAGTTTTTTTGTTTTTTTTTAGGTAGGCGTAGCTCATCATTCCTCTTTAGATGTGCTTTAGTATATCTACTTTCTGGAGCGAATAACCATAGTTCACACTCATTTCAGAGAAACTGCACAAATCCCCAAAACAAAGCAAAGCAAAACAGCCAAACAAAGTGGAATAGATTGGTGTGAATGCTTTTATACAGTTTGTTTGTCGATAAAAGACTCTGAGTTTTATTTGCTGGTTGATGAATGTGTGAAAAGACAAGCGCCTGAGGAAACTTAGGCATTAAAGTGATTATTTTCTACCATATAGCTGGCATGCAGATGAGTCTGAGTGCCAATTTATTTAGACAAAGGTTCTTTTGTGTCCCTGTAGGTAGCAGCAGTTATTATATTTTTGTTTTGAAACATGTAGGACGCCTGAGGGATAAAATTGGTGAAAACATTTCAACAGTAGTTAGTGCATGAGTTAGTGAGTGCGTGCATATGCAGATATGCATAAGTGTGCATTGGTAGAAGCTGGACCTCAGTGTTTACCTAGACCTTATCAAATGAAGCAATATTGTCCAACAAACAAAAGTGTGCAGACATGCCCTCATGCAAACATACATGCACATTTTGTGAACGGTCTAACTGGCATGTAGAGCAGAGTTTTCAAGCGCAGCGTCATCATCAGAGCACATTTATTGTCAAGGAATGCAGAAGAGGACAGGTGTGGCACTGTGGTATCATAACAGATGCCAGCACCCACTGCTCAAGACTAATGATTGGCTCATTAAGTTCTGATATGAAACACAAGTGAGTAAATCTTTCTCAGAAATAAAATCTGTTGCTCAACTTAGAGGAAAAATACACCCTAAGACATACAGTCTGCTGTTCTAATGATTTTACCCATATCTCAATAACATTTAAACGGTGCTGTCAAACCATCCAGCTCCAGGATGCGTGTGTGATATAATCACAAGTGGTGTTTAGAGGCTATTCTGTATGGGTCAGGCTCAAACACAGGCATAGTAATGTGATTACTTTTTTCAGTACCAGTAGTGTAAGAGATTCAAATTTCCAATTCAGTAATAACGTTACACATACTAATCCCAGCAATGCTCTGAGACTTGGACAATTTGGTGATGGTATCAAGCCGCAACCTCCAGAGCTTCAGAACCACTCTTCACTATTCTCTGTGGGTTGCCCAACACTGACCAGTGGAGCGTGTCACATTAACATGCTGTTAAAGCCAACTGAGGAAGAGTATTAAGCCATCACTGCCACATCATACTCAGTCCAAAAAAAAAAAAACTAAAAATGTTTCTTTAACATCAATTTTAAAGTAAGTTTTAAAGTTTTAGCCAAATATAGATCATTGGTTTGGTCCTTTGTCCTCTTGGGGGGAAAATCCCTTTTCAAAATATGCATTAAACATGCCCGTGATTTTTTAATAACCAGGGTGGGGTTTGGGGTGGCATCTGGGGCAACCAATCACCACCACCACTATCCCCAGATACACACATGATCATAAATGCAGTCTCTTTGCTCTTTAGCTTAAGGAAAACACAATACAATATTACAAAACGAACATTCACATTCTATCTTAGGGTGGATTTCCTTTAAAATGTTCCAAGCAATATGCTTCACCGCTCTCAAGACATGCAATGCACCATTCAAACTAATGGCCATGTATCAACAGTGTAAACAGCCGCCGGGTCAGATAAGGTCAACTGTTCACATAGTTGGTGTCTGCTGAGGCCTGTTGGATTCTGGGTCAACCTAGGTGAAGTACAGAAGTATAAGCCTTAGCTGTGTATAGAATAAAAGGTGCATGAAAGGTTCTGGCATGTATATTAATGGTAATTATATTATGCATCTCGCCATCTCTGTCTCTCACACATACAAAAATACTGTGAAAGCTGTGGGATGTGAAGCACTTGATGTTTGCTCTTCAAGCTGCCGGAGGGAAATAGTTTGCAACTGTTGAGACTTGTTCCTCTAAAGCTTATGTTAAAACCGCACCTGAGTGTCGAGCTGATGAACATAATTATAGCCATAAGTGTCTGAGGTTCTTTATGAATGTACTGATTGAGAAGGAAAACTTTGGGGCCGATTAAAAAACAATGTCTAAAGGGACATACACAGAAAAAGATGCCAGAAAAAGCTCAGCGCTTGGCCCACATTTCCCTCACATTCAGGAAGTCAGGAAGGATTCAGCTGCGTTAAAGAAAACAAGTGGCGGGTCAGATGTGTGACAGTGCAACTTGCCTCCTGCAGGACTGAGTCTTTATCTTCAAACACACACAGACACACACTCCACTTCTTCCTACTGCAGCTGGTAAAGATAAAACTCAGTGGTCTCTGTTTCAAGCATGTGGTGTCAAGATAGTACAGAACAGGCTGTATGTTCACAGTCAGTGCCACTAGGTGATGACTCATGATTCAGAAACGTTACATCTGCTCAGGGTGGGAGTAACTAATTACATTGATTCCTGTTTCTGTAATTGAACAGCTTTACAGTATCAACCTGCTGTATATGTAATTTTTGGAGAGAAAATTGATAATCTTACCTATATTTCTTTACCAAAATTACTCTCTGTAAGTATCAAAGAATAAAATCTCCTGTGAACAAATCAGTCTATAAAGGTGAGTCATGTGGCTTCACTGAGACCTCGTTGTTTAGCAATTTCTCATTCTTCTACATTCTTCTACATTTAACCAAATAAATAATCTCATAATGAACTTGGCGACGTTTACATTTAGGACATTTGTGATCACTGTGAGTTCAGCTCTTCTGGTAAAATATTAGTAGGATAACAGGCTTTGGGAGGACGTTCTGTTTCGGAATGGTTAAACATTAACATCCCAGTTTTTCCAGGTGTTTCCTTTACTTAGATATACAATCACTTTAATTACATAAAGAAAACCTAGCTGTGGATTTTGATTTGTTATCACACCTGTGTGGGTTAATTATTGACCTTTCATTCTGAAAAAACAACATATTTGCTTTTGTTAAGGAAGGACGACAATAACTGGAAGTTGACATCATCTCTGACCATGTTCAAATAATGTATCAAGGGTGTGTCCAGATCCAGCTGAGGTGGATTTTAAACTGGCTTAGTTAGAGTTTGGGAAAGATCATGGTCTGGTTTACTACAGAAAAAAGTTCACAGTGACTTTGGACACAATGTGTTTATTTACATTTAACCAAAACCTTAAACCATTTACATTCCTAACCACAACCAACAGGCTTTTGTTGCCTAAACCACAGATGGGTCTAATGATGCTAACTCTAGTTACTGATTTGGTAGTGCTTTGTACACCCAGCATCCACCTCAACCACCTCCTAGCGACTTCACTGCTGTTATTCATTCATAGACACATTATACAATCACTATCGCACACAGTGTTACAGTATAACAAGTATAAACAAGTACCTAAAAAAGAAAAGAGTATAATTGAAAAAAGTAGAATAGAAAACACAGCGGGTTAGTGGCTACTGTATGTGCTCCTGTGCACCGCAGACTGTTCCTCTATACTTATGCAGATGATACACAGCTATACCTGCCAATTAAACCTACCGACTTTAGCAAACCAACTTCACTGCATAGCTGCTTAGATGATGTAAAACAGTGGGTGTTTTATGATTAACCCAAAACTGAACTCTGTCAAGACAGAAGTCCTAACATAAAGTCAGCAACAAAAAGTCTGGGAGTTATCTTGTCGACTGTGGTTTGAGTCTTGAGCAACAAGTTAAGAAATTAGTCGTGTCATGTCTTTATCAACTCAGGAATAAATTATATCAGTTCTGTTTTTTAGTAACACTGAAAAAATTGTGAATGATTTCAAATCCTCCCATTTCAAGTTCATTTCAAGAACATTTCAAGTTCACTGCACATCACAGCAGTCTTGGCTTCATCGCACTGGCTCTCGGTCTCTTTAACAATCCATTTTTAAGTGCCATTAATCACATTCGAGACTTACAAAAATGCTTGTTAAATAACTTACTACTATTAATATTATTTCTTCATTTATCTTATTTGACAATGTTACTATTCTTCCAATATGGTCACAGTATGATTTTCCCATGGGTTCTCAGAATTGACCTTGGGTGCCCAAGAAATTACGCAATCTTGCTCCATCATGGAGATCTACATTGCGGTGTTATTGCTACAGAGAGATGTTGTCACGACTGGTTTCTCACTTTAATGACAACATTGACATGTGGTCGATACACTTAAATCATCTTATGCAGATGACAGTTTTCTATGCAGTTCCATAGTGTACAAGGGAAGTGATTGTGCACTACTGTTGTTGTATATGTCAAATGTCACTTGAGAAATCTAATACATTAAGGTAAATTTTTTGGGCGACCACATCTGATTGCTGATGTGTTGTGACAGTATGTTGCTCTGACTACTTTTTGGTATCACTTGAGCAGTCTGATTGTATCCTCACTATGTATTGTGCGCAGCCTCATTTGAATGCTAATGATCAGATTCACTTAGGGCATGCTTTGGTGCTACCTGTGAACAGGACATGAGCAAACAACTGTGGTATTCATAAGCATTTGTAAGTTTAATAGGATGAGTCAAATATAATGAAAATGGATGATGCAGAGCGTTCGTTCAGACAGAGCACTGAAGTTGTGCTTCCATTAGCTGATTGGCAGCAGGTTTTTCGTTACCATGTTACCATCAGTGCTTCATTCATCAACTCAGTTTCGCAGCTGATTAGTCACGTCAAACCAGGCTCATGCAGGTTTACAGCACTGCCATCATAAACTGCCACTTCTCACCATTACGCTGTTGATATTCTCATGCCAATGCAATAGCATAAGAATTTCAGCAGTTAGCTGTTAGCTCCTGCAGCTCCATCCACTGCTTCTGTTTTTGTTATTTTGACTATTAATATTCAAGTATATGTTTAGGACAGGATTGGTTCTTAGGCAGAGTCCTCATTGCTGCTTTGATTCTTTGAGAACGCTAAATATAAATTTAACTGTACAACAATTTTCCATAAATGGTGAATAACTTGACATAAGTGTCTCTGACTGAGTTGCTGTTTCTGTTTCAGATACCGTAGAAATATCAAGTGTTGTCAAGCACCCCTGCTGTCTCTCTAGTGATCGTATTGATATCAGATGACTGGCCAATACACAAAATACATGTTAAAATACTTTTATAATAATAATAACAATAATAATAACAACTACAATATAGATTATATAATACAATATTCAGAACCAGTTCGGGGAGTCACTTGCTATTTATACATTTAACTGTGTAGACAACCCAGTGGTTTAAGTGTTCTTTACTGTATCAATTTAGCATTCATATGCACTAGGCCTATATAAACACACTATAATGTGGCCATTAGCACACACAAGGACATTTAAGTGTTAACTAATATACAGTATAAAAACATTTTCCATTATTTCAACTGTGGTATCATTCATTATCCGTTTATACAGCAGCCCCCACTCACGGGTGCTGTAGTTGTTGAGAAATACATTTATATCCACTTACAACATTATACTGTGTTATATGTATTTCTGAAATGCTTATATAATGCTTAAAATTCTAGGGGCGTGTGTAGATATTGTATGAATAATTAATTTAAAAAACATAGTTATTGATTATGTTTACTGTCATTGAACATAAGTCTGTCCGAGTTGCCCATTATCCACACTTTATTAAAGCAGAGCTGGCTGCAGCCAGCCAAGCAGCTTCCACTTCTCTTCACTAGTTGTCCGTCAGCCTTTATGGATTCTCTTTAAATCTCTTTCACAACAACTGATCCCACTACTGATATATGTTTTGGAATGTTTATTGGGGTTAAATACAGAATACATCCTTGTCCCAAGAGTTCCACCTTTAACCCATGACTTTTTACAGAAGTGGGGGGAGTAACCTGACTCCCCGGGGGGGTTTACTCCGTATCAACAACATGGGAAGATTGTGTGGGATGTGTGATTAGCTGGACTTTCTCTAGAGCAAACACACAATAAGACACAGCCATATAAACAGCTGGCCTGCTCTGGCTTTATTGGCAGTTTCAGTATTGTGAAGTCTCATTCTTCATTGTCACTAATATTATTGAATTTGATTGAAGGAATGTAGAAATTGACAAGGGAGTACGGACAAATCAGGACTTGCCTTTCAGTGATCTGTTCCCTTATTTAGAACAAAGAGTATCTTTAAACTTTAATAAGGCTCTGAAACTGCTTGCACTGAACACAGTGTGAGAGCAAAACATGCACAGTCAGTAACCGCAACAGTAAAATAAACAACAAAATACAGATCTGCACTTGTAGGCGAGAAACTGAGAATGTGATACTGGCAGATCCACACTCAAATACAGAGAGAAATAGGAGCACACACACATGGGCAAACATAGGCTGATAATTGATTTTCTCTTTAATCCCAAATCTGTTCAAAAAGTTACTCAGGGAAATCAGGGAAGTGATGCCTCACAAAGTTAAGGAGCACTTCAGCAGCCAATAAACCTTTATCATGAAGGGTGTTTTCATTAGATCCCTGTGGAAGACTGAACTACCAGGGAATCTCAGGGTTTGACCCGCCTCCGCAAAGTGGACCTGAGTTGAAATTGGGAAAGGGATGGTGGTTGGGGGGGTGGGGGGTTGGGTGGGCAGTAGGCTCAGTCTTTATACCTCCCTTGGGAGCTCAAAAATTTCTCTGGTTTTCCCAGGCTGGGACAAGTCTTCGTATCAGTGTATCAGAACTCTTGCAGAATCAGCATTTCTTCTCTACATATAGGCACCCATGCCATTTTGGTCAGGTTTGTCAGCTGCAGCCTGTGAGATTGGTAAGGTATTACTGATATTAAAATAGATATTTTTTTTTATTGTTCTACACAGACCTCCATGCAATTTTATATGCAGGTGTCAGTCCTAGAAATTCAATGTGGCTCCAGTTTGGACCAGCACTGGTATGTATAAAACTGCAGAACTATGGTATAAAACTATGGTCATTTTTAATAAATTTTTTTTTTCATTTTTAAAATTAAAACATGTCATTAAAACTTAAAACTATTTCCGGAAACATTTATATAGAATATTTTGTTTTGTTGCTCATTGTCTTTCAAATTGAACAGAATTTTTGTAGTTCATAGCCCAGCTACGTTCATGCACATTACAACACGTGGCATTAATTTAATTGATGTGAATATTAGAAACAATCATGACTTTTTTTCATTAATCAGGGGTCCAAACAACTAGAATAAAACATCTTCATTGTCTGCACATGTGCATTCCGCACTTAATTCTGCTTTTTTACAAGCAAATTTTCAGACCATTTAACAACTTTTTTTTTCTTTTCTTTTTTTTAAAGGACCTAGCAACAAATCCGTTTCTACACATACTTTTGCTTCTTTCCATAGAAGACAGTCGCCTGTAGTCGCAACATGTTCTGTTGTCTGTCAACAGAAACAGAAAAACATGTAAATGAGAACAGCTTTACAGGGAATTCGGCCGTATTAAAATGTGAGCACAGAGAGTAGGAGAGAGGCAAGCAGCTGGAACAACTGCAAATCGCCTACAACTTCATAATAATCATGTGATCATTTGAGAGCTGCTCCATTTCATTGTAAGTAGGAAAAAATTGCTTGACAAATGTGTCCCGCTCCTTACTTTCAGCAAAGAGCTTTTTTACTCCTAAGCTGGCTGTTTCGAGCGTTCTTAATAGAGGTTTGATAAATACAATTCCTGAATTTCTGCACAAAATGTCATTAAATCGATATAGTTTTTCTTGAAAATATCTTACACTCGTCATCCCAGATGGAGGTCTTCAGGTCTCTGCAGAGAGCATTTCTGGGAACAGAGAAAAATGTATCATGAAATAGGAATGCACCACCAGTGATATACTAAGAATCTGTGATGTCCAGTTAAAGAAAATGGACCAGATAGTGACGCATATGGCCTTGATTTTTAAGACTGTGCTTAGTTCTCTTGAAACTATTTTGTTCATAATTAGCAGGAAAAGCAAAAAAGCTACGCAGAGTTATATATGGTCGCATACCGTACACTCATCTTGAAAAATAAATAACCCATATTGTGTCTCTCATTTGCTCCAGTGAATATTTGTAGTTTACAGAGGTTATAAATCTGCAGGTGCTGTGTAGCATACCGTAAACAAACCTGTATTGTTTTGTGTTCTGTCAACCAGCCTGACTGGTTGGAGCACACTTCCTTCCTCTCAGGATATGGCGCCTGATTAGCTTATTTTTCTTCTCCCATATTTTATTTTGATTACAGGTGTGGCCATCTAATTGTATATTGCTGGATCCACCAGCAAGACATTCTGAAAATATCAACAGGTCATACTCAACACCAAGTGGTCGTGCAGGAAAGATTTGATTTATAAAGCGTCTATAATTGATATTTTTGGAATAATAATGCATCAAATGACAGAATGAAAAGAACGTGGAAGGTGTGATGAACCCACAGAGAATTATCACCTGAATCTGCAGCTCTCCTCAATTTTACAGATGAGATTATAATGAGTCTCAGCTCATTGTTTAGCTGTTTGGCTCGTAACTTTACTGTTTGTTTTTAGTTCTCTCTTACCGCTCATATTATTTTCAGCTGAAAAGCTGAAAAAGCAGACAGACAAAGTTAGCTGGTGAACATAGCGGAGTATTTAGCAGGCAGATAGCTAAAAGAAGGTGAATATTGGACTTAGGCCCAAATCACCACTAATGTTGCTGGAGTTGTAAGGTGCTAGCCATCAATTTAAACAGTGATGATATGCCAATATTTTTTTCTTTGCAGGTTTGAGCCTTATTCTAACAATCCATAAGTGTAGCCTTTACCTGCATGCCCACAGCATGTAAAGATTTTACACCAACTCAAATATTTGACTAATTTGTGAGAGAGCCACAGCAGACATGTCCCTGAGATTACATCACTCACTCTTCTTGATTTGCATTTTGGTTTGGCACTCTTGGGTGTCTACAATTACTCTCTGTTGCCGGTCATCATGTCTCAACAGTTAAATGTTGTGCTGCCACTCTTATCGTTGTGCCAAAACCACATCAAGTGTAAATCAGACTGCACAAACTAGTTGGTCAGTCATTTTGTGAAGTAGCTGCTGCCCTGAAGGCAAAACATGCACAACCCAAGAAACTGCCATTATTAAGCAGCAGCGAGGCTCTAAAAATAGACGTGTGAATAAGGAAAAACATGATAAAAAAAAATACTGCATAGAGTCATAACCATGTACAGGCTTGATTTCAAGTACATGTTCCATGGGAATGAGACAAACTCTTTTTTAATATGGCCTGAAATCCGTTCGTACTTGAATACAACTTAAACTCTGGAACAGCATTAGCAAGATTCCTTGTCAGGCAATGTAAAGTGTGATGAATGTATGGTAAAAAAACAAAAAACAAAACTGACTTAAAGTATATCTTCAAATGTAAGTCGATCTTAACACAACACTCACGTGCCCGCTACAACAAAACAGTAATAGTTGTTGTTTATACAAAAAGAAGGTTTGGGACACAGGCCACCTTGGTCATGTGATGCAAAGTTTCTTACACATGTGTGTGCATGCCCACAATCCATACATACTAAAGTAAAAAAAAAAAAAAATGCATGGGGGTAAAAAAAATAAACCCTGTGACTTTTCAGAGCTATCTATGAGGTATGTTGTCTTTTTCGATGTTAGTAGGGAAACTTCACCCCGCGGTCACAGGAAGTGATACCTCTCTGAAGGTTTCCTCTGTGCTTTCATTGAGCAGATGACACGCTTGCAACAAGTACCGCGGACCACTCCACCACTTTATAATAGTGCACAAACACTAACATCCTGTACTAAAACATCTTGTTTACAGGCCCTACATAACAGAATAGAGTTGTTAGTCACTCTGTTTGATTCACTGAACGTCACTGTCATCTTCCGTGTTGACTTGTGTCCTAACAAACATTTAGATATTTATCTGCTGCAGCTGTTGTTGGTGATCACAGTCCAATTGCCAAGTAAAACAGAATGAATGAAAAAAAAACAACTTAAAAACAATGTAAGACCTGCACTGATGATGACAAAATGTTCATGTTTTAAAGTTGTGTTTTTTTACACTTTGAATAAAAAAAAAAACATTTTAACAGATTTTAAATTAGTTTCTTAAAAAAAACACTATTAGGTTTTTACAGAGAGAGGTTTTGCTCTGCAGCTTTACAACGTGTTGAAATGACTCAGTGGAATATCAACAACCCGGAAACTGTGGTTACAACGTGGCATAACTACCACAAGTACATTTGGATGACGCATGGGCATGGTTTCACTTTAATGACCGTGATGAACTACACTGAAAATAAATCAATAATGCACACATGACATTTTTGTCATATGCATCCACTGTGATGCTTTGCATTTGCAGCCATACAGTCGGTTGCTTGAAAGAACTTCATCGTCACTATCTACTACAAGGATCACACCTTTCATTATTCTGACCCTGTGACTCAATCTCATATCTCTTTCTCAGCAAGTTAACAATTACATGAGAAATGTATTGCTATGATGAGCGATGATGCAAAGTAGAAATTAGTAAAAGTCCTGCATTTAAAATCTTACCTCAGTAAATATACTATTAACAAAGTATCTAAAGCAAAAGTATGCAGATTGCCTCTTTTAAAGTTGTAGTTGGTTCTCTATTTTATGCATCTTTACGTTTCTTCTCCACTTTATTTCAGCAACAAATACTGTACTTTTTAATCCACAATTATTTGATAGTACTTTGCAGATCAATATTTTACATACAAACTTTATGAGCTCATAAAATATGGTGCACTGTTATAAATTACACTACCCTAACCATATATGAAGTACCCAAAATGAGCTATGGCTGTGGAGTCCCGAAACTGACACAATGCAGTAAGACCAGTTATTGCTTTAATTTATCAACCGGTTGGAGGTTTAAGAAAAAGTACAAAAGCTTGTTTTTTCAATTTTATGCAAATTTATACTTCTACTCCACTGTATTACTATATTACAGAGGAAAATATTGTACTTATTACAGCCCCATATTTATCTGACAGCAGCAGTTGTTACTTTGCAGATGGAGATTTTAAAAATCTATGCTGAACATATCATACAGTAAATAAAACCACCCAACATTTTATTAAAAAAAAGGAGTAAAATGACCTACTTACATGTTAATGTATCCACAAAAATAATACACCAGTATAACATATAATTATGTCACACCATTTTGCTGATATACAATACTTCTGTGACTTTACTAAAGTACGTTTTAAATGCAGGACTTTGCAGAAATTTGTGGTATGGCTTCTCTTACTCATGCAAACCATCTGAATACTTCTTCCACAATTTCTGTAATATGTGGAAAATAGATCAAGTTGAAGTAAATAGGAAAACTCAAGTAAGTACAGCACTTGTTACAATTTTTACATTCCAGCACTATGAAACAACTCACATGTTATACCATTGTATGAGATGTGACAAATCCTCATCATAATAAATACTTTCTACTTACTACTCATCACACAACCATCTCATTTGTGTCGCTGATGGGGCGGATGCATCAGTGTGTAAGCTGCGTTTTACTCTAGTTACTGCTTGAGGTGGAGCTACTGTCCTCCTGTTGAGCAGTTCAGTCCTACACAGTGCAAAAGACATGGTCTCATAGACCTGGCCTGGCTACAACTGGTTCCAAAAAACATTCTTAAAACAAGTGGAAAAATCTGAGTGTGTGTGTTGCTGCAAAGGTGTTGACTTGAATTGAAAACTTGAAAATTTTTATTAGACGTGTTTTGAGAAAAAAAAAAGGGTTCAAATGATGATGATTCATAATAAAAAATAATTTTGCAGGGAACAAATGCATCATAATTTAAAAAGTGATCATATGAAATATCTCAATTAGGGAAGTAATAGTAATTGGCTGTTAAATACATCGAATGTAATAAAAAAGTAGGCTATATTTTCCTCTGAGATGAAGTGGAGTAGAAATATAAAGTTACAAAAATGTAAATGCTCAAGTAGAGTACCTCAAAATTGTGCTTAAGTACTGGAGTACATTTACTTAATTACTTTCCATCCATAGCTTTTGGGTGGTGTACATGCAGACTTCTTGATAAATGCACTGCTCTTGCTCAAAGCAGTCGACTGTTGTGACTGTGCTGATGTCAACTGAAAGTCGACGAGGATGATAATAAAGTCATGTCGCCGGAGCTGCAGAGCAGGTATGGGAAATTCAGCGATAAAGAAATGAAACTGGGGCTGTAAACCCCCCCCCCCCCCCCCCCCCCCCCTTCCTCTGAACAACAATGCTGTGTCTCTCTGACGGCGGTTCTGCGCGAACAACTCACTGGCTGAGCGAAATGCAGAGGAGGAGCTGACGTTAGTGACCCCAGAAGAAACTTCCCTGTCAGTAGAGAGTGTGATAACAACGTGAGATGCAGCTTGCAGTCTCTTAACATCAAACCCACAGCGGGACAGATCTCCTGTGGATTCCTCCTGTTTTCATGAACTTGGGCGCAATGTGGAATTTTACTTCTGTGCGTAAAAGAGATATTCGGAGACAATGGATTTGCTTACTATTAGAGAACTTGGGGAATACGCGTTAATGGAAAGTGTCACTACTTCGGAAGTGAGAGGAGAGTCAGTGCTTAGTGTGAAACAGTGAAAGGCGTCCCGGCAGGCATGAACACCACGGCGGCAACGGGGAGATTTCAACCGCTCACCATCCCAGCGATAATGTTCATTTTCGGGGTGGTGGGAAATGTCATCGCCATCGTGGTCCTGCGAATATCACGCAAAGAACAAAAGGAGACGACTTTTTACACACTTGTATGTGGCCTCGCTGTGACAGACCTCCTGGGCACCCTGCTGGCCAGCCCCGTCACCATCGCCACCTACATGAAGGGCTCCTGGCCGGGAGGCGAGCCACTGTGCCAGTACTCCGGCTTCATCCTGCTCTTCTTCTTCTTGGTCCAGCTCAGCATTGTGTTTGCAATGTCAGTGGAGAGATACTTGGCAATAAACCATGCATATTTCTATAACGAGTACGTCAACCAGAGACTCGCTGCGCTCACTCTCTTGGTCATTTACATTTCCAACATCGTGTTTTGCGCGCTGCCCAGCCTGGGGCTCGGCCAGGTGAAGCGGCAGAACCCGGGGACGTGGTGTTTCATAGACTGGCAGGACAACCACACATCAGTCGCCGCTTTTAACTTGATGTACGCAGGTGTGAACTCAGTCATCGTGCTGGCCACTGTGATATGCAACGTGATGGTGTGTGGGGCACTAATCCTGATGCACAAGAGGTTCATCCGCCGCACGTCTTTGGGCACAGACCAGCGGCGCATCGCGGAGCTCCGGCGCAGACGGAATTTCGGGCGATTAGCTGGAGCAGAGATCCAGATGGTGATCCTGCTTATAGCCACCTCCGCTGTGGTTCTCATCTGCTCCATACCTTTAGTGGTAAGTGCTGGAAAAACTGAGCAAGTCGCGCTTTACACCCTCGGTGTGCGCAAAAGATTGTTTGGGCGTTGGAAAGTCACTAATTTCAAATAAAAAAAAGTCACCGTGAGAAATAAAATGCATTAGAATAAACAAAACTCATGCAAAAACTATGAAACGGAACCCACTCAAAATTCATATAAAAAGATTTTGCGCCTTTTTAATAGAAAAAACACCAAAATAACTTAAATCTGATGAATTAAATAATAACAAACAAAGTGGCAGGAGGTGGTTAATAATAGGCCCACGGATGTGAAACCTGAACTTTGTGTTCCTTTGTGGTCTGTAACTCATTTCTGAGGTGTGAACATCAGGGTTCACGCTCCCTTTAGTTTCAGATGCTCACACAGACAGTGCGGATATATGGTTTTGATTATATCGTTATAGGAAATGGTGTGGCCAAAAGTAGTTCAGCATAAAGTCTCGTATGTTGTTTGCAAACATCTCCAAGACACTTTGCGCTTTCATCACTAGACTTCAGTTCAGCCTGAGCAGGCGCGAAGGCTCAGTGGATCCTGTGAGATCTGGCAGTGCAGACTGATGTGCAGGATTTCCAGCATCTGGGGGACAAAGTCAGTGATAGATAAGATAGATTCACACTGGTTCTGTCTTAAAACTACAGTCAGGTGTCTGTATGTCAGTTTGCAGTTATTTTTGCTGGCTGTGCTCATTCCTCCTGATCAAAGCTCCCTGCCCAACATGGCTCCAGTGGAAGAGATGAGGCACAAAATGCACAGTCCCAGTTCTGTGCATAAATACAGTGTGACAAAACAAATGAGTAACATCCAACCTTCCTGTTTTTTTTAGTGCAAAATACCCTCTTTGTGTTACTGTCCCTCCACTGAAGATCAGCACAAAGAAGGAATTGTGCACTAAAGAGATTAACTTTGGAAGATAAGCACTTAATGTTGTTTAAGTCTGACTGTTAAAGCTTCATATTCACTTCAGATAAACTTTGGAATCATTTTTGCACAAAAAAAACAAATACTTTTCATACAGGAGACAGGCATCTCTTAATGGCCAGTATGAGAGGAGGAACGATTACAGCCAGCAAAATGTCAACTTATACTTAATGTTAGTTAAACATCAAAGCTTTTGTGCCTCTTGCTGTCAAATGATGATTATGAGTTTCTGGGGAAATCCAATGGCCAATATGATGAATGACAGTGAGAACTCTTGTTTTTATTGGCCTCTTGCCATCTGCCATGGTTGCACAGAAGTTACATCAGGCCAAATGTCTATTTAGATTTGGCCTTCTCATGCCAACTTCGTAGGAATATGTAGAACAAATAAATATTTTTCTCTCTGAAAATGAAGTGCAGGCAGGTTTGGGCTTGCTCAAATTGTTTCTGCCTTTGAAATGTTGTTCCATGTTCCTTTATGTGACAACCAGACATTTGTGGAGGCTCATTAAGTTTCTAAATGTATCCATTGTTTCTCTCCTGTGCTGTCAGTTGAGGATCTTTGTGAACCAGCTGTACAGAAACCAGATAGAAGAGCCTTTCGGACTGAATAAAGACCTGCTGGCCATTCGCATGGCCTCCGTCAACCCCATCTTAGACCCTTGGATCTACATCCTGCTCAGAAAGACAGTGGTCCTCAAGCTAATGGAGAAAATCAAGTGTCTGTTCTGCAAGATGGGCGGGCGGGGACGAAGGGACGGTGGCCAGTTCCGCTGTGCCGACGGCCACCTCTCCTCTTCCATCGTCTCCCGGGATTCTCCGTCACTGGTGTCACGAGAGCTGCGGGAAATGGTGAGCACCTCGCAGACCTTCCTGTACCCGTCTGAGGAAAGCACAGGGAGGCTGGGGTCATTTAAAGCAGGGGCACAGGCCGGCTCCAGTCCAACAACCACACAAACATTACAGGGCCCCCAGGAGGTTGAGGGGCCTCACAGGGGACTTTCACAGAGTGATTTAGAGGACACACTGCTGGGCGGGCCACTGGCAGAGCTTCCAATGTGCCCCAAGGACCCGGCTCTACATGTGACCTTCACAGACGAGACTGCAAACATACAGGAGAAATGCATATAACTGTCAGCGTGAGCCTCACAAGCATTCAATGCTGTAAGAGGACTGTCTCAGGACAGAAGACATGAACTAATGAGAGCACTGCAGAGACGTGACAATAAAGGAAAAGCTTCTCAAGACTTAATAATCCAGATCAATCAATCTGTAGATATCATAAAATGACATTTGACAGATGTATTACTGATTTTAACACCCATTATCAATGTATTACTCCTCAGTGATAGCGCACCACAAACACCAGGTCACTAAATACACTTCAGCACAGTCACAACAGCTGTATCAACAAAACCACAGAGAACAATGTGACATTGTAGAGGAGCTCTTTTGTTGCACTTTCCGAATCCTGAAACCACTGCGAGGCTGTTAATGCTGTTTGTTTTGTAGCATTTTGACAACCTGCACAATGACTGTAAAGAATCAACGTTAAAATGTGAACAGTGTTCCATGATGTTAATTTATTCTAAGTATGAAATTATACGTTATTGTCTTCTCTGTGAGAAGGTCCAGACAGTTTCATTTTAAATTGGTACAAGATGAATATGGTCATAGTTTTTTTTTTTTTTTTTTTTGGGTACATAGAAAACATTTGCAAACAATTTAGTGTTACTGGTTGACAGAGCAGCTCGAACACCAAAGCTACAATTGTACCATCCCCTGTACTCGTAACAAAAGGCAGCTATAACTGGGGCTTTTTCATAGCTCAGACACTGGAGGACGTTAGGAAGCCTCCTTTAAGTAATGTCTTCATATAAAATTCTTAATTTACTTAGTTCAGCCCATTTCCTTAATGGGGATTAATCCAACTTCATCTTATTTTACCTTGATGTAAAGTGCAATGGCTCTCATCTAATCAGCCTTTATTGGGTAGTTAAGACAGGGAATGGAAATTGAATCGATCTTTTTGGGTTTTGCCTTTTCTTGAAATGGATTTCCTGGTTGACCCCAGCACTAATGCTATTGTTTCTATCAAGAGTGATTATAAATATTGAAACATGTTCAGATTTCAATAATTTGTTTTTTTGTGTTTCTTTTTTTTTTTATAGCAACATCAACATCAAATTTATCACAAAATGTTGACTCTCTTGTGAACAACTAATGTTGTACCAAAAACATCAATTAACGAAAATAAAAGTTGCCAAATATTCACATAAATTAAGAATTTTCGTCACTATTATTTTTTTTTTTAAGAAAAAGTTAATCACAAGGTTTAGTATAAAAGTGATGAGTGTATTGCAAACTCTGTGTTGGAGTATGGTATTGAGCTAAATATGGTGGTGAAAAGTACAATGTGCTGTAAAGTAGAAGGGAATTATCAGGCATATATTTAGAGCTGAAACAATTAGTTTTATGAATCACTCGGTGGACAGAAAACGAATCTGCGACTATTTTGATAGTTGAGTAAATATTTAAGTCGTTTTTGAGGCAAAAACGACTTAAATTCACCAGTTTCAGCCTCTTAAATGTGAGGACGTGCTGCTTTTTATCACTGTAAACTAAATATCTTTGGGTCTCGGACAAAACAAGGAAGTTGAGGACAATGGTGATGCAGGTTTGTCACTAAATCCTGACACTGATAGACAAAACAGTTAACCAATTAATCCAACAAAACAATCCTTAGTTGCAGCCCTATATACAGTGCATTCAGAAAGTATTCAGACCCTATCACTTTTTTTGCATTTTGTTATTTTGCAGCCTTATGCTAAAATAATTTCAATTCATTTTTCCCTCATCAACCATGAAAACCTGTTCCAGAGCGCTCAGCACCTCAGACTGGAAGGTTCCACCTTCCAACAGGTCAATGACCCTAAGTACACAGCCAAGACAATGCAGGAGTGGCTTAGTGGCTTAGGGACAACTCTGTGAATGTCCTGGCGTGCAATGCGTGCCCTGACTTGAACCTAATGGAACATCTCTGGAAAGACCTGAAAGTGGCTGCCCACTGACGGTCCCCATCCAGCCCGACAGAGCTTGACAGGATCAGCAGAGAAGAATGACAGAAAATCCCATATCCTGGTGTAGAAAGATTTGTCGCATCGTACCAAGAAGACTTGTTGACAAAGGTGTTTCAGCTAAGTACTGAGTAAAAGATCTGAATACCTATGTCAATGTGATATTGCAGTTTTTCCTTTTCAATAAGTTTGCAAAAAAAATCAAAAATGTTGTTTTTCGCTTTCCATTACAGGGCATTGAATGTAGATTATTGAGGGAAAAAATGAATCGAAACGCTTTGACTCCAACTCAACAAAATGTGAAAAAAGTCAAGGGGTCTGAATACTTTCTGAATGCACTGTACATCTGCACAGAAATTACACTTTGGTTAGGAAAATCAATTGGACCTGAATAAGGCATACGCGAGCAGCTGCCTCTGAATCTGCTGAAAAAGAATTATTGATCAGTGCTCCATAGAGCGACTTTGAAGATGGAAAATGAATACTGATCTCTCGAGGTTAATGGATGGCAGTTCCATCTTTATGGATCAAACACAAAAAAACCTGCTGGAAAATAATGTGCAAAGAAATGCTGCACATGTTGTCATGAAAACACTGATTAATTGAATTTAGTGTTTAATTGATTTAAACGTGGATCCAAAGAAACAGATCTTATTGAAATTCAAGCCCGTTTTTAAATAAATGCTCTATAATCATATTTTCTTGGCATGTCACTGGCAGCGCCACGCCTGCTAAGAAAACACGGGTCAACTTTCATCCCTTTCCTCTGTTTCTACAACAGTGCTGATGGCAAAAACATTTCTAACCAATAGCCAGCTCAGATGGCATGTCACCACTCACCTGCAGAAAGATCATTTCTTCACCCCTGAAGATTTCCTGGTCCAGTGTGGCCAGTGTCCAGAGCCTTCCCAGAGCAGCTAAAACCTCCCTCCGAGAAACAAAAAGCCATTAAAGAGCGCCTGACCTCAGACTGAGAAATCTGTTAAAGCTGTAGAGTCTCTCCGGAGGCAGGAAATAGTGATTGACAAAACAGTTGTGATAGGATTTTAACGGAGGGCAAATAGAAAAATTATTCTTCCTGGAAACTTGTCCCCTCTTTCCCCAACTCATCTGCTAACGCCAGTAATATACTAAAGTATATGAGACAGGCTGTTTTAGACATTTAAATTCCTGTCATGAGAAGCCTGTGGAAACAATAGGGTATTAGAAGGTGCCACTCAAAAAGAACAGTGACTTTTAGCACGGAAATGGAATAAAATAAAAAACTAAAAACAATTTTTAAAAAAAGGGAAATTCAGGAAATGATCAATATTAGATTGGTTACAGTATTTGTGCTAAGGTAGCTAGACTTGAGGTGCATTAGGATAAAAAACATTTGGTCAGATCAAAGGTCCTGGCACATTAACAGTGAATAGAAAACTCAACAAAAGAATAACAGACAGCACCTTTACAGCAACACAAACATTTAATAGATGAGATTTAATTACTCCTAATTCCTGGCTCACTAAACTTCTTAAAATGCTGATGTTATGCAGGTAAACATGTTCACCATCTAACTTTAACATGTTAGCCTGCTAGCATTTGCTAGGTGGCACAAAACACAAATTACAGATGTTGGGATTGTCATTAGTTTTGCAGGTATTTAAAGGAGCTATTCCTAAGTTTTTGCTAGTGCTATATAGCCAACACTCACATTAACAGCTGCTTAGTTACCAGTCTGGAAGAAACGTCATGAGTTCTGCATCAACCTTCATTCTTTTACTCACCAAGAGCTGTGTCCAACAGAGGGAAGCTACACCAATGTTAACTGTTGCCTCTGTCACATCTTTTCTTCCACTGAAGTTAGCATGCTAACCAGCTAGCCCCAGCACGTCTTGTCACGTCCGACAGCGATTCAAGGAGGCCTCCAATCTGCCCTCAGGGGGTGAATTGTAACCTCTTGTCTTGTAAACACAACGATGGCTGAAGCTATCGTCTAGCCACAATCATCACCACCTGCCCCAGGGAAGAGAAAACTTACAAATAGCCCCTTTAAGTTATAAACCATAGAATTGGACAAATTGGCCATTTTGACCTGGTGATGGAACTAGATGGACAGATAGAGAATCTTCAAAGTGAATTTATCCTCTGGAGGACATTAATCACTTTTACAGGGTTAGGGTTAGGGTTAGGGTTAGGGTTAGATTGCGTACATTTTACAACAATATATTTATTATGTATTTCCATCAAAACCACATGTGGGCCTCATGGTGGCACTAGATGAATAGTGAAGGATCACCAAGGTCAGTAGGATTCATCGTCTGGGAACCCTGAATGTCTGTACCAAATTTTGCGCCAATCCATCGAATAGATGTTATTTCATAAGTTAAGTGAAAAAATGCACCAAAGTCATGCTGTCACTCTGTCTGTACCAGAGTTCATGGGAATCCATCTAATAGTTGGCAGGATATTTCATTAAAAGCAATGCCAACCTCCTGGTGGTGCTGGAGTAAACATCAAATTACCTCTCTCCCAAATTTCATGGACATCTATCCAAAAGCTGATGAGATATTTCAAACATGAAATAACTCCACTGATGAGTTAGAACAAGCCAGGACAGAGGATAGACCTGATATTGTGAGATAAAATGTTAAGAGGATTTATTAGGAACCAACATTAGGAACTGATAATGGTGTATGTTCTGTGGCCATACATACAAGCAGCTGTAAAGTAGATGGAGAAGGTTTGACTGACTGACTGACTGACTGACTTGCAGTTGGACCATCCAGATACATGTGTATTGACACTAAAATCACTTGGCACACCCTGATTATACACAGGTGACCTCCATTTACTTTATTATGCAACTTCCAAAAACAACTGCACCAGCAATGATTTGGGTGTGTCACAGGTAAGGGCGTGACTTATGTAATCATGTTTTTTTGTTTTATATTTGTCTTTAATCTAGAACAATTTGTAGAGATTTGTACTCTTTGTCTCTGCCATTTAGACCTAATTTAATTAAAGGTAATGCTTGTTTTAATTATCGTGCAGAAACCTTGTCAGCTGCTTTTCTACACATATCCAGTTTGTCCAGTTTGCTTTACTGCAGTGCTAACTTTTTGTCATGCTAACTAACCACAGAAATACAATATGTGGTGTTTATTCAGATACAGTTTTTGGAATTATCCACCCAGAACATGGATTATCTTGGGACTTCCAGTGGCCCGTTTATAGAAACTTAATTATTTTCTATATTTACACTGCCCTGCAAAGCTGAGGAGTACCGATTGCTTGAGGAGTGATTTTGAAAATGACTCAACTATTTATTTATTTGAATCTAATTTCCCACAACGAATGTTGTCCACCACAATAATTGGCTTTAAGAGCACATAAAAACCCCGGTGCTACTGCAGCTTACCTTCACACTAATGACTTATCCCTGCATAATGATTCAATGCAGAAGTTCAAGCTTGTGGTTTTCCTCCCTACTTCAGCTTCAACGTCATATCTTCTTAGGGAGTTTCAGTGTAAAGTAGCTGCTAGTAACAAAACCCAGACTGTTTTAATAATGTTATTTTGCTATTTCTTCTCCAACATTGTGCATGTTCAAATTTATTCTCTAGATTCAATTTTATTGCTTATTATTCTAAAGACAACAAATAAGCCTTTGCTCAAAATTGGCTCTGATTTGCAAACTTGTGCAATATGCAGCACACGTGCATCTACTCTATTATGTATGTATTTGTCTTGGCCTGAAGAGCTGCATTTTGTATTAGCATTTCCTGTAATGGGCGACACGGAATGTCACAGTAACTTTCATTTTCACTTGAATGCTTTCCTTGCTCTGAAAAGTGCTATCAGCAGGGCTCTGGTGATTATATTGGAGGGACTGCCACTAAATTTTGTTCAGACACAGATGGTCCCCAGCAGATGACCTTTCCTGTAGCACCACCATATAACTGAAAGTGTTGGTTTCAACTTGAATACCTGAGCCTCACAGAGCTACCACCACAGCTGTAGACTCTCACCGTTGTTACTTAATCGCTTACACATAACAATGGTAACTGTGGTTCAATCTCGGAGAAATCTTGATAAATAACCTTGCAAGTTGATTTCTAGAAAACATACTGTGTAACTACAAGAGAACCTCGAGACTCAAATAGTTACCAAGTAAAGACAAATGCAGGAAACACAGCAAACTGTCACACATTTGATTTATCTTTATTCACTCCTTGACTATTTGTTGAGCATGTGAGCTCTTTTTAAGCAACAACCTGTTTCACAAATACATCTTATACACACAGTCACCTTGTCTTGATTTGGATTTTTGTATATAACTAAATCCTGGAGGATTTTCAGTTCTGTAATATGAATTAATCTAATGTAATACAGAAGCAAACGGCTTTGACAGAAATCTTTGATTGTGTTTCTTCATTGATGTGCAGCCTGTCACCTGTTTGTCTACAGGATAATTACCGTGTGATGGGAGTTTTTGTTTTCCTTCTTTATTTGTACGTTTTATGCAAATTAAATCTAAATTTTAAGAATAATCCTAAATGAGAAATTTAAACCCCAAATTAGGGCTGATCAATATGCAACAAAAAATCGTATTGCATTTATACTGACAAATATTGAGATTGTGATGAGTCGCGTTTTTTGTGGCAATGGTAATTTTTTGCAATTGGAGATTATGGGAGATCACGCAGAACATGATTTGTGGACTGGAGCTTTTCTTTAGCACCACAGTGCTTTATTTATAATGGCATGTTGTGACACATTTTACCTTCCTTAAATAATTGCAGCTCCTACTATTTGGATATTGCACTTGGCCATATTGCATTTTCAACAATATTTCGAGTCATTGTTTTCCTATTTGAAAACCTGTTTTCATCTTCACTAAAAGCTACAGAGATCGTCTGGTGAATGTCTGTTATTTTAGTGTCAGATTGTAGATTTATAATGTAATCCCAGAGTACATTAGCTATTAGCTAATTTGCTAAGTGTTATTGTGCGAGTTTGTAATTCTATAATAAACTTCCACATGACAAAACACAGCTAGAAGATGCTAAAGTTTGTAGCTTCACAGTATTATCTTGATGCCACTTTGCAGATTCCTCTCGGTCAGTGATGTTTACTGACTGAAATGTGACTCTCAAGCTATTTTCTTGGCTTTCTGCAACTGATTGTGACTAATTGAGGCAGAATATACTTTAAAATATCTTTAATCTTTGTGTATGCACATAAACTTTACATGCACATTTAACACAATCAACATTAAAGCAATGGAAAATTTGAAACCACAAAACACAATTGTCTTTAACTTGTTGCATACTAGTTCACTAGAATTTCTCAGTTCTCATGTTTCCTTCTGAATATTAGGTTCTAGCTTCAGACACTCACAGTGGTTTCAGATATAATCCAATTTCAGTCCTAAAAAATGGAACCCAGGATGATAAATTCCTGCTGAGACCAGTTCAAAGTCCTCTTGCTTTGACAAACTGTTCCTCGGATGGTGTGGCTGTGTCCTCTGATCCTCCTTCCCCAGTGACAACATTTTTTATATTCCCTTCAGAGTCTATGACCACCGTGGTCCTCTTCAGCTCCTCATAGCGCGTCTGTCGCTCAGCAACGGCAACGCAGGCGGCCAGCACCTCATCAGACTCAAAATCATAGTCCTGCTCCAGCTCAGGGGCATTAAGGATCTGGTTTTTGGTCTCCTCTTCTTCCCGAATCTTCTCCTTGGTTGCTAAATTCTGCTTCTTTAACCTCGATGCCCATGCCAGGTCTTCTTGCCACAGGGTGCGCTCTGATGGGCACAGGTGGATTGCAACCTGGAAAGACCTCACAGCCTGCAAGGAGAGTGCCGACATCAGCTCAGGATTCAAACACACAATCTCAGGGCTGGTGAAAATACAGGAACACTGAACTCAATCTGTCAGTAAAGAGGAGTCTATAGCCTCTGACATATTGAACAGTTAGCTCGAGCTCTTCCAGGTCTGTTTATGGGTTCATCGTAATTCTCACAGATGAACAGTAAGACACTGACATCTGTGCAGCTGAATGATCAGGTGAGCTGCATCATCAGCACATCAACAAGCAAGAAAATAATGGTCTTCATGCAGTATTGCAGGCAGATTTAATGCTTCATTAAGAAGTCATATCTTTTCGCTGACTGTACCACCATCGATTTGAAAATTATTATCCCATTGAATAGACATGCAAATGGCCTCCAATTGTTTATGGGATCTGGTATCAACCTTAAGCTGTGATGATTTGCTGACTGTGAAACTGATATAAATCCATCTGTTGCTATTTGAGGTGACTGATGAATTCAAGGGTCAGTTCTGACAGGTGCCTGAAACCTGTCAAGCATATTCAGAAGTTGAGTGGTTGAAAAATATTTAATGGGAGGTTCATGTAAATTACCAACTGGTTCTTTTTTTGTTGACTTTGCACATCTGAATCAGATTTAAGTTTAAGTTAACTGAAGAGCTAGAGACGAGAAGAGAAGCTCAGTTAATTAATTATAAGATAACACCATATATAAGATGCTGCACTACAAATAATTTATTTGCCAAGAATGCTGTGACAAATAAATAGCTGAACAATAAACACAGCTGATTGCTTCACATTGTATGAAACAAATAACAACCTTCATGACTCGGGTCGGGTTGGTGAGGGTTGATTACAGGTTGTGATTGGCATGCAGCATGATCTGCACACCCAGTTTGACAACAAATGGAGGGCTGGGGAAACTGACAGACAATATGTGGCGGTAAATGTTGATATTATGGCAGGCTGCCATTACTAACTCAATGTATGGGAAACACAGGTTGCACCTGTTCCCAGAGATACAATGAGTCACATCCAGTCCAATGCCTGCCCAAGAACAAAGTCTTGTGGCCAACCTGTGGTGAAGAAGTGATGCTGATGCATCAAATGTCAAGCATTTAATGACCACAACAAAACCAAACGCTGGTTTTTTAATCTTATTTGCCTGTCTTGGCCCCAAACAACAGCTTCAACA
>NW_019525248.1:631321-657891 GCF_002814215.2 Seriola lalandi dorsalis
TTGCTAAATTCTGCTTCTTTAACCTCGATGCCCATGCCAGGTCTTCTTGCCACAGGGTGCGCTCTGATGGGCACAGGTGGATTGCAACCTGGAAAGACCTCACAGCCTGCAAGGAGAGTGCCGACATCAGCTCAGGATTCAAACACACAATCTCAGGGCTGGTGAAAATACAGGAACACTGAACTCAATCTGTCAGTAAAGAGGAGTTTATAGCCTCTGACATATTGAACAACAAATGGAGGGCTGGGGAAACTGACAGACAATATGTGGCGGTAAATGTTGATATTGTGGCAGGCTGCCATTACTAACTCAATGTATGGGAAACACAGGTTGCACCTGTTCCCAGAGATACAATGAGTCACATCCAGTCCAATGCCTGCCCAAGAACAAAGTCTTGTGGCCAACCTGTGGTGAAGAAGTGATGCTGATGCATCAAATGTCAAGCATTTAATGACCACAACAAAACCAAACGCTGGTTTTTTAATCTTATTTGCCTGTCTTGGCCCCAAACAACAGCTTCAACATTACATGAAGTTGTTACTACAATGCAAAGAAATAATTTAGTAATAAATTTCTGTTCCAAGGATTTTCTTTATAAATTTGAAACTGGTAAACTGGTATGAACCTAATACTTGGTTGGTTTCTTATTTAACTACTTAACACGAATCTCACATTGCTTGCAACTTCACATTCCCCACCTGTAACATAAATAACCTGCACAGTCAAGTTCAACTGAAAAAGTCTTTGACAGATGAACCATAATAGATTCCTGACAAATGAAACCGTCTGTGCCCCCAAAAAAAACATATCAAGTTTCATCTTGAACAGACCAGAGTCTCACTGAGTGAAAGTAATCCATCAACAGGCAAAACTCCACTGCACGCAGATTAACCGGCTTCAGGGAGAAGAACGTAATGATAATAACAAGGAGATAAATGGCAACAGAGCTGTCATGCTGCAATGTTGTCAATGTCAGTTTCCAATATTTTTATAAAACACTAAGAGAAGTGACACAAAACAAAACCAGAAGCTATCAGTTTGTTTTTTCTGGGTACTTTCCATTTTCCTTGAGTGAGACTGAGAGGAATAGAAATTAAAGAAGGCAAAGGAAAGAGGACACTATTGAAAAGAGAAAATGGGGATTCACTGCACTCACATTTGCACAAACAAGCACTACTCAAACATGTTGATGCATACAAAACCCTAAAACTCGACCGAACAAGTCTCGCTAAAAATAGACGTGTTTTTTTTCCCCCTTCCTTCCCAATAGCTTCACTATACAAGGAGGTGTGTCTATATTTGGTTTAGTTTTATCTTAAGTAACTTTCAACACTTCCCATTGTTGTTTCTGGTGCCGTAGGACAGGTCTCTCGCTCCAGGACATGTAGGAGCGACACACAGTGCCATTAGCTGAAAGGTGTTCAGCCTTATTTGCTTCGCTCTAAATGGATGAACAGTGTAACTGTGATTCGAAGCTTTTCGCACACCCACAGGTCCCGGCGTGTTCTGGGGCAATTTAAGCAATCGTCCAAGCCCCAGGCGCCTGGGCGTGCTTTGAAGGAGCCACTTCATCTTAGAAGCTGGGAGTTTGCAAAAAGTAGTAAACAGAAATAACTGACATATCTTAACAGCTCTTCAAAAACCAAGACACAATTGATTTATAGATGGCTACAAAGACAGGTGTAGTTTATTGCAAAGTCCAATCCAGTGAAGGCCATTAGTGACAGACTGAGCTAGAAGCCATCAACTGTTATGCATCTGTTTTCACAGTCTGTATGTGTCAGCATGAGTTTTGGTGTTAGCTCAGGCAAAATAGCGCCTTTTTGACTATAACCAAACAATGTACTTGGTTTTAATCACCAAAGTGAACACAGCCTCAGTCTTCCCTAATACAACATCACCTGTAATTAGTAAACAATGTTATGTGACTGATTTTTTAGGTTCTGATGTTTCTTCCTATCATGTCTCCTCCTGTTCTGGCTCCTGTTCTGACTAAATTCTTCCGACTACTACTTTAGCCTTTAGTCTTTGCGAGCACCCTGTGTCCTAGTTTCTTGTCATTTGTTGTTTATTACCAGACATACTCACCAGGTCCACCTCACCCAGGTTGAGTTGGGCACGGCCCAGAGTCTGCCAGCCTTCCCACCACAGGGGTCTGAACTTGACGGCCATCTCTGCAGCCTTCACTGCTGGGAACACTTCCTGCAGAATGGTCAGTACCTGTGGTGACACATGACACGGATGGCTGTGGTGAGCATGGAGTTACCTTCGCAAAGGACAACAAGGGTAATTCCCTTTGTTAAAACAGTGATTACATTAGTGTGACTTTAATAACTGTTCTTCTCATGGAAGAGTAATGTTATATCCTCTACATTATATACTATACTGCTGGTTTGCAAAGGAAGAACATAAAGCAAAAATAACAACATCTAGTCTACTTCAGATATATAATTTATATAAGCAAAACAAACAAAGAGACAAACTGTAGAGACTGTACACAGCATGTAGCCACCCGATGGGCTATAACAATGAAAGCTTAGTATTCTTTCTGTATGAGAAGAGTTTCTTACTAAAAAAGTTACTAACTTGTGCTGCAATTCTTAAACTGAATACAAAATAAGCCAATAAACATCGCAAATGGTAAAAAAAAAATATTGGAAAAAAAAAAAAATAGGGTTGGGCAATATTGGTAGAAAGAATATTCAATATTTTATAACCATGTTCATAATGACAATATGTGTCAATATTTGCCAGTTTTATAAAACCTTATGTGGTGTGTAGAGAATACTTAGTTGATAAATTGATTAGTCGATCAACAGAAAAAGAACTAGCAACAGTTTTAAGAATCAATTAACTGTTTCAAGCTAAAATCCCTTACATTCTCTATTTTGAGGTCAAATGAGATTTCAAATATGAATATCTGCTGTTGCTGTTTTTTTATTTCATTTTATTATTTTCATATCAATGGAAATTAGAATATCTGGACAAACAAAACAAAATTAGAACTGAAACAATTATAATTTATTCTGATAATCGATTGTTGAAGTAATATTTGAAACTAAGACATTTTTAGAAATCACCGTGTATCCTGGAAACTTGTAATGGGACGAATTTCTTCCTTAGTCAGTTGTGAAGGGCATTTTTTTTTTTTTACTTTTTTACATGTTACAGACCAAACTATTAATTGAAAAATGAATCAACAGATTAATCTGTAATGTAAATAATTTATAGTTGCAGCCCTCACTCACTCATTCACTGTTTGATAGAACAGCACAGGATATAACAACTGCACGGTCATGATCACAAGATTACCCTCTGTAATTTACTTATCGGTGCTCACATTTAACAGCGCTGCACTGGACTCAGTAACCTCTTCAACCTTGCAGACTCTCACGAATCATCTTTTATTCAGACATTAAGTCGATTAATGCATGAAATTTTTATAGGGACACTTTTTAATTTTGCCTTGCTGTCATGTAGGAAACGGGCTGTCAAGAGCTAATTCCAATGTGCATACATCTGCATAGCAATCTGTCAAACAACTTTTCAGACTGTTAATGCTAATCATTCTGTCTGGGACTGCGGCTGTAAAATAAGTGCCTGAAAAACTTTGTATTGCTGCTATCTCAGCCAGAAGATCATACAGTGTATGTAGATAAGTACAAGTTTCTGACAGAGCAGCTCTCTGCTAGAGTCAAAGTGTGACATCAGAAAATATTTGGTTGGTTTCAGAGTATCATTTATACTGGGAATCTTTTTAATCACATATTCTTGTGAGATACCTGAATACTGTCGACCAAATAAAGCACAGAAAAAAAGAGAATGAGGAGCAGTGTCTCTTACATGACCAGTGCTATCCTCAGTAACACTTCAACAATAATTTAATTCATTGCGTAAATGCCCGTTTGATACGCAGGCAGGTCCACTAATAGCACAAATGTCTCCGCCTCAACACTGAAAAGCAAGACGGCACGAGAGCTGTTACACTATTAACTTGTATGTTAATTGTAAAAGACCAAGTTACCTCCGGGACCAGTCGACCTCATGACTTCATTACTAAATCTCCAACAGTTTTAATGACATAAAGAAACACTTCTCACTATCAGCCAGATTCCCTTCAGGTTGAAATCATCCATACAGCCGGGACAGGTGTGGTGACAGTTTTATCAATGGAGCCAACTTCCTCCAGAGCACACTACAGTCCGCTGTGACAGACGCACAGATAGACAGACATGGGGGCTGGACACATTAGGTAAAAGCTGATTGACATAAATAGGAGGGAAGTGATGAGGGGAAGTAAATAGCCAGCGTCAGTGCAGCCACCCTCGTCATCTGAGCAAGTAATGGGAATATGATGGTCCAGGCTATTTTCAGCCTAATGATTGCGAATAACATCAGCATTGATAATGGACACTAATAGGTTAAATGTGCTGTAGTTACACACATTGGAGATTAATCTAAGCAAATAGAAAGGAAGGCTGCGCTTATTCAAGTCGGTCATGGCATGGGGCAAAAAAAAACAAAAAACCTTTGTGGTGGTGTTGTCCAGACCTGCTCCTCTAATGATTTCCTTCTCAAGTATCCTACAATGGATAACGTTACATTAGGCATACAATACTCATTGTGATGTGAATGGTTATGACAATAAGGAGCAATGTTATTGTGTTAGTTGAAGTAAATGAATAAGAAATAATGGAGAGAGCTCTGTTCGTCTGACTAACTCCTCCGGCTTCTCCGCTCTTCCCACATATATGGGAAATATTTTCTCAAAGAGGCTTTTAGAATAAAAGGAGACGTAGCAGTTGAGGAATGACAGCAGAATAGGAGACAAAAAAGACTCTAATACACGAAAGTATCACCCTAAAAGGAAGAGGAAGTGAAAATGAAGGAAATGGAGCTAAAAAGCCAAAACATTAAAGCTGTTGGAAACGTACTGCAGACTTTCAGTAGTGTCATCCCTGTGCTGATATCACCATGTCACTTAAAAGCATACCACAGGGACAAGGGAAAGAAGGTATATATAGCCATGATGGCTGATAAGAATAACATACACACACTAAAAGTGCATATGCAAAACTGTTGGCTATGATTTCTTTGGTATATTCTAAACACAAAACCCCTGTAAGATATACAGATGTAAAACTACACCCCCAAACTCTGAAAGCAGCTGCTGAAATGTATCATACTGAGAAACATACTATGTATCAGCGATGTGGTCATAGTCCATTTTAACCACATTACCCAAAGACTGGCTGCTTAAAAGACAGGTTTTGACATGTTTATCTTAATCCGACAGACAGGAGTAGAAGCTTCGCAGTGTAAATGAAGCCATTGTTTTGTATTGTTTAATTTTGTGCAGCAAACATAAGTCACATCAGTGGTTAAAAAACAATTTCAATATGGAAAATGACCCCGGTATTTCATATGTTGTTAATGATTAACCAACTATTGACTGTTAAAGTGGCTGATTAATCAATTAAGGAAATTTCTTGAAATTTGCATCCCCAGCCGGTGGTCAAGTTGCATTACGGATAATATACTGTAGGTACAACATTTTGACAACAAAAAAAAATTTCTGGTTCTACTTCATTGAAGTAGAACCAGAAACCCCCCCCCCCCCCAATCCATCCATCATGTGTCCAACAATGTTGTGTGCTATAGGAGTACAATGCTCAATCAGTGGGGTACTCCTCTAAGACAGACTTGAAAAAATAATATGAACCTATCCTTTAAAGAACAGGAGTAGTAGATATGATGAGCATGGTGAGGAAATAAGCAAATAATAAAATGTAAGTTTATATTTTACCTGAGACTTCATCTCATACAGTATTGGGTTATCTGGAGTCAGATGAATGGCCTCGTCCCACTTCTTAATGGCTTCCCAGTGCCTAAAGAAAACACACACAGTTCAGACACACATTATGATTCAAATGCTCCTGAGAAAACTGAGGGATTAATTAAACAAAATGAAACCATAACCTGGCTAAAACAGGTACGGGTGCGCAGTGTGATGCACTACTAAATAGCAACACACGTGAACTATTTATAATCTATGAATGTTATAATGCTACAATTTAAAGTTACCCAAAGCTATCAACGCCCTGCATGGACATGCTGCACTACATTGAGTTAATCATGTCCCTGTATTGACTTTGGGTGAGTTTTAATTCTGTGCAACGCTAATGACTGCCTCAAATAGACAAACACATAAAGTGAAACTGGATACCCAGTTTAATTGTCTCCACCCAGAGATTTGATATATGTTGTGTAACCTAACATAAGGCCACATGTTTGTTCAGTGGATAACGTGAAGATGTTTTCCCTGCTACTTTGTGCTGTTACTTGTAAGACATGTCACTCATATGATTGCACCGATCATGTATTTCCATTCTTGCGTACAACTTCTCAAAAGCTGAGATTAGTGGACTTTTATTAAATATAGCTGAGTAATGTTTCAGTTAATGTTTACTATCAGTCTTCCCATGCTTTTTCTGCATTATAGTAATTTCACATATATGCTACATGGGCTTCTTGAAGCTATAAAGCTCCCAATGTACTGCACAACACCTGTTCACCTAACTGACAGAATGGCAGCACAGAGTACACAAAGGCTGCTGCAGGTTAAACACACACACACACACACACACACACATACACACATACACACACACACACACAGGTCTACTGTGGGTAATAGCATCAGTCAGTAGCCAGTTTCTTATCCAAACTAGTGAGGCACTGAAATTGGCTACCAGCTCCTTCTCAGGCATGCATGCAGGCAGAAAAACAAACAGGATTTGCATGAAATTTGGGCAGGACTTACACTGAACGTCACTGCAGCCTCACTCCAAGCATCACCGCTGTAAATCTGCTAATCTGTTTTGCATAGATTTTTTTACATGGGTTCAAAATTGTTTAGGTTTACGACAAACAGGTAGTCCCCGTTTTAATACTCTGAATGGACTCATGACTATGTTCCTGCTCATTCTAACAGCCCCCATCCTTCTCAAGTCAATATTGACTCAAGAATCATTTCCTGATCAAGATGAAGATTTGGAAAGATTACGAGACGAAATCCTGGTTTTGACAATACGCCTGTTATGTCTGCATCTTTTGTAGCATTATTGAGACGGACATCCGGAAACTTCAACAGCAATTTAAATATAATACAATGAGACCATTAACAATTAGATCTGAATTAAGATTAAAGCCAGAACCAGGATCAAGCCCGACAGAACAGTCAGGCAGGGTGAGGAAATGGAAACAGAGCAGTGAAGAAATCTTACCAACAGATGAAGCAAATGACACTGCAAAATCACGTGAGGAAATTAAGCAATAAGCAATACACCACATGTAGCCAGGGACTTAAAAATGACGCCTCTACTCTGTACATACGTCAAAGACTGGAAAGAGAGGAGGGAGAGAGAGAGAGAGAGAGAGAGAGGGAAATAACAAAAGTTTGAAAGATAGACTACAATTATTTGCAAGATGTAAGTGCATTCTCATGTTTAGTTTGAAGATAGAGTGAACAAATATGAAACAGACTCAAGCATGTTTTTCTGCTGAAAAAAGAGAGTATTGGGACATTATGATCACTTCACACACCGCTGTCCAAAAGAAGGAAACATCCCCAACACATGGTTACAATAACAATAATAAACCAGTAAACTAACAGGCTAATCTAAACCAGGAAACAGAAAAAAAATAAGCCTTCAGAAGATGCTGAGGATTAGAAACAGCCTTTGAATGCCAGATTACAGAACTGACTCAGCATGGCAGCTGGAAGCCAGATAAATCAGCAAACTATGTGGAGTATTTGGATGATGATGTGAAAAGCTGCCTCATAAAACTCCCACACATCCAAAAAAAAATAGCCATTCATGATAAAATGTGAGGCACAGCTCTACAACTGCACAGCCTATTTTTTCACCTCTATCTTTTTAAGGAATGGGATGATGTTTCCAAAACAATTGCCATGTTTTTTTGTGTCCCAGATGTAAAGATGAAAACTGTCAACCACCTTTTGTACAACCTGCAAATGCCTGTTGAGCCTTGCCAGAGTCTTTGTGACGCGACATTGCAAATGTTCTGAAGTCTAAAGACTCCGGATGAGCTTTCAACTCTAATTTCAAAAGTAGGCAACAATTTGTGACCTCGAATATACATGTATTTACAAGTGAATGTGCAGTCTATATCTTATAAATCTTTTTGCTTTCGTTTTTTCAACCATTCAACCAGCCAGATAGACAATGGGTTTTTGTTTTAGTTTAATTTTCTCAATGAAAGTGTCAACCAGTCCATTCATGCATATGCAAATATGACGGGGCAGTCTGTCATCCTTATTAAGAGTCTACTGTGCATGACATCAATAGGCAATATTTTTTAAATATTTTGGTGTGCAGTACAGAACGAAGATTAGTTTGTTTGTGGTATCATATATTTCTGCACTGTTTAAGAAGCCAGATGTCAAGTAAGGTTATAAATTACACCGCCAAATCCATTTAAACATTGACCATGGTTGGTAAAACATTAATAATTGTGGGAGTGCAGGAAACTTTGCCAAACTGTGATAAATTACGATTAAACAATATTGGTTGACCTCATAAATGCAGAAAAACAGCCAAAAGTCATATAAAGCGCAAGAGGACACTCTGATCACAAACAGGTACTTACACTTACATCAGAAACATCTAAACAATGGTAATGATAAACTGACATCACAGGTCAATGCTGTTAGAGGAGGAAAAAACTCCTGGCTCACATCACCCGACCAGACACCATCTCAAACCTCTGAACAGCCATTATGCAGCAGCAAGACATCATTTCCCCGGCAAAATCCACTTTCTCCTCGCAAATACAATTACAGGTCGTCACTAAGGGCAACAACATTACATGTTGTGGACTAAGGGGTTTCACAAAGCGATTGCTATTTGGCTTAAAAGGTCACTTATCATGGAGGAAATATCAGGTAAAAGTTCCTGAAGGATGATTTTGTTTTCTAACATTGGTGTCTATTAAAAAATACAAAAACAACTGAATAATTTTTCTGCCCGTGTCACACAATGTGACGCTCAATTCAGTGATAGATGACTTTCTAAAATTCAAAAGCACAGAAATATCACCTGAGATAAAAGTATTGTTTATCATCATTCAGCATAACATAAACTCTTCACAAGAGTTTACTTCAGAGGGCCCTTGAATAAACTTTAGCAGCAATGTGTTGTTTACTAATATTTAAATATTTCCTTTTAATCACTTTCTGTTTGAAAAGCTTTTATTCAATTGCTCCATGTTTTTATTTTTCCAACACAACATTAAATACAGATTCACAGGCCTGAAGAGCAGCTTCTACAATGTACAATCTACAATGTTTTTCTTTTAAATTATTATTATTAACTGATGTCATCCTGAGAAGAAGAAAGAAGAAAATCTCTTTGTTTTTTGAAATGCAAATCTAAACAAGACCAGATGATTACACATCTCACCTTGTACATTCACAGAAATGACATTAAATAAAATAGAGAGAAAACCTCAAGCGTAGATGGACCTAAGTCAGACGTCATCTATTTGCTGTGTTAGACAGATATGTGTGCTCTGTGCAATGGTGCCCTCCTCTGGAGAATACCTGATGACACATCTCATTGTTTGCAAAGTTTAGCTGCTTTAACTACTCTGTAGATAAATACATCTCTGGACCGTATGTCTGGCACCCAGCAAAGATGGAATTAAAACCCTGCAATCCAATCTATTAGTCCACATTAATACTCCAGCAACACACCAGTTAGGAAGTCCAGTATCATAGAATAAAATAAGATTGAAGTTGTAATCCTGCTTGGTATAAAACTGGCACAGAGTGTATGAAAATGTCTTTGAAAAGATATAATAGTGTACACATAAAGCTGGTTTGTTCAGCACTGGTCGGTTTTGTTAAAGCCACAGCTATGCAAATATCCCGTTCTTGTGGTTCCAATGAGATATAATCAGCAAAAGTCCTCACTAATCTGCCACCCAGACACCAATTAATAGTTCTGTGTATCTCTGTTTACAAGCAATTTAACAAAGAAGTTGTAAAACTGTCCCAGTAACCGATGTTAGTATGTCTGTCTGTGTGTGCGTGTGTGTGTATGTGTGTTATTTATAGAGCTGTCGCCGACAAGCACAGAAGACTGACTGACTTTAGGCACCTTCCCTCACCTGCCTTCTTCAGCCAGCAGTGCACCCTCATCTTTCAGCCTCCTGCTCTTTGCTGCACAGTCCTCCAGCAGGATCTCCCGCCGTCGTTTGATGGCGTGCAACCAGTCCACGTCCTCCTCATCCTGACCTGGTCCATCATCTTCGGCCTTCTCCGCCTCAGCCTCAAACTGCCGCACCACTGTCTTTGACACCTTTTCACCAGCTTTCCTCTTCCAGCCAAATGAAGCCATCCTGTACGGATACATGTGAGGTCACACGCTTTAAATCCTGCTTCATCTGAAAACAGTATGTAGTTTGTCCTGGGGAAATCTTGCTGAAAGACTTTTATTTTGAAATACTACAAATCTGGCTAAATTGTAGCATGATCTGCATCAGCTACTTACGCATCCAGTAGTGTACGACAAAGTTTTAGCACGGCTTCTGTAGTTAGGCGTTTATCTGGTTTGCGTACATGTCATATAGCTAGTTATCTAAAAACTACAACTCTAAGACTTGTCAATAAACAAAAACAACCTTGTCATTAAACGCTAGCTAACGTTAGCTATGGTAACTGGATAACAAACTGTCATGTCATTTCTAACCGTTAACACGTCATTATGTTTGCGCAGAAAAAAATGATTTCATTTTGACTCTAACAGATATATATTGTTATTTGAAGACAGCAGGGAGAAAGGTATACGCACAAACTTTTTCAGCTTTCTGTGAGTAAGACTGAACGGGATATGGGCAGCTAATGCTTAGCCATATTTGTTGACCCTTGATGCCGCGTTCAGGACGTATCGTTAAATCGTAATTACGAGCAGCTGAGTCGCGAAAACGTTCATGTCAATCTCCGACTTGTAATTCTGAGTCAGAGATATCAGGAATACCCCCAAAAATGTCCCAGCGGCGATGTTTTCTACGTGGTGACCTTAGCTACAGACATGTTAACAAACTGTTGGTAAAATGACGCACCAACGATAGCAGTTACATCAAAATATGAAATCCAGCTTTAATACTGCACAATTCATTCATCTTATTTCATATGAACTCAATCGACACTGCTTGTTTGTATCTTGTTTCACTATTTTCGGCTGTTTATCTGGGATGACAGTTATGTTAGCAGGCGGGCTAACCGCCTCAGAACAATGCGTAGACACTCCGGAATAACAGAATGAATTTCTGCCCATTCTACCAACATTACCTGAATGCAGCATAACCCGGAAACTGGAAATGTTTACGTTATCGCTTAAAGAAACACAACTCTAATTTTCAAAGTTGAGAATCTGAAGCTTGTTCAGTTAGTTTTTTTTATTTTCAGGAAAACGTCTTTGCTATAATGCAATGTTGCAAAATTGTCACGCTCACACTATTCCCCTAGACAGCAGTACAGAGATTACTCTGTGGCCAATTTCTTGAAATATTTAACATTTTATGTACCAGCCAAAATGTAATATTCTTTACAGTTTGACATTGATTGATTTGTTTACAAGGAAACAAATGTAATGAGTAACATTCAGTTTCCTTGATAGTTTTTATTGCACAGCTGTAATATTAAATTGGCACTAAATTTCTAGTTAATTTTTAATTGTATCTGTCAAAACATAGAAACATAAAGAGGCTTCAGCAGAATTGTGTGCAATTTAGCAGTTTATTAGGCAGTTGTGTATACAAATGATTTCAATACTGTCCATTCAGATTTACACTGGTCAATCTGGTAGGGTCCCTTTACACAGCAAACAAAAATAGAACAATATTTCTTTGAAGCTGTTCAAACATATAGACTGACAGAAATTACCTGCCAATAGTCCACTGAGAGACTTCTCCAAAAGCTGTCAAAAAGGTCACCGTTTCACACATTCATCTTTCCCACAAAACTCGTCATGTAAGCCATGACGAGTTTTGTACTCAGAACTTGCAACTTCCCTTTAAAACTAAAATGTTTAGTTTTACAATATGTTTCCAAGACCATAGTGTGCGTTTCTTTAACATGATCACTATATGTCATAAACTCTAGTTTAAAAATGAGACATAAAGGTCAAACATCAACTAAATTTTTCAGTCCAAGCCTACCCTGCAGGACAGCAAGGAGACAAGATGATCACAATTATTGTCACTCTTAGCAATTTTTGTTCTATTATATCTCTGAAATGTAAAATTGTTTATACAAATGAGATATTTAGATTTTTAAAGCTATGGAGAGCTAAACACTGGAAACCCAGACTTCAGCAAATGTTGACACCTCTTAATAAAAAGAAAATAAAACTTGTCTGATATCATAATGAGATCATGCAAAGTTCTTTAACACCTGGTTTAATTTACAAAAGACAAAAATGATGACGAAATGAGAAATCAATTTACTATTTAAGTTTGGTTTGTTTTTCCTATTACCATTATTAAAAAAGTTGGTAGCAGTCACTGAGGTCTAAACTAGTTTGGCAAGAACATCAGATGTTTATTTTAAAGTTTGCAGTTAAGAATTCTACTTTTTTTCTGTAATGTCAACACTTAGTAATCATCTGTGAATTCTTAACCAATAGAAATTGTGAATGAACAACACTGACAACACCATTTGTGGACCCTTGCCCTTAAAATTGCAACAAAAAAAAGGTGTCAATAATTCTGATCAGCACTGAATTCCAACATTTACAGACATAAAAACAGATTAACAGTACTGATAATGATAAGGCAGCCAAACAACAGACACCACTTAAAACTTTAAGACTGGACAGGAAATGGAGGGAGACTCATCATACTTATGATTAAAGACATATCAAAAGACATTGTGAGATTGCAAGCATAAGGTTCTGTCTGACATTTTTATCAAGTATAAATCAGCCACACATGTTATGGTCTCAATGCTTGTGATGTTTTTTTTAATTTCTCAAAATTGCGACCTACCCAGCAGGACTTAATAATTACAAGCTCACAAGTCTGTTTCAGGTTCAAACATGAACCTTTTTTCTCAAGGTCCATTCTTCAAGGGAATGTGTGGGCAATCAAAACAAACATATTTAAAAATGACAATATTTTGGTTGTATTCACCTGCCAATAGACACTGTCCATGCACTGCATGTAACTGCTACTACTCATTTTCAAATTGAGCCCTGAGGCCTATACACTTGTGATGGATTGGCATTTACGAATTGAATGTAGGCAAAAGGCATTTCACTCAGTAATCACTCAAATCCTATCATCATTAATCTAAAAAAAAAAAAAAAAAAAAAAAAAAAAAAAAAAAAAAAAAAAAAAAGAGAAAATACAACAAAAAAGTCAAAATCAACTTGTCATTTTAATATGTGACACTGGAAATGATATTTCTAGATTTTGACCCTCATGGCAAAATGTCTTAAATGGTAAAAGCAGGCTATATTTATCTGGAAAGACAATCAAGTATCAGAATAATTGTGATTGAAGGAAACAAAACTGATATTGATTTAAAAACAAGACAGTAAAAAAGGAAAATATATACCATCCAGCAATAGATCTTAATGCAAGAAAGAAAAAAAAAAAACAATTCCATTTCCAAAAGAACCAACACTCTGTCCACTTAACGCACTGATAAATATATTCACGTCTTTATATATAAAAAGGTCGGGGACAGACAAATTCAAACAAATTTTTACAACAAGGACAAAACCATGAAAATTTAGTCTCTGACAACTCAGATTCACAAAAAAGAAAACCAAACATAAATCTGATGAAGCATTCTTTTATCCCTGACGCAAGACAGAAATACAGGGGTATTTGCACTTCTTGTAGTCCAATGAATGTGATGGGCATGACAACCCTAGTTATAGCCAGTGCAGCACCCCGATACATCTGCACTACTTTTCTGATCCCCACTAAGAGAAAAACAAGAGCAGCAGGAAATAAAAGAAACTTGTGCAAAAGTGCTTCCTGCATCCTATACCTCTGCCACCCAACTACCCAACCCTTAACGTGTGGCTTTCTTCTGTGCAGGCAAAAACTTGGTCTTTATCTCTGTACTGGAAAGCAGTGCTCACTGGCTACAGTACAGAAAATTCAGTGTAATCACTTGCGCATATATGTATAGGTGGGATGTGGACATTTGCTATTAAATTGATCAAGATATTGTAACCCCCCCCCCCTTCCTAATTGTTGTTCTGTCCTAGCTATTAAGTAGCTTGTCATTCATCTTTTCCAATAACCCCGTACATCCCCTGTCAGCTCGGTATACATCCCTTAAGCTAAGGGAACATCAACCTGCATCAGTGCCATGGGACAATCACTTCATCCTCAGCTGGGATGAATTGAGCCATGAATCGGTTGCATGCTTATTGCTATAAAGACACTCGGAGAGGAAAAAAGGCTAGCGATTGTTTTGCAAGTTATCGTGCAAGTAGTTTAATAAGATTTGCGCACATCTCAAAGAACTCGATGGTGTGGCTTCCTGGTCGAGGGACAGACGCGTTGTCCCCCCCTCCCGTTGAGTCGATGGATGAGGTCAACGACGAAGCTAAGGAGCCTTCTGCTGCCTTGGTGGGGTGCACAACGCTAGATGTAGGTGGAGCGTCAGCCCCATCTACATCGTTCTTAATAGTGGTGCGGTAGTTGCCCACAGACCCAGAGCGGAGAGGGGTAGCAGTTCCAGATTTTGTCTCCAACATATCATCTAAGTAATACAAGACACAACATGTTTTCTACACTATTCACATACAAAATAAACTGTCAAATGTGAGTCCAGATCAATTCCTAGAGTATCTACAGGTTTGGTAACAATGTTTGACATAGATTCATGTACGAAATAAATAATTGTTGGCCTTATTGCCAGTACTGCTTTTCTGTCATTCTTTGAGGTACAGTATGGCTATGAAAAAGGTATTAGTTCTCATTCTATGTTGTATTAAAAAAAAGTTATATTTTCTGCCTTTCTACACAATCAGCGTTTGATTTTATTTTCAAATTCCTCAGCTAAACATGGCTGACTTTGCAATAGCCTGAAGTCAAAATTTAGTCTCATACCCTGTACAAAGCATTCCTGTGCTACATGAATGGTACGTAACAACACTCTTATCTCGTATTTTCCTTTGAGGTACCGCTGGGCACCTACACAGAGTCCGCAAAAGCTCTAGCCTCAACCCCGAGTCAATCATTTATGAAGTCTGCACTGGCGCAGTGTACCACAGGACAGAATCCAGGTAAACACTACCTACATACAAGGAGCTGCATTCAGGGCTTACCAGAATGTCATGTCGGTATTCACAGCTTATAAACTGTTTCAGTGGTATGAGTCCAGTGTGACCAATACACCTATTTCAGGTTTATTGAAAAAGCAAAATCATCCATCTTTCTGTGTTTTTCACACATATTTTAGTAAATTGAACTGATACAGAACTGTGGAATTAAACTTACCGTCTATGCTACGGAAGTCAAGGAGGTAGGTTCTACTGTCCACCTGGTAGAGTTGAAGGCTCATCTTGGTTTGCATCCCAGTAATAGGATTCTTCCTTCTCACACGTAAATAATATGGATTCACAACCTGAAACAGTTATGAAGAGTGAAGAAAAAAAATCACTGTATAAAGCTACTTATTTTAAGTACTCTGATTTCACAAATTAGCATGATCTCAACTTAATTATTGATAATAGTACTACAAAAGTAGCACTATCTTATGCCTAGTTTCTTCCTTACCTTCCACTCATAATCCAGCTGTTTCATGGCACGGCACACTTCCGACATGATATCATTGGGTCTACTCTGACTGCGGATACCCAGGTGCCACTTGGCCCTTCTTACACCCTGGTGCTTGGACTTCTGGGGGTTCAATTCGTCCAGTGTGTGCCGAGGCCTGGGAGGAGTCTCCGCCAAGAGGAAGGGTACACGCTCAGGGTGGGGCTTGATGATGCCAGCCACTGCTGCACCAGATGAGGTCAGGTGCTGGTCGTCTAGAAAAGAGTCGGGAGGGCTCGACGCCAGGTAGAAATCCTTGGCTTCACTCATGATGCGACGATTGTCAATGATGAGGTGGTAGGCGACGGCCAGTGGGTCCTGATGGTTGCGACTGTATATGCAGGCCAGGACCTCCTCCTCAGTGCACTCAAACTTCTCACATACTTCCTTCAGGGCCTCATCGTCAATCATGTTGTTGCTGTAGGAGGGGTCCTCGGGGAACAAGTATTTAGGCAGGTCCTGTTTGAACCAGTCATCCTCTCTGTGGGGGGAGACATAATTTTGCTTTTAACATCCTAAACACCATGAATGCAAGTCAATAATATGAGTTTAACACATTCACTACACAAAGACAACCTACTCTATAATGAAGACAAAAAAGACAAGATGTTCATAGATGTTTGACTTTGTAATTAATCTCAGCCAGCTCACCGGATCTCTTTGATAGTGGCTCTTTTCATGGGGTCCACCTGCAGCATGTGTTTAAGGAGGCTTATTACTGAAGGGTTCAGATACTGTGGCGTGAAAAAGATCCCATCACAGATCTTTTTAAAGAGTGTTGGCACATGGTCGTCATCGAAGGGAAGTGTCCCACACAACAAGGCATAGAGAATGACCCCACTGCTCCAGATATCCACCTCTGGACCAGCATATAACCTGAGGACCAAAAAAAAGAAACAAGCCTATAAGCATCAAAACAAAGTTTTACTAGGTTTTGTTAATTCAGCAATGTGTCCTATAGCATAAGGGGATACCTATATCTATATCTATGAAAAGAGTGACGTTACCTTCCTGAGATGACCTCAGGAGCAGCATAGTTTGGAGAACCACAGCTTGTTCGCAGGAACTCTCCGTCTGACATCATGTTTGACAAACCTGTTAGAGAACAAACGTGTATTTATGTATATTTATAGCTGTTCCCTTACTTGAACATTTATCTGTCATTTCAAAGTAAAAATTGGAGGTATTCTGATGTCATGAGGACAAGTGCTCCACCTAATCCTACTGCTGACAGTACAACTAATCTTTGAGTCACTGTAACGTGAAGCTACACAGATTAAGAATTTATTTAGTCCTATTTGCTAAATGATTAAGTAGAATTAATGCTATTCCCACTATGTTCACTATGTTCCCACAACTTCTGTGGTCCGGTCACTGCAGTTCAAGCTCAGCCTCCCAGCAAGGAGGTTCTGCCTTTTTCTCTCACATCAAAAACAGAAATGAGTCACGGAGAAATAACACAGAGCAGTGATAAAATATAGTAAATGGATCCAATAAAAGATACATACGATTCACTAAACATTCAAAAGAATTAGGAAAAGGTATGCTCAAGTGGATTAGCTTAAGGTAAGACGCAACAACATGCAGCACTTTAGTAACCTACATAACCTAACTTAAGTAACCTAAGGTGAAATACTGAGTTTGAAAACTAGTTCTGCGTATGTGCTTAGCAAGATTTAGGCCTAAGGCTAACCTGCTGAGTTTTCTTCTAAAGAAACACAGTTAGGTTTACATTCACTGTGTGTATTCCTTAAGGTGTAACAAATACGTCTAATGTACTTCCCTCCTCAAACAATGTTTGAAAATCTGATTTTTGGAACATAGATTGTTTAAATCCATGATTATTAGCTATAAGTCAGACCCATACATAAAAAAACACTGCTCCACAGCCCGATTAGACGTCACAAACGCCACCTGCTACATTTAATTTAGAGCTCCTGAGCAAAGCCCTGTACTACTGTGTCCCTATGTTTCGTATTATAATAATGTCACCTGCTAAGACTCCTCGGCTTAGGACTGAGACACACTTACCAAAGTCAGCGATCTTGGCATTCATATGGGCATCAAGCAGCACATTTTCAGGCTTGAGGTCTCGGTGAACCACCATGTGTCTGTGGCAATAGTCTACTGCTGAAATAATCTGCTGGAACAGCCGGCGACTCTCCTTTTCATCCAACTGCAAAAGCAGAAATTATCTGTTAGGTGTGATCTTCTCTGACACTCAGTTAGCACATCACAGCTGACTAAGCAGCACTTGTTGTGTTTTGATATCTTCTCCTATTGCTGTTGGTTTTTGGTTCACACAGCTCATAAATTACTGCATCTGCACCAAAGGCTGGCAGTAACACCAAGCACATAATGCATTTCTATCCTCTGGTCCCCTCACTGAGTATGAAATATACAACATCCGCTACATATGACAAGACGGAAAGAGTGAAAGAAAATGTGGGACATAATTATACCAGACTATAAGCTATTTTCCAGTATCATTGTATTACCTTTCCATTTTTGCAGATGTAATCAAAGAGCTCTCCTCCTGAGACATACTCCATCACCATGAAGATATCTGTGGGGGTGCTGATAACCTGATACCTGTAGTAGTGTGCACAAAGATGGAATCATTGGGATCATCAAGTAGTTCATATTACACAAACATAGATTGTTATAGTTTTAAAATTATTGTTTTATCAAAGAAACACATAGCAAAGAAAACCAAAGAAATAATATGAATGTTTGCTATTCAATTTCCTGGATTTAACTGTGGAATATTGTAATAACATCATAAGTGGACAGAGGACATGTGATTTGTTCCCAATGACTCAATAAAACCAATACAAAACCCATTTTTACCCATGGCAGGAGTGGCTCGATCTCTGGCAAAATGGCAGAGCTTAACAATAGGACAAAAGATAATATATCGGTATTTACTGCCTAGATATTACCGAAATACTCCTGTCATAAAAGCATTGTATAATAAACTTTACAAACTTGTCTTTTATTGCATCATCTCATGCATGCGCATCCGTTGCTCAATATTATATAAATGTTCATAAAAGATGCTTAAAATGTCATTAACATTTAAATAGAAATCTCATCCCTAAAAGCAATGCATGATCACAGAAGCAAGATAGTATCAACTTTTCAACCCAGTCCAGGAAGAGCCTGCACTTTCATTCATTATTATTATTTGGGCAAAAAACTCTGGTTTGTTTGCCCATTTGGTTTGGTAGGTTTGTGAAATCTGTTAATCAAACTCTGGTATGCACTAAGCAATCAGAGAAAGACCACAGGACTGTGATATGTGGCATGAACTGAAGCACTAAATTACTATTAAACCCATCTGCTGACTGTGAACTAACCTTCACTTACTTGCTTCGGTCCAAATAAAAATAAACTACATTTGTTTTTTTACTGTCTATCCTTTCAGTCCAAGGCAAAGTGAGAAATTCTTGCAAGTTAGCATCCACACTGGCACCTATCACACCTACATCTATTTACACTACAATGGCAGTGTGGATACACTTGCACATGAGCCACATTTCTCACCATGATTATCATTTTTAACATCAAGCAGCAGAATAAACTACCAGGACAAATGAAATTCCTGTCAGCCTGACAGAAACCACACTGCAACTCTGAATCCAAAAGTTTTAAAATAATGAAAAACAGTAGCACAGTGACAGCAAAGTGAGAGTTAGGTGTCAAACTTTACTCACAAAGACCTGTCTTCAGTGGTGGAAAACAATGCCAGTTTTAACACTTGTTTAGTTAGCATGCAAACCAGCAAGCCCCAGTCGGGCCTGACCCTTTCATCCACTCTGCTCTGAAGATGTAATGCTGCCCAGTGGGCATATTATAACCTCTTGTATTAAGCTCTTGTATAAACGCAATGGTGGCTGAAGCTCTTGGCAAGCGACCATCACCACCCTTTCCCAGCAAGAAACCATGTTTGGCAGCAGAGAACAGTTAGAAATAGTTCCTTCAATATACTGTAGGAAAACATTTTGACTGTTTTATCTTCACTCCACCAGCATCAGTCCATCAATCACAAAAACGCCACGTTTGTCTGAAAGTAAAAGCAATAATGGTTCTGATACATCCACAGGAACAAATGCATCTCAACGTTTAAATTACCAAAGTTTCAGCAGATGTGACGGATGGTGACTAACTGCTCACCTCATGTGTCACAGTTGTTAAAACATTCTGCAAACAAGATGAAGTAGTACTGTGTACATTTGCCTTAACATTTGCCTTAACTAGATATGATTCAGATTAGAAACACTATGCTGATCACTCTGTCTCAATGTTTGTGCACCCTTTTCAAGATGGCATCTCTATCTCTCACTCTCTCAAACACACACACACACACACACACACACACACACACACACACACACACACACACACACACACACACAAAACAGTGTTTACATTCTTGTGCATGCATGACATGCAGCTGGTATTTCAGGAAATTAGCCACACCTGCTGGTCCAGTATAATGACCCTTTAACTGTGGCCTTGCAGCCTGTGGCCATTCACATACAGGCAGGACATACCTCCGCAATTTTCAAACTATATTTTTAGATCAATGATCTTCTTCGACAGTGTACCATCACAACATTTTTATGTTACCAAATGGAGTGTTTTTTAGGCTAAAAGTGGTTACTGTCGCTGCTTGATGCACCTGTGCATTAAAGCAACAACAGTGTACTACACTGGCCACTTAGTTTATACATTTAAATTTAAACAATGACTCATTCTAAATTTTGCAGCTACTTATCTAACTACATCAACACATGCAGATGTCATCAACAATACTACAAACAATTTGAAAAATTACAGATAATGTGTTTGGATCGAAAGTGACAATTACTTTCTGCTGAAAAACAACTGCACTATACATACCCATGCAAATATATAGTGAACACACATTCAGTGATTACTGAACTCAGACAGCAAGGCATGACAGAAGACAATGACAAAGCACTTTTGTACATTGAAATGAAAGGTCAACAGAGGGGATAAACAAAACAAGTAATAACATAGAATGGGCAGAGGACTGATGGAAGAGGAGACTGGGTCAGACAGATATTGTCCTAGATGGATTTATTATAAAACACACCATTAAAGCCTGGAAATAGCTCAGTGGGTGGCATTAATGTGGTGGCAGGGGGATTATAGAGCAGCGAGCAGGGTGTAATCTAGGACTTACAGTTTAATTATGTGAGGATGCCTGAAAAGCTTGAGATTCTGGATCTCCCGACGAATCTTTCCCACCACATCCAAACTGCGGATCTTCTGCCTGTTCAAGATCTTTACTGCCACTTGGTGCTTGGTCAGCTCATGTTGGCCCACTACAGGATAAAAAGAATGAGAGCACATGAATGATACCAATTACAACCCACGATGTAAAAAAGATAACAAATACCACAATTGAAGAAGAGAATAATAGAATAATGCAAAACTATTGTAACTATGAGCAAAAAAAAAAACTTGCATCATTAAAATATCAACTTTTCAGGATATAAAAAAAACATTCATTAACTGATTTGTTTGGACACTTAAGGGCAACATAAACAGGCTGTACACAAAACATTTGACATATCATCACCTTACAGAGTTGATATTGTGAACTTGTTAGCAAACAGTTGCTTTACACAGAGCAACATTAGCATTCATTCAGAGTCCTGTTTCTGTTATGATGAATGTAAGTCTAATATTTGCCCTTTATTTGGCTCAAGTCAAAATGAATGTAAAAAGGTACACACTATTTCACTATGTTCACTAGCTAGCTGCTTACTTTGTCAGTTTGCCATTTAGAACTTGATAGAAAGCATCCAATGCTTTTATCAAAGTTTTTGTCTGGAAAAAGCTGCCAGTTGTACCTGGAAATGATGCTAGGATAACCAATCAGTGAACCTAAACAGTAAAATGTGCTAAAAGACACTAAACACTGTAGAGATGAGAAGAACTATACAAGTTAAGTCATAATTCTCTGTAGGTTTGTCACTACAAGTGGCCCTTTTCACATACAAGTAGTCATTTGATCTGCTGTTGATATAAAATATGATTATAGCAGCGTTAAGTGTAAGAAGATACTGCTTCTGCATCTGCTAAACACTGATATATCTATGCAGCTGTAACCTCACACACAAGACCACGAAATGTTAAGTTCAGGACCACTTGTTTTTATCTTTTAGACATTGTTTAGCCTGTGGCTTCTGGAGGGGTTTCTATAACAAAAGATATAATCCTTCAGTTAAAGTGTAAATAAGCGTAGCTGATGTTACCCAGCACAGCAACAGTGGCAGCCAGGGCAAAAGTATGCAAACATAACCAAAACATATCAGTACAAACCTACCCTACAGAGAAACAGACGATAACATCTGAATGCATGGTGGGAAGACAGCACACTTGCACATGGGAGTTTGTAAACAGCTGCTATTGATTTGCCAGTTGTGCTGGTAGTAAACTATTAACCAAGTCTCAAGAAATCAAGACCGATAATCACAGAGCAAAAACTCCAGTGCTTTGTGGTTCTCTTCCTTTCAACAACAACAAAAAAACTGAGAGCAGAGATGACTCACTGGGAATTAACTGACTGTAAACAAAGCTACGAGTTTTTATGTTGTTTATTTTGGAGGGGGCACTGCTTGTCTGTTGTTTCACTTGGGCATATTAAGACTAATTTATATGTTCCTTGGAGACAAAGGGCACTATGATGGAGCAGAAAGCTGCCTAGGGAGAGGAGGTCTTAGTCTTTCAACGATCCTAATAATCGTTAATAATGAGACGCAGTAAAGAGGAAAGACAATGTGATAAAAAAAAAATCATAGCCGTTTTCTGAACCCCAACAGGTATTTTAGTCCAATACGTGTACAAGCTAAGCTGTATATTGACAGACTAACTGTACCGCCCTCTGGACTCAAAACACTGGGCGTAGATTCGGCTGGGTTTGCCCAACTCCCTCCCAACACACCTAAAAGCAATACTGTCGCCTCTATATGATGGGAAATGCAACTTAAATGGAGGAAGAGTTGAGGCCAGTTGTAATGCCAAGCTGCAGAATTTACATATACTATATTTAAAAAAAAAAAAAAAAAGAGAGAAAAGACTCAGCTAGCGCGAACGCCAGTCAAGAGGGTTTACTTCCCGGTGTCTGTCTTGACAGGCGACTTGTGGCTCTCTGGCTAGCTCACAACGCAACCGACGCTAACTGTAATATCTGTGACTAAATAGCAGCCCGTGTCATAAATCCTGCATTATAAAGCCGTCTCGAGCAATTGCAGCTCCATCCCAAAAACGTCATGTTAGCCAAAACAAGTTGGGACTAACTAAGGGGACAACAAGTGTGCTACCTTCCTGGCGTTGCGACAACTTAGCCTCGATAGCAGGCTAAATTAGCAGCTAGGCTAACAGCTCCCATTGCCACCATTTTTTCACTTGGCAGGATGCACAAACGTCAAGACAGTCAGACATACCTTTAACCTTTCCAAACGTCCCAACTCCGAGCGTGTCTCCGAGAATGTAATGTCCAATTTTAACTCTTCCTTCATGTTTCGGTTTTTCCGTCGCCATCTTCCCGCAGTGGCCTTGCAGCGAGGTTAGCAAGCTGCGGGCAGAGATGGACCAAACTCCGCTGTGTACGTCTCTACTCCAGCGGCTCAGCTCCGTTCAGAGGGTGGGAGGCGCCCCGGCTCCCGTGCGATTCGTCAAAAGCGTAGGCGACGTAGTATGTTGCCTTCAAGTGCTCTCAGTAAACTCCCAAATCAGGCTGTGATATCCTATCTTATCCAGCAGTTATGCATTTCCAACTAAGAATGAGTTTCATGAGAACCTGGGTCTGTGCTCACACATTGTGGCTCAGTTGAAAATATATGCCACGCCCAAACACACAATCTTGTTTGCAAAGCTTCCTGAAATAAATTCATCCTAGATTGTTCTCAGAATGGTCTCAAACACTGTACAGCATGTCTCTAGTCCCCTGATGATCCCAGAATAATTCTCATAAGAAAATAAAATATATTGTTAAACCAAGTATGTCATTTAAATGCCACTGAGATTACATGAATCTGACACAACACTTATGAGGGTAAACCATTTTCTAAAAAAAAATTCAGTAATAGCATACAACATTCAAATTGTTAATTATTATCCTGTATGTGCATCTGCTTTATTTCAAATAAATATGACGTCTATTTTTTAATCATGTTGAACTTAACGGTAACTTTACTAAAGCATCACTGAAAAAGTTCCCAGATCACCGTAAAACCGTAAAATCACCACTTGCCCAAACCTGATCTTACATGTACTGTGAATGTGCATTTGTTCTCAAAATGAGCTTGCATGTGTTTTCCAAAACTAAAAAGCAGAGCAAACCAGACCAAATCAGACAGAGAAGACCTTGTTGGGGTAAATCAGACTGATAGTGAAGATGCCAGATTAGAATGGCTGTCAATATGTGTCTCAATGAGGCCCAAAGGAGAAGCACATTGTTTATTTGCATAGCTGAATACACAGTTATCGGATACACAGCCAGCCAAATGATGACACCTCAGTAGGCGACCTTTATCCTAGACACATTACTCATTTCCTAGATTTTGTGTAAATGCATTACATTATATGCTCAATTAGCTGTGCAACATTAGTGTCAGATATCCAGCCAAAGCAAGAGACATTGTTCTGTCTCCTGTCTCGCTAATCTAATTTCTTGCTTTTAACGTCATCAATCCTGAGATTTGCTTTGACGTTTGGTCACAAAACTAAATGAATGAGTTAGATGAGTTTCAGTAACTTACTTTTATCATTCAAAATCACAAAGGATAAATCTTTACATAGATAGGTAATGTCAACAGAGTCAAACATAGTATGCAGGTGGCTTGAGAGCAGAATTGTAGCTCTGTATCAAGAATGAAGCTGATGAACTCTGTTGAAACATGACTGCTGAACCATAAAATATCAAACGCAGGTTCAGGCTCTTGTATATCAGTTGGACATTTTGTTATGCTACACTATCCTTTTCTTTTGTAGGAAACTATTCACGGGAAGGGAAGGCAAAGGAGAGAGAACATTTGTTAGGAATGTAGAGCTGTAAGGACACTCATCTACCTCCAGAGACAGATTTTGTACCACTTTAGTTTTCATGGGAACAGGATTTTAAGAAAATTCTGGTTGTTAAAGTTACAACATGGAAAGAAAGACTGAATGCTATTAACTATTTATGATAGAACATGGTGCTGATTGTATACAGTAGATTACTACGGTGGCATTTAATTTGTAATCTGCAGGAAATTATTATAATTGCAGCTATCAGTCTTCCATCTAATTTCTCAAATGAATATCTTGCCTCTGACACGTAAGACGGATGTGAACAGCCCACAGTCCTGCTCGTTGTGTTAGTTTGCAGATGTTGCTCTACATGTGAGCTGTGAACCTCGCTGTACCTTCCTCTGTAGTCTAAGTGATCATTCTTGACTCTGAACAGAGCCACTCTTACTGTATCTCATGATGTAAGAGCCTTGGAATCCTCATAGACACTTTGTGAATAACAATGAAGTGGTCAGGATGTGAGGAGCTGCTCCGTGACACTAATGGATGACCAAACCTGTGAATACATTGTGATGAATGGTACTTAGCACCTTCAAACAACGCTAAATCATACCCTAAAGCACAACCTAATGTACCTCAAAGGATATCTTTAACAACTTTTTGCAAATCCAAAGGATAACTCAAAGTACAGGCTGAACAAATACACGTCTCACTCAGTCAGTGAGCGATTATTAAAAGAAAGAATGGCCTGGTCAACAGTTACCATGACTCCCTTTAGACGTCCTGCAGGAATTAACAGTTAGTCCCAAAACTCCTTGTCAGTGACACTTGGTGTAAGTTTGTGTGTGTCTGGTTGCTTGTGTGTGTGTGTGTGTGCTGCTGCTCTCTGCTCCCTGCATGCACGTTTAGGTTAAAAGGATAGTGATTAAATGAAAAGTTTTATACATAGTCTCCTCATTTCAGAGCACAGTAAATATAAGCAAGTAATGTTTAATTCTGGTTCTATTCTTATTTATCACATGGAAATTTGAGGGATGATGGCTGTAAATGTATGTCTTTGTGTTCTTGTTAGCTGCACACATTTTTAACAGCCCAGCTCTTAGATGTCACCAACCAAAGTCCTCTCAGTGGTGACATCTTGTGGTTGCTTGTGCATCTTACAGGTGAAATTTGTCTCCTGTCAAGTGTGCTTCTGGTTGGCTGTTCGCTGTTCAGTAACTAACAGAATGAGTTGCTTAGGATGAGAATAACTACTCAGTGACAGTGAGTCCGAGATTACTGGATATAAAGCAACTGCACAGGCACTACTTCATTTCCTGTTACAGTTTCTTTTACATTGACTAAAGAAAGTAGGCCAAAGGTTAAATGGGATGGAATAACTAAATCACTAATGGGTTGAATGCAACTCAATGATGTCTTTTATACTACTATCTTCCCTTCCTTCTAAATGCCTGCTTCTTTCAAAATCTTATTTTCAGTTTTTGATGGAGGCTTTCTGTTAAAAAAAAGTCTTTGAAGTCCAAGATCAAAATGGCGAGATAACCGACATCATTGAAATGACATGATGACATCATCTAGGAAATTTCTTTTCAAGAACTGTCACACCAGAAAATCTAATATGTTTTCTCAGGCTGAGAAGTAGATGAGCATCTTGA
>NW_019525248.1:657911-658322 GCF_002814215.2 Seriola lalandi dorsalis
TCCTGTTACAGTTTCTTTTACATTGACTAAAGAAAGTAGGCCAAAGGTTAAATGGGATGGAATAACTAAATCAATCTACTGTATACAATCAGCACCATGTTCTATCATAAATAGTTAATAGCATTCAGTCTTTCTTTCCATGTTGTAACTTTAACAACCAGAATTTTCTTAAAATCCTGTTCCCATGAAAACTAAAGTGGTACAAAATCTGTCTCTGGAGGTAGATGAGTGTCCTTACAGCTCTACATTCCTAACAAATGTTCTCTCTCCTTTGCCTTCCCTTCCCGTGAATAGTTTCCTACAAAAGAAAAGGATAGTGTAGCATAACAAAATGTCCAACTGATATACAAGAGCCTGAACCTGCGTTTGATATTTTATGGTTCAGCAGTCATGTTTCAACAGAGTTCATCA
>NW_019525248.1:658342-801109 GCF_002814215.2 Seriola lalandi dorsalis
TCCTGTTACAGTTTCTTTTACATTGACTAAAGAAAGTAGGCCAAAGGTTAAATGGGATGGAATAACTAAATCAATCTACTGTATACAATCAGCACCATGTTCTATCATAAATAGTTAATAGCATTCAGTCTTTCTTTCCATGTTGTAACTTTAACAACCAGAATTTTCTTAAAATCCTGTTCCCATGAAAACTAAAGTGGTACAAAATCTGTCTCTGGAGCTAGATGAGTGTCCTTACAGCTCTACATTCCTAACAAATGTTCTCTCTCAATGATGTCTTTTATACTACTATCTTCCCTTCCTTCTAAATGCCTGCTTCTTTCAAAATCTTATTTTCAGTTTTTGATGGAGGCTTTCTGTTAAAAAAAAAAAGTCTTTGAAGTCCAAGATCAAAATGGCGAGATAACCGACATCATTGAAATGACATGATGACATCATCTAGGAAATTTCTTTTCAAGAACTGTCACACCAGAAAATCTAATATGTTTTCTCAGGCTGAGAAGTAGATGAGCATCTTGAGGTTCAGGTGTAACATTAGTGGAATGCCCCTTTAAAAATAAGGCAGATGGTAAATTTGACTGTGACATGCTTTTATATTTTTATACCACTCTAACAGAATAAATATGTCCTTCTTCAAAAGGCGTATATTATTATTACATTGCACTCACATTTGTAATTGTATTTAATTGCTGAAGGTGATCTTAAAGAAGCCCCTCAGCTCAAGCTAGATTTTAGCACTTTCATATCATCAGCCTGCAGAAGATGGTGTCATATTTTCCACCAAAAATGTGTTTCCTTATTTTTCATTAATCCATTCAAGGTAGCGCTTCACTTCCCATCATCATTTTCTTCTTACCAGTCAAACATCTCACTCATGTCTTGACTTTGACTGTCCAGTAGATGGAAGTGTCTATGCAAGAGCAGAGATAAGGAGGAAGATGCGCTGCAGTGTTACATTCATCATTTCCATGTCAGCCTCTGACAGTTAATTATAATAAGTGCAGAATGATACAACTTTTGAATGATGGGTCTTGACCCAGCAATAACCAATGATTAATCAAGATGAGTCACAACAAGTCAGTCAGTCAGCGAGGAGAACAAACTGTAGAGGCTGAGCTGAAACACTGACAGAAGAAAAGTGAGATGGAAGACTGAGAGATGAAGTTAGGAACATTACTGAGAGAAGCCTGTGTGTGGCAGCACAACATCAGATAATGTAACGAGACATTCTTTCAAACAGGCTGATAGACTGCTAGACGAAATACAAAAAAAAGGTGCAAAAGACAGAAAAGACAGTAGATGAAACTACACCTAACATGGACCCTGTTAGCATCATCATCATTAGCTGTATGTTTAATTTTATCTTCCATGAGGATCCAAGCACTGACTGTGCAACTCTGTTACTTCTCTCTCTGTGCCTACTTAAGCTCCTGGCAGTTTATTACATGGGACAGTGATTATCATTTTAATTACAAAGGTGCTTATTATAATCCTGCTGGATCTGCATGTTAGCATGCTTGTTAAAGTATTGCTTATTATCCTCTAAAGTGTTCCACACCGAGGCAACTGCTCTCCCAATGACATTCAACACAAATGGCCTTCACAATTAGAAAAATAAGACACAATCGAGCCCATTTAAGGGACTGTTTGCACTAGCAACTATTTACTTTTGCACCAGAAAATTTTATTGCTCAAGAGTATGCATTATAGCTGCACATACATTACACAACATGAAAATTTAATGACAAGACAAATATGGAATGAAAACCCTCATCTAGTAGTTACAGCCAAAGATTCTCACATACTGTTTATCTTTATATGTGAAATAGCTTGAAATAGCTGGAAGGTGAGTGTCAACTGCAAAACTGATCATGCAAAGGTTTTACCCTCACATTTATCAGCACTGAAAGGCAAGTGTGTTGCTATCGGGTCTTTATCAAAAACCTCCCTATCTAGAAAGATAGCCAATCTCACCTTTCAGTGTATAAGACAAGAGGCTACAGTAAATACCATTAGTGCATCTAATCTCTCTCTAAATGCAGTACGCCATCCCCTGCTATAAACATTATAATGGAAAATGTGTTTACTACCTGTCATTTTTCATCCAAACACAAAATAGTTCCTTCAGTTTAACAGAGACCCCCCCCCCCCCCCCCCCCCCGCCATTACTGCAATAAACCATCCAAAACTTAACAGGCCAGTGTAAGAATTTTAATTCCTTTGGTGTCTGCAAACAATGTGCATTTTAACAACACTAAAATTATTAGACTGAAAGCAAAATAGTTTAAAACATGTTGTGTGTGTGTTAAACTACTACAAGTAGCAAATTCACAGTAAATAGTGTGAGTTATAGGAAAAAAATTTAAACTGGAGAGACAAACACTGAGGCACAAATTACAGAATTCACAGGACAATGAACCCAGTTTAGCCGTGAGAGAGGTGGCTGGCTGATGGAAAAAAAAAAGACGGGGGAGAAATTAATAACACATATATGAATTGCAAGACAAATATAGGATAACCCAAAGAGTTCAATCACCCAATAGACAGGTTAAACGATGCAGTGACATTAAAAAAAATGATAAGAAAAGGGAAAACAACATAGAAACTACACAAAAATCCATCACACGTGTACTTCACTCACTCCGAATGTTGTGGAAACCAGTAATAAACACCATATCAATATAATTCAACAAACATCATTAAAATGGTCTTACCAAATACCAAAGAACATTATTTCATGGTTATCTGGAATTAGTAAGCTAAGAAGACTGCTTGAACTGAACACCTGTATGCACTCCCTCTTTTTTCAATCTGTGTGTTGAAGCTCTACAGTATCTGCATGTTGAGGCACTTGGAAAGAATATGATTGTACTGTGTGTAGTATATTATGTACATTTGTTCTGCTTGTGTGCTTGTAAATCACACTCCTTCCAAATCTAACATGTGCTTAACCTTACAGATCTAAAAGCGAGTCAGGTTTTGCTGCTCCTCAAGCCACGTACTGAAACTGAAAGTCTCATGGTCAACATGATCTCTTATTCTTCTCTCAACTAGTGTGAGTAAATATTTAACACGCATCTACAAAAATGTTTTTTTGTTTTGTTTTTCTTTTCTTTGTTTTTAGATCATGCGGTTGCCATGTTAACCTAGTTACTGATTCCAGATCAGTATTTCGGCTCCAAGGGCCGATGACTTTGACCCAGAGGAAATGGGCTGGGCTTGTAATCTCTGGCACCTGATCTAAAGAGAAACGCAGACCAAGATTAGCCTGGCAGGAATCCATGCAAGACCACTGAGGACAGTGCAAAAATGTGGTGGAAGAACTGCTTCTTTTCCTTGTGCTTCTCCAAAAGCATCCTACTGTCACATTGTTAAAAAACGAATGTGTCCCAAAAATTAAACAAAGAAAAAAGGAGCAGGACAAAAGAAAAAAAAAAAAAAAAAAAAAAAAATCAACCTCTGGAATATTTCGAGTCTTCCCTTAAAATATAACCATGAAACACTTACTACAAAATTTAATTCATCGAGCAGATTACAACTATCAATGCTACATCTTAATTAAGGAAAAAGGATGAATAATAATAATATTCACAGTCAAACATCATTTAGTGAGTTGTGGTCTCAGTCTTCCAAATAACAAATGACACCTTGCACACACCGTATATTCACAAAATAACATCCTCAATCACTGGTCCCACACTAATACAACACTCCACATGTTATGAAAAGGGTTCAATTCCAGGCGACCAGTGATGGTCCCTCTGCTCCAGTAGCAGTCCAGAGGCTGACATCTACACTTAAGGCAGACTAGCAATATCCCGCTTTGGAGGGGGTCCGTCTGGCTTGCAGGGAGAGCCGTTGGCTTTGTCTTCAAAGAGCAAGACTCTGTGGAGAAAGGAATCAGGAAACATCAAAAAAACAAAACAGTGTCAAATACATTAGCAGTTTTTAAAAATATACAATGCACAGTATAGACTAGTGTTGGATTTTTTGTAACACCCATATAGGTAATTATGACATTTATGCTTTTATAAAATGAATATACATCAAAAAAATAAAAAAAATAAAAAATACATTCTTGATACAGATCAGGAAATCAATGACACTTTGAAGAGTGTAAAAACGCAACAGCTGATATGTATTGGCTGTTGTATGTGATTGTTTGTGCTTAATTGAAAGCAGGGCTGCAACTGATATTTAAATTCATTCCCAATTTATCCAACAATTATTTTCTCAAGATCAATTGTTTGGTCTCTAAAACACCAATAAAAAAGCTCGCAATTTCCAAAAGCCCAAGTTGATAGCTCCAGAACATAGGGCAGAAGCATAAGGAAACCAAAACATAAACATCAATTAAGAAGACAGAGCGCTGGACTGGTGTAACATAAGAGAAGTATAAACAATAAAAGCAGGATGTGTGAATGAGGAGGGATAACCAGCTCCTGGAGGATACAGACAGACACAGTTACAGTCTGGGTATGAACTAGCTGAGCAGTAAGTGAAAGGAAAGGAATGAAGGAAAACCACAAAGGGTCTGAGGGGAATAGTGGTTTAGTCTGTACACAGTAGAGTGAAGGATCTGACAGGAGCTATTCAGAGCGAATGCCTGTCTTTAATTTCCTTTTTTGGAAAACTCTGCAAAGCCCCACTAAGCCCATAAGGAGCAATGATCCTGACGACGAAACCGGCACTCAGCAACTCAAACTCTGGCACATCTCTCTGGCAACCACTCTCTTCACACTACTGATACCTGCTCCGCTCCAAGAGCTGGGTGAAGTTGGTCAGGCCACCGCTGACAGTCATCAATCCAATACTCCCCATTCAAAGACTGATCCAATGAAAAGTTAAATGTCCTGGTTTTGTAAAGAAATAAATAGCTAGAAATATGTTGATTAAATTCTTGTGATCGGGGATAAATTAAAAGTGATACTGAAACACGAGTTAGGATTTTAGCATATTGCCAAATGAGGTTAATCTGCTTTATGTAGACAGAAGAGCTTAATAGATGAAGTGATTGCCTGACTTGATCTTGTTATTGTGTGAAAGTTTGACAAAAATAAACACATGCGCTAACACGCACACACTACAGGGGTCCCCTGTGATAATGTCATTTCACACATAATCATGTTTTGTTGAGTTTCATGGCACAAAGTAGAATTCTGTTTTGGGTAAAGCCTAAAAACAGCGACAGTCTTCTAGTCGAGATCAATCACAGCTGTTGCTCCTTGTTACCCAATCTCTAAAATAAAACATAAGCTCTTCAAGGATGGTGTGTTAGATTCACATCTTTGGTAAACAAAGTAGAGTGACTGTGCGTCCTTTTGCACTTGTGTATTGCACTAATAGTAATTTTATTCAAAGAGCTTTCACACACCGAGTTTAATTGTGGAGCCTGACCTCAATCATTTTCCTGTAATTGCCACTAAATCAATTGTTGTCTTGCCAAACGCTCTATTCTAAAGCTGTTTTGTACGCTCTCGCCCTCCCCCTTCCGTCTCTTGAGACAAAAACAGCAGAGCACACAACAGACGTGCTGTAGACCTCTGCAGTAATCAGAAAGTAGGGGGCAGTAGGTAGGTAGGTAGGTGGGTGCTTGTCGGTAGATTTAAGTTACACACTGTGACCAATGGTTTTATATTAAATATACTACAAACTGTGAGCAATCAGTAGAAGCTCACTGCCATAAAATTTAGCCCAAAAAATGACTCTGTTCCTGTTTTTTATTTCCTAAATTTGTAGCTTTCTGCACAGTGGAACTTTCACTAAATTATTCATCAAGATACTGATGAAACATTTGTGTAGTAAAATTAGCCTTATCAAGATTTTAGTGTTTGTTTAAACTAAAAAATGTGATCACTGACGTACTGTTCTCCTGATGGAAATAATTAAAAACATCAGCTTGCTCTGGAGGACGGAAACGGTCTTGATAAAATGCCACCGAGTGGACGAGTGAGGCAGGGAGGGAATGAGACATTTATAAATAGCGCCTGCGGGATTATGGGATACACTTTCGAGAAATGGTTGAGGGCAAAGGAGGAAGAGTTATGAATTTTCTCTCTGCTTGGTGTTTTTGGGATTATGAGATTTATCTGCTGAATGGTCTAGCCAGCTTAATCCAGCAGAGCTGACATGCAGCAGCCAATACACTCCTGGCTCCTGCAGTCTGACCCACAGCAAGACTGCTTTAAAAGGCTTACACTGGCTACACCAAGCCTTTTGAAAACAGCCTTAAATATGTCATCTTATCCACCAGGGGGCATTGAAAAAATTACACATTACATAAATACATTTGATATAAAAAAACCTTAGGATGAACTTTATTGAGAGAACTTGATGAGTTTTGGTGTTTTTGTCAGCCCTATGTGACTGTCATTGGTTAATCAGCCTATAGTCAGTTACCTAAGCACATGATCCCAGCTAAGGATAAGGATGGGTTGACTATGGATAGGCTACATAGATGGGTTTTGTTGCCATGGCGATTAACAGCTAATGCAGCATGTGGGTTGTGACGTCATCGCTGGTCATCCCCAGTCATCCCCATACCCCCTGCTGATGGAGGAGGCAATTGGCTGACACAGCACACGATTCATATCCTCTCTCCCAGACACGTGCACACACACAATGAACCGGCAGATGGGTCACAGACAAACTAAGTCATACTACATATACTGTATATAAAAAAAAAGAAAAAAAAAAAAGGCTTGTACATGCGCAGAGGTTTACTTACAGTTTGAGCACAGCTGAACGCTTGCCCAGCATCATCTTGACAAAGTCCCTGTAGTTGATTGTGTTGCTGCTGCTGCCGCCCGTCACCTCCACAATCATTTTTTTCAACTCCAAGTGGGTCTTGGGCACACCCAGCTTCTCCATCATGCGCTTCAGACCCATCATGTCTGAGACAAAGTACAAGGTTAACAATCAGATCTGTGATTATGAATGAAAGATGCTTCTGAGTTGCATTATGGGAAATGTAGGCTTAGGTGCATTCGGAGCCTGACTTATAAAATCAGGATATCTCAGCTTCTGCTGCTTTATTTTGACCAGTGTTTTTTCCCCCCACATTACGGAAGTGTAACACAAAGTCACTGAAGAACCATCCATAACAACTGATGGGAGTTTGTCGTATGGTTCAAAAGAGCTTTATAGTTAAAAATAAAAAATAACTAGCAAAACAAGACAGAGTTTCCAGTCACGATAGGAGCTCTATGAGGCTGTGCTTAGGCACTGTGTTGCTTTGACATCAGCACACTAACATGCTCAAAGTGACAATGCTAATATGCTCATGTTTAGCAGGTATAATATTTACCATGTTCACATGTTAGCATCTGTGTTAGCATGCAAACATTTTCTAATTAGCACTAAAGACAGAGCACAGGTGAGGCTGATGGGAATGTCATTAGTTTTGATGGTTTTTGATCATAAAACAAGGAATTGTCATATTAAAAAGTTTTATCTGATGAAAAGTTAAGGGATAACCAAAGTTATTACAATTCATCCTGTGGGGATCAAAAGTGTTTGTACCACATTCCATGGCAACCCATCCAACAAATGTTGAGATATTTCAGAATTCATCCTCTGGGCACCGTGAATATCTGCACCAAATTTAATGCATTTCCTTAATAAACTGTTCTAACAACCAACACTGCCATCCCTACAGCCATGCTGCTAGACTGAAAAAAAGAGAAAGAAATCAAATTGTACATTTATCAGCTTCTTTTAGGACCTGCAGACAGAAGCCTTATCTCCTATCTGACTCCTACACTACAGTTCATCTAACATCTGCTCAAAAACTAAAGGCTTTTCACACTGGTGCACTGTATGGTCTCACTTTACATACAGGACACAAACACGACACATGAGCCTGTTCAAACCCTGTGCTCAGTCTGCCCAGACAATGCAAACACAGTATTAATTACTGCTCCCTCATGTCAACACAGCACATGGGGTCAGCTGACAGTTGTTATCTGGTGTGCAGTTGGTGTTTTAGTGCTGGCTGTTACTCACCAATCTCTCCTTGGTCATTCAGGTCAAACTCAGAATATTTATCTGCAAAACAAATACACAAGAGAGATGATTACTAACAGTGGTAATTCACTCTCATCTCTCACACAAACACCACAGCTAGTTCTGTAACCCCAGCTGACCTCATACAAGTCGATAAAACAGTTAAAACACACATTGTCCGTTGATCTCACTGTCTTACAATCTGCTGACAGCTGGGCTGGCAAGAGGAAAGACACAAGCAGATGATAATGACAGGTGTGTTTGTGTATATGTGTGTGTATATGTGTGTGTGTGTGTGTGTGTGTGTGTGTGTGTGTGTGTGTGTGTGTGTGTGTGTTTTGCCTGTCTGTTAGTGGAAAGCAGGCAAAGGGCAGCTGAGTGGGGCAGACATGCGAGACAGATTAAGAGTGGGTCAGGAAGTTAAAAGAGGACTTAAAGTTCAAACACAGCAGTCAGGAAGGAAAACAAAGAAACTTGGGCTTAGCATTGTGAAGCTCAGATACAGAGTCACTCACTCAAATTCTCTCAGATTCTTTTAGTCTTAAAACCCACTTTAATGACAGTCAAATGGACGCAAGTAATTTGTTAAAAGATTGAAGAGCAATTAGAAAGTTTTACACGAGTCCTTAACTCTGTCCTACAAGTACTTTAATACTTCCAGCTTTATTTGTATTTGTCTTGTACTTCTTGTGCACCTCACTCAGCAGTTTTGTGTATACATTTACAAAACATGCAGAGTCATTTAGCATTAAGAGACAGTTCCACATTTTAGGAAATACACACATTTGCTTTCTTGCAGAGAAATGTATTTAGCTGCTAAATACAGAGCTGGATCCAGGAAACCATTAGCTTAGCATTAAGATCTAAAGCATGGGGAAACAGCTAGCTGGGCTCTGTCCAAAAAAAAAAATCATAGCCGGACAGATGTTGGAGTAGTATCAGTTATTGTTTTGATGGCATATATGTTATTTATAGCTTTACTTCAAACTGTTTAAAGCTAAAACTAAATACATACATTTAACAAGTGAGCTGAAAAGCTTTCATTTTAATAAGTAGATTTGATATCATGTTCAACTATTGAACCCCTATTGTTATTTTCCTTTTAGATCTCATTTGTACAAGTGGGAAGAGTCCAAAAGATTTCCTATAGCATTTTGTCTGATCTTGTAGTTTTAAAATCACAGGCAGATTCACATTTAAACAGTAAGTATTAACCACTCTACTTTCTTTCCCTTACAAAAGCCCATAATTTACACTCTGCTTAAGTGGCTGCTGCTACCAAATACCAAAAGCAGACATTTTTGCCGCATCTCCCCAAATTTCACCACTCTCTTTTCTCTAGAAGACCACTTTAGTCAGATTACACTTGCTATTTCTGTCCCACAATGGAAGCTCTGTGTGTGTATTGGGAAGGAGAGAGAGAGAGAGAGAGAGAGAGAGAGAGAGAGAGAGAGAGGGGGAACTGTGTTAACTGTGTGAACCCATGGGGAGTGGGACAGGACAATGCTAACCCTGTTCGTAAACTCTGAGGAGTGGGCCTCCACACACGCCTCCACACACACACACACACACACACACACACACACACACACACACACTCACTCACACACACACACACACAAGTTCTTGAGTGGGCCACTTGTCATAGTGCAGCCTGTTGATCATCTGCAGCCACAGAAAATGCCTCAACTGAACAAAACTGAAGTCTTAGGCGTTTCCTCCTGACCTACATTCCTTCATCAACTGACAGTGCCATCAACTTATCAACCGCCGGCCATTTTCTCCATTATGATTTATTTATTTATTTATTTTACTTCTCTTTGGCGGTCATAAGGAGGACAGTGATTTCATTTTGATTTGACTTGTCTGATAGTTGAGTTTGTCAACCAACCATTCTGGCAGCTACAGTATCATCTGAAGGGGCTTTTCCATTGTAAAAAAAGAAACTTACTGATAAAATAGTTGAAGTGGGTGATTACTTCGTCTGCCACTTTGGCCGGAGATAAGCAAGGAATTTCCCTGCCATTGTAGAGAACACTGGCCCTGAGGGCAGATAAAAGCTTCACTGCAGGCTTCTGTTCATTTCTAAAAACAATTTGATTTCCGTTCTCTCTCCCATCTGTCTTCAGATGAAAATTGAAAACAAAAAAAGAAGTTGTGTAATCCTGTGTAGTGATTACTGAGCCATCAAACACATTAACCAAATGCAAACTCATACTCAGTATTATCTGCAAATGTTTCAGAATTGTCTTTCTGTTTGAAAACATGAGACAGACAGAGTGAGCTGCAGAGCTAGCTGGCTACACCTGCCCCAGGCCGAAATACAAACAACACAAAGGAAGCAGCACATGATGGAACTGAAATGGTCTCATTTTTCTTTTCTCAATGGTTTTGCTAAGGAAACTGGCTAGTGCAGGTTGTCAGCAGCACCGATGGTGGTAACAGCCACATAAGCACCTTTTTGTGACTGCCTGAGCTGTTTGTCTCTACTTTGACCAACCTGTAAAAACCTTCTTTTCTCCCTGACGTGACTTGATCCAATAATTAATTACTGCAAACTGAACGTACGATATGATCGATCAACAAATCACCCGCTGAGCTGAATTAGACACATCCTGACACATCATGTTGCATAATCAATGCAGTTACTGTCGATTATTTGAACAACAGCCTCATTCATTCGCTGTGAGATTTAGCATCCCTGCTCTTTTCTCTGAAACTTCTGCCACATTCACATTATATGGTCCAGAATGTAATTATGAGGAGAAACTGTTTACGTGTGGCTCTTGTAGCTCATTTAAAAACAGGCACTATACACTTTGTCATCATTTTCGCAGCTACAGTTATTGTGCTGTTGAATTATACTGAATTGTATTGACAAGTGTTTCTAATATTTAGTCCACTGCAATAAGGGTAGAGTAATACCATTCAGTTTAAAGCACCACAGTTTAACAGCACTGCAAACTACATCCTCTAAAATGTCCATAAAGTTGAATCAACACCTCTTTAAAACAATTTTTTAAAAAAACAACTAAATGTTAAAACCTTCATAAAAGGTAGATTTTACTGACTGTTGAATTAGATAATATTCATTTTAGCAAGTTGAACCTAATAAACTGGTAACTGAGTATAGTGACATGACAAAAGAAAGCCAATTTAGGATATTTAGCTTTTATGCTCCTCTCATAAAAATGTCTTAATTTCCTCTGTTACTGGAGGCTCTTCTTATTTCAGGTAAGGTTGGGTAATTCTACAATAACACGCTGTGGTTTTGTTGTAATAAGTCCCACAACAGCTGTGAAAGTTTGCAAAGTTAAATGAAATTACTCTTTAAATGACCTTTTTCAAAAGACAAGCATCAGTCTTGTAATATCTAATAAAACAAAGAAATGTATTATTAGAAGAATCAAATTAGCCAAAAACTTGCTGCAGGCTTCATGCAAACTTTAAAGGAGGACATGTTGAAGAGTTTTCTGGTCATGAGCTGCAGTGATGTGATTTGATTGGTGGTTGAACGCCATGTTTAGATACTGCAATCCTCCCAGGACCTGGGTGTTGGGTCCCCTTTCTGTTTATACATTACTGCTCCATTTCCTCCAGCAAGCATAGATAGTAAGTAGGACAGTGGAGCGTATTTATCATTTCAAGACTTGCGCCCGCTATTAGAATAAACAGCCTTATTTTATTCTGGCTGGAAAACTGCAGGTAATAAAAAAAAAAAAAAACCTCACATCAACAGAAAAAGGAAACAAAACAGTCTACATGCACCCAAAGCATGCATGTGTAATATCTGAGGAGGTTGGGAGGAGATTTTTGGTAAATCATGTAATTTTATTCTCGTAATTAGCTCCAGCAGGAGTGTTTGTTCTGTTCCCAGGAGGAATGAGTTTACACAGCAAAGTTCTGAATATTGTAACAACAAGCAGAGGAACGCCCCAGCACATTCCTCCAAGGCCACCGAGGACTTGGCCTTGCAAACCTCTTACAATTCACAGCAGTCTGTCTTTCCCACAGAGAAAAACAAAATGCTGAAGACTTATATGCGTGTGTGTGCAGACTATCAACAAATAAACAAACACTGAGAGTAAGACAAAAGCCTGGAAAAAAGGGTCACACCCTCACAAAGACAACCAAATAAAAGCAGATACTAACACAGCTGAGGGGAGGAGTGCAATTGCTTACTTTTCAGACTTTCCAATTTTTCAGCCAGGTCTTCTTCATCCCTGTATTTCTGGTCTTCCAGGTATTCCTGAGAAGGGGAGGGAGAGGGGTGGTGAACAAACTGGAGGTGAAACAAGTTTTACAGGCTTTAATTGAAACTGAAACCCCTTTAATCATTCCTGAGCCCATCTCCTAAGAAATTCCGGCAATGTTATATAATACACAATCAAAGAGAAGAAGAAGCCCTCAAACAATTTAGAGCACTGAGCACCTTAAGCTGATTGTGTTCTGTCAAATGTGTCAAAAAACCTTCAACTTGAAAGTGATGATTCACAATCTTAAGATGTTCTTCCCCCCTGGATTGTCATTACTTATCACTGTGTTTGTTAAGTGGAGCACCTCACAAGGGTGTAAAGGAAAAGAGCCTGGAGGGAGCTTTTCTAATGAAATTATAATGACGCAATCTGCCATGTGGGAGTCAGCTTCAATCTGCACGGAAAGAAGAGAGCGCAGGATAGACAGAGAGTGAGCTTGTTCTCTGCGGTGACCTCCCTGTGCCTGTCAAGCCTGTAATTAAGGGTGAAAAGGATAAACACCACAACTGGATGTTTATCAGGGACACCTGACTCAGCAGTGCTGAATCACTCCTGCAGCCTCCACATACACAGGAATGTCCTCTCACAGTCACAGTGTCTCTGACAAGTATGCAAGTATATTTGAACAAGTGCAGTGCCAGTATTACAAGGCAAGAAATCGCTGGCAGTATCTACAGAGAATGTTTCACAATACCGAGGTCAAACAGAGTAGACTGTATCCCCCTTAGCTGAAAAGTCACACTCCATATGTATTTCAGGGCTTCATTATTGATTAATCTGAATCCATCGTTTTGTCTGTAAAGTGTCAAAATATAATGATTAATTTTCATTGTTCACAGCAACATCTTCAGATGTCTTGTTTCATCAGTCCAAATCCAAAGATGATTCAGTTTACAATCATATTGAACACATAAAAAGGCAAAATCTCAACATTTAAGAAACTGACAATAAAGAATATTCTGCTTTTTTTGCTTGAAAAATGTTTATAATGATTAATCGATTATCATAACAGTTGCTGATTCATTTTCCGCAGATCTACTTATCAGTGCAGCTGTAGTTGTAATTCTGTGGCCCCACAGACACAGGATTTTTAAGGTCTTTTTGAAGTCACAGGTCTACAACCCATACCACACATTTTCAATAAGGTTCCCTTAAACACAACTGTAACCAAAAATAGTCAGGACATTTTACAGGTGAAAAATAGACTTGTTACTGCTCTTTGTTGACACTGTTTCAAAACAAATCTTTTGCATTTTAGTACTTGAATTTCTTGTCACTTATTGGCTGACATGTACGCTGACACGATGCGTCTGCAGTGACCAAAATATTGGTCAGCTTTAATTGTTTCATTATTAAATTATCAACCAATTATTTTCTCAGTTAATTGATTCATTGTTTGGTCCACAAAATAGTGAACTGTGTCGTCCACAGCCACTCAGAGCCCAAGCAGATGTCTTAGACTGTCTTGCACTAACAGTAGAAAACCCAGAGATATTCAGTTTAACATTATAGAAAATCTACAAACAGTGACATATTCTCATTAAAAAGCTGAAACCAGAATTTTTGCTGATTAATTATCTGTCAATCGACTAATCAGTGGCCAATTGTATCAGCTCTGAGGTATTTATCAGATGTTATATTCATTGCTGAATAACACCTTCCAGATGTTTAACAGTGCTAGGATCTGAAGTTTCATTCCCAAAGGATTCCAGTGGTGCAAGTGTCTCCATGTTGATATAATATAATGAAATGGATGACAGTGTGTATGAAACCCCTGTATTTAATCACAGTACAAGTGTTATTCTTAGACCCAGTCGCTTAGGAGTATGCGGTCATTTCTCTTCCCCTTTCTCTGATGACTAATGAAGGATATCAAAACACTAGATACATCTCCATGAGGGAGCGGGGAGTGTTTGCACAGAAATGTCTCAGGCGCTCCCGGCTGCCCTCTTGCCGCGACCTGGTTTTCATGTGGCCACAGGCAGCAGCTGATGACAGGCGGCCAGCCAAAGTAAAGGAGGGAAACAGAGATTAAACAGACATCTAGTTAATCTGTGGGAACTACTACAGTTGTCTGACGAAACGAGGCCTAATGTTAGACAAAGAGCTCATTCAGACACCTGTTTCCCCGGCGAGACACACAGTCCAGCAGCCACAGATAATATGGGATGGCCACAAAAACACGCTTAAAAATGCTTTTTCTTTTTTTTTTTTGCTGGTGACCAACGAGTCGATTTGATCACGTCAGAGGGAAACACTCGTAGCCCCTCAACACAGAGATGTGTGACAGCATGGAGCCATTCAACAAGTAGTGCCACGAGACTGCAGGGGAAAATCAATAAAATGCATCAACAGCAGCATAGCGATGGTCAGCTACAATAAACCTGTGTGGCATTGGAGAAATGCATTATTCGCAGCACTACTCAGTCACTTTAATCTGACTGCCTTGAACCATCAATGTGGAGTCCAAAAACAAGGCCAATGCCAAGTCAAGTGTACGAACGCTAGCTAATTAAATTCAAATTCCCCGAGGTGCCGTTAGAGACGCTGGAAGCAAATAAAGAGAACATGCGTACCTTGTTTATTTCTTCCAGTTTTTGCCTTTGCTGCTCCTTTAACAGTCCAAAGGCTTTCCCTCCTGCAAAAGAAAAATCAAGTTATTTTAATAGCTAGCTAGTTAATATCGACACAGGCTTAGCTTGGACGGTAGCCGGTCGGCCTGCTTGATGCTCTATTGTACAGATTCAAAGCTTTAGCTAGCGATAGACATAAAATACACAAGGCAGTCCGCTATTGTTTTATTCATTACCTTGGACATTTTGATTTGAAGGCATCCCGGAATTTATCTGTGATGTATAAATCCAGAAAATGAAAATTATCAGAGCCAGAAGGCTGCCGCAACAGTCCGCCGGGGCGATACTCCTATTCTCCGTTGGAGATTGGGCTCAGCGGTCCACTCAGCACCGGTGTCAAGACGGACACAATCAGGAGGGGAACATCCGGTCAAGCTTTTCAAAGTAATTTTTTTTTCTTGATCGTGCAGAACTGATCCTTTTTTAAATTTGATAAGAATATTTTGAATGTGCCCTTGATAAGTTACTTTAACAATTACTCGATTATTATGGTTATTAACGAGTGATTGTTTTAGCCCTAAACAAAAAATAAGAGACTCTCAGAGGGGCTTGTCAGGCCAGAGCTTATGTGGATAAGGTGAAGCATTATTAATGACATTTTACGTGAGCTAATTATCTGTTAATTTCTGTTGTTTTCAATGCCTCTATCCCATTAATACGGCTTGGTTATATTACTTTCCATATTATTATATTATATTAATTTAAGTGCTTTATCAAGTCACAACCCAGTATGTTGTAAAGCACCACAGTGCTACCAATATTTTTGCCGCACCTTTTCATTGCCATATATCAATATCAATATATACATGCACATTGGAGATAACTGGCTGCAGCAATGTACACAAACAATTGCTGTCTTCTTCCAATTATACATTTTAAGCTCTTATTGTGAAGGTAGAAACATCCAATTTCCTGTAGCATTTTGAAAATACACTATCCTCATCAGGGAATGATGCTCGTGGAGTAAACTAGGACGCTTTTTACTGGCGTTTACCATCATGTGGCGTATTAGGAAACTGCACATAATGAGGATGTGACCCAGACAACACAGAGAGGAGAAGGATGGACCTAACAGAAGTTAATTTCTATGCATTTAAGCCACCCCACAGTGCAGAAATACATTTCAAAAACAATAAAGCTATAACAGCTGAAATAAATCCTCATATTTCATGTAGATAATTCATCCTCTATTCGTCCAAATCCTTCAGTCTAATAATTATTCCTTTCTGCTTATGATTGGCTCTGAAGTCATTAAACTTCTAACTATGCTGTATGCCTCTTGTGATGTGTTCATCTAATTTCAGCTCAATAAGAACTCATTAAACAAAACAAATTGGTGATGCTTTTTGTTTTATGTACTAACACTGTAATGTACTGAAACACTTCATGAATGAGTAAATTAATCATTTTATTTGGTGTCTGGTCATTTACATGGCCCATCCCTCACATGATTATGCAGACACATTAATCAAAAATGAATTAAAAATCTTCAATATACCCACCGGCATCTAAAAACATAACACACTGGTCTCTTAAAAACTTACAACAGCCGACATATTGTGCCCCAGGAGATACCCAGCAATGGAATTTAAATAAATAGAGACACACAGCTTTATCTAAATACTAATATAAACAAACATGACCCAAACAAAAAAAAGAAATCTCCATTTATGCACAATTTTATGCCAATTAATACACTGTGTGTCTAACTCAGTTCATGAATAAATAATATATTGACTATAATCAAACTATGGTGCTTTTATCTATCCAAGTTGTTTTTCTCCTCCCATTCCAATCTTTAGAAAATATATTAAGCTGTAAATATATTCAGAAAATGCAGAAAAGAAATTAAAAATGCAGTTAAAACTCCATCCTCAGTATAAACTCCATTACAAGTACTCAGGCTTCAATATTGTTATTGAACCAGTTATTTACCAGGAAAGTGTAGTCAAGTTGTGTGAGTATCATTAATGGTAGTCTGTCACCTCCTTGTGGTCAATTAAGAAAACTTTAGTTGCATGGTGACTGGAAATTACATACAGGTCATCATCCTTGTTTAGTTAAATTCGGGTTGCACATGCCTGTAAAAACTGCACAGCTGTAGTATTAAGTTTGTGACACTTTTATAAAGATAATTATACTCAATTTGTGTTGTTTTTGATTGTTTGACAGTTGAATTCTTCTCTCTTGAATTCAAAATCTAACATGTTGTTAAAAATGTGCTGGCTGCAGAGGTCAGCCAAAAATAATCACTTATTTGCTTTAGTTTGTTGTTTGTTTCACTTGCTAACCACTACAAGATGCAGTGCTGTTTATCTTTATGGAGCCACTGACATGTATAATATACTTGTGTTCACTGCATTTCTATACTGTGTAAAAATTGTAATTAATTCTGCAGTTGGAATGTGTGTGTAGCACATTTTCCACACTGGTTGACTCTGTTACAGTTTGTTTTATTATGATCATTAAATTAAAACCTATTCGCGCCTCAGTTCTTCACAGGACTATGATACTGGAACATTAAACAAACACAGAAAATGAATTATTCTAAATTATCACTTGATTGTGGGTTGAATTAATGGTTGAATTAATGTTCAGTCAATCCATAAATGTGGAATAAATGCTCAGTCAATTTCACTTTTTACTGACAGATTGGCAAATATGCTGCTATACTGACATTCAAAGGTTGGAATTTCAAGGAACACAGAAAATGTCACTGATAATCAGGAAAATCACATTAACATTTATAATAGTTCTATGAACCACTGTGATTCGATGTCACATGCAGCTGGACTGAAAATGATCCTCATAATGTGTTTTGATAATGACTTGTTCTTTTTGTCCAGAGCCTTCAGTCTCATAAATATTTCACTCTCTATTTGATTATAATTGGATTTGAATCATTATGCCCCATATTGGCCCAGAAGAGGCTGTATGCCTCTTAATGTGGAACAATATGTGCATCATTAGAAAAGCATCACACGTTAATCAGAAAAATAAGGGAAAACAGACAGAAAAATAATTGCTAACCATTTTTGATGAATTGTTTCAAAGTTATGTTGGGCATTTTATTTTTATTTTTTATTAATTTTTCACAGATTAAACTATCAATTGATTAATCAAAAAAATATTTGGCAGATTAATCAATAATGGAAATAATTGTTGGTGAAAACTCTAAATGAAAGTGTGAAAAAATAGGACATATTAGCCACATGTTAGCTTCAAAGTCTCGGTGAACACAATTAATTGATGAGATAAACAATGTTATAGCGGCGTCACAAGTATGAGAAACACTAACACTGTAAAACAGAAACACACAAAGACTATGCTCATTAAGGAAACCACACTATCATAACACAAGCAAAAGACACAAGAAGAAAACAGCTATGTACAAAGCATTCAACATCATTATCAGATACGTCTATCTCAGTGTAACTTTAGCTTTCAGTCACAAGAGACACAAAGAAACCACTGCACACAAGTCTGGTAGGAACTCCTGTCTGAGCAGACTTTTCTTTTTTTTTTAGGTTTATTGGATTTTTTTCCTAATGGCTCTAAGCTCCCAGTGTCTTTGGGGGTGTCATGTTCATTAATTGTTTAATAATGTAAGCATTGTGAAAGCCTTTTAGAGTGTAACTGTGGGCGCTTCTGCCCTATTAGCCTTTTTCAGATAAGCTTGACTTGTTGCTGCTAATTCACAGTTTCAGGGCATGCGTGTTATTTTTTTAAGGAGTGGCACAGTCTCACCTCATTAATTAGATGGCAAATAATTTACATATGATAATTCAGAAGTAATATTAGACCCGGCATGTAACAAAATCAATATTGAATTTTAACAGCCAGAGAAAAGGATTTCTGCTTCTGTGAATACACACACACAATAAAAAGCTAGCTGAGGGCAAGGACTTTCTCAGGAATCAGTATTTTTCTTAATTCTTCAGTCAAAACTAGAATTACTGTCTTGTAGTTATTGGCCTCCACCAAGCAGCCAAGTTGCTGGAAATATGGTCAAAACCTCCTTTTCTTGAGTTACAGTACAGTGAATAATGGCCAGAGATCTTTACAGAACATGATAATGTAACAGTGAAGTTGACCTTTGACCTTATACAAACCGGATATAAAATCTCATCACTTCATCATTTTATCCTATTAGAGATTTGTGTTTTATTGTGTAATAATTAGTGTATGAATTCAGAGGTCACAATGACCTTTGACCACCAAATTCGAATCTGTTAATCTTAGAGTCCAGTCGAATGTTAATGCTGGATCTGAAGAAATTCCCTCAAGGTGGTCTTGACATATCACATTCAAAAGGCCAAACACGTGTTTTGTGAGGTCATAGTGGAAATGGACATTTGTGCCAACTTTGAAGTGATTCCCTTGAGGATTTCCTGAGATACTGTGTTCACAGGGCCAACAGAAAAATATGGTGTCGCATCTGTGATTATGACAACATTTTTATTCACATGCTACATTTTATACTGATGCACAGAGTTGTATGTTTTGTAACTGTGGCTGTTCAGCCCAACGCCAAAAATGACAAAACATGTTTAGAGTGTTTTATGGGAGTATAAAAGTCAGTTTATTGAGTTTACCACAGCGCCTTGAATTTTATTACAGGAGACACTTCACTTCACCAGCCTGATTTACATGACAAGGTCTACTGGTCTTCTTTTATAACAGCTAGAGAGACTAGACTGCATCCTATTAATCTACGAGACACTACACTGGGATCTTATCTACTGTTTTTTTACATTCATTAATTCTGATCATAGGGATGCTTGGTTTTGAATAAATTATGACCTTGGCAAGACCACAGTCTGGGATGAAATTGAACAGACTGCAAAGCACTTTCAAATTATAATATGTTGCCCTCCCAGTGATTTTCAAGTTATCTCATATTTTTGTTGATGTTCAGAGATGGGTGACCTACATCTGTATTCTCCTTGAATGTTTTGTAGTACATGTTGCTGACACATTGACTCATTGAACAAGTATCTCTGTAGTGTTTTGCTGAAACTTTTCTCTACTGGAAGAGAAAAACTGATCTGACTGAGACCCTGGACCAGATTTGTCTGAGGTAGTTGCTGGCAATGTCGTAGCAAGAACCTTTAACTGTAAGGAAGTTACAGTCTGAGTTACAATGGTCTGCATACGATTAGATGAAATTAATCTAGTGTCAGGAAATTAGGAGCATTTGCTGAAATATTAAAACAGTGAGGTTGCAAAATTAAAAATTCTCCCTATTTATTTGTAGATGGCTTTGAGATATTCTAGCTCAGAAGAGAAATGACTGGATTTAAATAAATGGGCAATAGGACGCTATGCTAGTCTTAATTCTTAATATTTTAATACAATGTATAATACAAGTGATGTCAGACAAACAGGAGGTTTGACAACAACTTCCTCACCATTACAATAAACCTACAAAGAGGTAACTATATAATGCCAATTTTGGAGTGTGCTACTGGTGGACAGTATTCTTCCACGATGCAATGCACAAAGGTAAATCGAGGAGCTGCTCACAGCTGGGAAAATTGTGGTTGATGGTGAGAAAGCTCAAGAAAGATCCTTGAAAAAAAGAGTATTATATATAAAAGACATTTTTTCTGACATTTAGTTCTTCGTGAAGTTTAAAAAATCATTTGGATTCCAAAGTCACTATTTGATTGACAGCTGATTCTTCACATATTATATCATTTCATGTTAGCAGTAACGGGTAAAAGTATGCTAATTTAGTATAGACTAGAGCTTTCTATATAGAATCTGTATGTAGGATCAATGTGGGACTCGCCTTAGTCTACAACAATGCCACTGGCTCTGTGAGGAAGTGCTGAGCTAAATGATAACATCAGCATGCTAATATGTTCACAATGCCTACATGCTGACGTCAAGCAGACATTATTTGCCGCATTCATCATCTTAATGTAGCATCTTAGCATGTTAACATTTGCAAGTTAGCACTAAAAAACTACAGTGCCCAGCTGTTTTGTTGCAAATTAAACAGTATATTTTCAAGATTTACATCTTTAGTTGGAACAAATGCATTTGGATTGTCTGAGCACTACAGACGATGCAGGGAATTATGTGTCCAGAGATGGACTAATGCATTGTTGTTCCTGGTCTTTGCATCAGATTTGTTGACTATAAGAGAAACACATATACAAACAAATATGTCAGCTTAGGACGTAAAGATTTTGCCTGCCACAGTTCACAGTGTGACTAGTTCCACCACTTGTGAATTTCACATGCCCTTTGTTGTTGTTCTTTGAAAGTCCCCTGAGATCCCCAGGTCAACAATGAACATCTGGTGGTTCAAAGTGTCAGAGGTAACGGCGGGTGAGGGCCATGCAGAATGAAAGAGCTCCAGCAGTGTGAAGAGACAGCAGAGACTTGCGTTTCAGTGGAACAGACATATTGGATCTGACAGGCGTTTGTGTGAGGAGAAATGGGAAAGTTGTTTTGTTGTGGTACGTTCAAATGTTTGAAAAGAAGTAGAGGGTGAAAAACGTTTTGCAACTTGATGTCAGACAAATTTAGGGGAATCAGACTTGATGATGTGACAGCGGGGGGATGGGAGACGGCTGGGAGGGCAGGCAGCGGGTATGATGGTAGAAATGAGTTTTTAGGGCAACTGAAGAGAAAGCGATGTTAATTCAGAATTACTGGATGTAAAAGGAGGTGGAAAGTGGAGGCACATTCCTCGGTGAACAGAGAAGAGGTTGAACGGTTACAGCAGGGGTGTGGAGCTATTTGTTTAAGTGTTAGAGAGCATCTATGATGCCTAAGTTTCTATTTTCTAAGGTTGTGCAGTGTTCTTAGGTGGCAGGACAACGATAATGATTTATAGAGCAACGATTAGATCAGTTATTGATTATGGATGCAGGGCGTATGGATCAGCAGCTCCTACAATGATTAAGCTAAAGCCCTGAGAATATATAGTGGGGCATTTTGCACTACTCTTATACCTGCCTTACTTCTATGGGAGGGATGCCCTTGGAAATCGGATGATAAAAAAAATTTGAATGATACTTGATGAGAATAAAAAGACACAGTGAAACATCACCAACACAATACCTGCTCGAACAACATTGGGAATTCCTGGGAAGAGTCAGAAAATCCATAGCAAATTTTGGTAATAAGCTACAATTGGACTTGGAGGAAATTGGTATTATTAACATTAATGAATGCCAATCATAATCGTCACAGATTGAAGAAAATACTGAACACTGTGAATTTGTTGCTAATCTTTGGTAATTATACCATCATTAGAGGAGAAGCTACATAAGCAAAACACCCCAACCAAGCATATCAAGTCTCAGTGACCCACTGGCAGATGGAAACAATGTGAAACAAAGCCAATGCTTTTGCTGATAGTCTCACACACCACATGAGGGCAGCGTTGATTCACACCGCTGCTGCCTCTGTGAAAGTGGGACCATGTTTATATTCCATGCATCACTTTCTTTCAAATTCAGAAGGTAAAAGGAAATCAGACACAAAAATTATTGCAAATATTAAAGGATCCCAACATTAAAGAAAACAGAAATCATGATGAGACAGAGGAATACAGATGAGCATTTTAAACCTATTTCAATGTGAAAACAAGACTGATACTGACTTAAACATACAAGACTCGCCCAAGCTTCATCCCCTTATCTATCATAGGTGTCTATAGGTGGCACCCTGGTAGATTAAGGTGTAATTATATATGCAGGATGCTGAATACAAGGGAGGAATAAAAGTCAGTGGTATTGGCATCACAAAAGCAGAGTTAATCATACGGAGTATAAAGGCCAGCCAAATCTGCAGTAGTCAGCTAATAGTCTAAGCATATACTTTATACTTGAGAGAGAGAGTAAGGGACTTAGTTCACTAAGTTTCCCACTGAGCTGCTGAGCTTACAAAGATGAATGTCAGAAAACACAGTTAATTCTTCCCTGAATCACAACACATCAAGCCTATCATAGTGTGAAAAAATTAACAGAAGAAAAAAACTAACTTTCAGAAGGTAATCTTCATCCCACTGAACCTGTATATTTTAGGTCACGTGTGTCTTAATTTCTAACTGATTGCTCTAATATGCCTCACAGGTAGCATAAATACAAAGCAGACAATTAGGCTAATTTACTTATTACTTATCACATTATTGAAAATTAGTCATAATTTACATTTAATAATTCAATGTCAGTAAATAATGCAGGAAATTAATAAATAAGCGTTGTTGTCTTTTAGATTGCCATTAGCTATTTAACAATGACTGATGCACTGCTTAAAAAGTTATTATTATTAACAACATTATTTAACTTTATCTTTAAAGTATCATATAATCATTTTAAATGATCCAAGCATGAAAAAATGATGATCTTACTAATTCTATTATTACCAATGGCAAATGTGCCATCATCAATCTATCCATCCATCCATCCATTTTTTTTTTTAATGTTTGTCCAGGTAAAAGCAACAATGGCAAAAGTGGGACAGCCCTGAAAACCTCATTATGTCAGCTGCTAAATAATAATTGTTTATCCTGGTTCACAGTCATCTTCGCCTCAGAGAACTCATTTTTCTGCCTTGACAGGATTTCCCAAATGGGAATGTGTTCGTGGGTGTTCAACACATGTATGATGGAAACATCACCGAATATTTGATAAATACAAGGCAAATGTTAGCTAGTAAGACACTTTTATGAACATATTGATAAACGAGGACCAGTGTGATGAAACAACAGCTGGACCCAATGTCTTTCTGTATGACCGAACCATTCACTCTGTCAAGCAGTGAAATCAATCAACTCCTTGAAGAATCTTCTTTTTCTTGCTTATGTGAACAATCTTTTGGTTGCTTCTGAAAGCTTGTGACTCCAGGTGAGTGTCAGACTTAAGACTGACCTGTAAACCAAGTGTTTTACTTTGTGCCTCAGCTCTCTGTGCAACCCCAATGGTCCCATACAAAGTCTGTATTACTGCAGCCAATGCCCTTAACTGAGGTCAGTTTTGTGATCCTTCTAGCCATTGCTTGTGAATAAACCACCTTTTTGTTCAGTTGCTTCTTGAATTGCAACCTTATTGCGGTGGAGCGGGAGTGTGTGCCACAGTGACCCTGGGAGCAATGTTTTCAGGAACATGAGCCCCTGTTAGGGACACCTAAGGCGAACTGGTATCAGATGAGAAGTCAGTAAAAAGAATCATGCCCAGAATAAACACACCAGGGCCCCTTTTTGGAGCCAGGCTGGGGAATGGTGCTCTTTCTGGGGCTGGTGACCCCTGAAGCTTTATGAGACACTGGAGCGTTTTCTGTATTACCTTTCATCCTTAATTGTGAGTCACGCTCAGATCAATGTATTTGTCCAATTTGTGACCTTGATTATACACTCTTTGCTAATGTTACCATTGTAATGTGCCATCCAGGTGTGGGCTGGCACAATCTACATCAGTGCAACAGCCCAGCTGACCTTGTATGTGCTTATATGAATTTATTCAACAATTCTCTTGCAAACGCAAGTTCAGCATGTAAAGCACAGAATACAATCACTGACCAATGCATTAAAGACTGAAAAGTTGATGATGGGTTGTTTTTACACTGTGAGGTCACAGTGACCTTGAAATTTGACCACCGAATTCTTAACAGTTCATCTCTCAGTCGATGCAAACATTGGTGCTAAATTTGAAGAAATTCCATCGAGGCGTTATGGAGATGTCGTGTTCATGAGAATGGGACGGACGGAAGAACATAATGCCTCTGGACTCCAGCTAGCGTCACTGCTGCTTTCCTGTCCCTGTACCATTGCCCCAGCAAACCATTACAGTTCCCATAAATGAACAAATCGCTTGAGAGGCCTGACACACAATAGACCTACTGAGACAAGGTCCCCCAAACACCTGCCACCTGTTTTGCCACCCTCAAGGTTGAAAGAGTTATTTATAAAGAAAGAGTTATACTTATTTTATACTTTTTCATACTGTTTTATCCTTTCAGAAAACAAATTCACAAGAGCAAAAGTGCTAGCAATGGATTTCATAGTGTGTTAGCTAACTAGCTAGCTTACAAACAGTAGTAACCGAGTGTTACTTCCAAGACCAAGTAGCACATCAGGATACCGTATGTAGTTTGGCAGCTTACATACTTGTTAGCTGTTAGCTTACGCAGGAATCAATGTAATATCATGCTCATAATACCAAGATGTGTTTTGCTTTAGCAAGATATTATGAATAAAGCCATCAAGTGCATATTTATGGATCCTTATTATTCCAAAACGTGGCAGCTGGAAACATTAAAAACAGACATTGTGTCATCTGTCAAACATGATAGCCATTTTCTAGAAAATGGAGCATAAAAAGTGTGCATTTTCCACCTCTGTCTGAAATCAAGAAAATTATTCAGAATTTCAAATGGAAATAATCTGCCACTACTGTCATTAGTAACTACATATGTGGGGACACATAAAGCTTGACAGGATGGTAACAGTATGGGAGGTCCATTAATTGTGCTTTCCTCAAGGAAAGATCTACAATGTCAAATGTAATCATTCCTAAGAAATACATTTATCTTTAAACCATTTCACTTGATGAAAAATTCAGTCAAAAAATAAACACTGACCACTGGCCAGATAAAGTGTTTGAACTAGATGTACATTTCACACATCCTCCTGCAGCCCAGTATCATCTTTTACTGTATGAATGTCTTTAAATGATACACTACAATGCATTCAGCAAGTTCTGTGATGACATTTCCTTGCTCACATTAAGTTGTTTGATTTTTTTCCCTCTCTGGGCAGCACTAATCTGCATGTGCATGTCTCCCAACCAAGCCTCCACGTTAATAGATCAGCTTATAAAATAATGCCACAAAAATGCATTGTTATCAAATTCAAAGGTTTTTCTCCTGACAACGTAGAAATGGAGAAATGACAGTTACAGTCACGTGTTATCTCCTGTGTATCCTGTGCATGCAAATAGACCACTTTCAGTAGCAAGGGATGCACAAGGTTGGATCATTTGTAGAACATTTGGCAGGTGATGACAGCAGGCAACAATACTACCTGATTGATGGGAGGCTGCTTTTATAAAGTACTTTTATCTGTGGAAAAGGACATATGCTGTGCAAAAGTGCAGACAGATGCAGGGTCTCGTCTTTTTTTTTTCTTTCCTGAGTGGATTATCACCTCCCTTCCCAGTCTCTTGCTACTCCTCAGTCTGTTCCGGAAAGCCTGACTGAGTGGGTAGTGTCAGTGCCCAGGTGTCAGCGGTATACTTTCACTGTGTGAAGGTTGAGAGCATGTAGGGATTAGTGGGAAGAGGTGTTTGAAGTGGGTATTACCATTTTTATTCACCTCATGTGTATCTTTTCTTTATTTGCCTGGCGTACCCAAGCAGCTGGAGAGAGTGGCGTGCCGGGCACAGCAGTGGGAGAGAGGAAGGCCAAGTAGAAGCATTCTTATTCTGACTGTATAATGAAATATACAGACAATTCAATTTCCATATTGTAGGTGAATTTGTTGTTTTGTACAGTACAAGAGGGCTGTATATTTACTTAGAGGTTAACTCTATTTACTTGCCACTATCTGGCATTAAATGTTACTGGACAATTTAGAACCTGCGTCCAGGGGGCAACGGAAAGAAGCTGTCAAGAAGCCGTCAACACTACAATGGTACATTACCACAGTTTTAGTTGATAAGCAGGCAGACATGAAGCAACATTTGCATTCATTTGGAATCGTGCATCTCGTCCAATATTCTCTTTTTAACTTTACATTGGTTTCCACTAACTCTTGAGGGAAATCTCTGGCTCTTCAGCCGCTATGCTCCGCTCTGTTCACCAGCTAATTGCTGTCTATCTGCGGTTTGCTGCTAAGCAGACAATGTACGGTTCGTTTTTAGAGCTTTCTCGCTGAAAAATGCTTCTGGCTGTTGCCAAAAACAACAGTGATGAGCCCGGTGAGAGTGAGCCAAAACAATTTGCTAAAATAGGCTGAAACAGGAGGTACTTCTCTGAGGGTTTATCCCTATTTGATCCATGGAGTGGGGACGACTGACCAGAGCCAGTAGGAAGGTGGTAGAAGGCAAATTTAGCTTCTTTGTCAAAGCCTTTAAAATGATTTATTCACAGGTGCCATCAGATCACACATAACTGCCTTAACTCAAAGTAGCATCCTGCGCAGCTACACAGCATTCCTAAATTTGAATGATTAAAGTTCATTGCAGCCTCATGAATAACAGAGGGATTTCTATTTCTACCTAAATATAGTAAATGATATTTGTGCTCTGTGTAATGTATTTACAGAATTAAATAAAGAAGCATGCATGCAAAAAGTCTTCGATCACAATGAAGCAGTGCTACAATCATACCCATTAGCTGTTTAAAACACATAATGAACCAGTTGGGCTTTTGTCTTTTTAAGGCTCAGACCTTCACGGTGCTTCATGGACTGTTTTTCTCAAAGTGGAGTTATTGTGGCTATATAAGTTCCCCTGATAGCAATAAATGCTTGATAACGTAAGCTGCACTTACCTGCCTGGCAGAAAAACAACTCGGCTTTGGTTTTCATTCCTTCTATCCCTCTCAGGTTTCTTCCTCTTTCGACAGAAACTCCAGAAATGTTGTTTATGACCTGACTCCATCACTGGCAATTTGCAAGGCATAATGGAGATATTATTTTGGGAGTCAGAACTTAACGCTGCTCCATCATATTTTGCATTACACACCAGTCCTTGGGGTGGTTTGCTGAGCCTGTCTAAAGGTGGTGGCAATTTTATGACCCAGAAAAATACACTCAGCTTAATGTAAAAATCACACCATTTCGAAATAGTCCCAGCGAAAAGTGTCCATAGTGAGGTGAGAGGATAATTATTTATCTTATTTCATCTCCATTGCATTGCTAGATATCAGTAGGAATTATTGAAAAAAGATTGAGGTAAATTAAAATAATGTATATATATTGTGGGCAAACTCCAGTCAAGGCCCAGCATGACTCATGTCCTCTCCTCAGGGTGTCTAATAACTGATTTCTGTGGATTCTGGTAATTGAGCCATTTCATTGTGCTTGACCACTCTTGCCACCTTTGACACATAGCAACGCACTTTTCTCATGCTGTGCCACAAGTGTGTATCCTCCTATTTATAAGACGGATCATTTCTTGTTAGAACTGGGAGCTTTTGTCATCTCTCTTTGTCCACTCTCCTGTGGAGCAGCACATGACCTCACTTTAGGACAGAGTTCATTTTTCATATGCTTCCACTGGGTTCATTTCTCCAAAAACATTAACATTACTCATCATTTACCGAGAATGCACATCTGTCGTCTTATTTGAAACAGAACAAAACTTTCAGGAAATTCACTTTTTGCTACTTTCTTAACACAGAAGTTGGTTTTGGTCAGCCCTGTCGCTCCTGCAGTCAAATCACACCTCAAGGCTGCTGATTGAGGAGCGAACACATCTTTGATACAGACCTCTGTTCACTGACTAACAGTCAAGATTTTAGAAAAATAAAATAAAAATTTTAAATCAATACATGGTACGGCTCCAGTTTACATATGCAACATGCTCTGCCCATATTCCACCACCAGGCCAAAAAGATCTTTAAACTATTTTGACCAAATGCTGTGAGTTAGTGTCCAAATGTAAAAAGTTTAATAATGCATTAATAGGGGCCACTGTATTGCAAAAGTGAATACTGTATGGAAAACATATGGGATAGGGTGCATGTTTTGCTGATACATTCAGTATCAATATTGCAACTTGTGTTGGCCGATGTGTTTATGAACAGTTTTTCCTCTAAATGCAGTCCTGTTCAAAATGTTCTAGAGTCAATCCTGTCTGGAAATAAGAAGAAGCTGTTGAGAACAAATAAGTTTAAAGTCTCTTTGCAATGGAGCTGCAATTGTATCTCAGACAAGCGTCTCATATCTAGGAATAATATTGGACCAATCCCTCTCCTGTGAATCTATTGCTGCAAAAACATTATCTAAGTGTGCCAGCAAACTTAATTCCCTGTTTCACAGAACAAAGCTTTCAAACTTTTCTGTTAAGAAACTTCTTGTGTCACCATTGATACAGTGTCATTTCGATTACGCATGTACTGCTTGGTACAGTGGTTTGACAGCTAATTATAGGAACAAATTGCAGGTGATGCAAAATAATATTATCCAGTACTTATTAAATGCATCCCCTCAAACTCATGTTCGTAGTGGTGAATTCAGAAGGGTATGGGAACAATGGATGCTGCATCATATATTCAATGTTATCAATGGGTATGTCCCTCAGTACTTGTGTTCTCAGATAACAATGGTCCATACTCAGCATGACTATAATTGCGGGCTAGTCTGTGTTCAGGTGAAGTGGTTCCAGTGAATAACGCAGCCAGAAGGTACCATGTTGTAGAACACCTTTCCGCTACACATCCACCTTTTAAATATGAAAGGAGCTTATAGAAGTCAGGTTAGAACTTTTTTAAATGTGGAAATTTTATTACTTTTTATTTTCAAATTATGGTAATATGCTTTGGTTTTTAGGATTATAGTTTAGTTTTTATGTTGAATGTCTTGTGCCTCTTTGTGTTCGTGTTTTTCACTTTAAAGGGGAAAATTTGTACGTTTTCTCTGCTGAGGGGTGGGGTTGATTGTCGCTTGACAAGAGCTTCAGCCACTGTTGCGTTTACAAGACAAAAGGTTATAATGTGCCTTCTGAGCATTGATACTTCTACAGGGCAGGGAGCTACAGACAGGTCGGGGCTAGCTAGTTAGCATGCTAGACAAGATAGAGACAAGAGTTAACATTGGTGCTGCCTCCAGCACCTCCACTGGAGACAGCTCTTGGCGAGTAAATGAATGAAGTTTGATGCTGAACTCGCAGCGTTTCTTTTAGACTGGTAAGTAAACAGCTGTTAATGCTAACGTTGGCTATGTAGCAATAGCTAAACTTACAAGTAGCTCCTTTGAACAGATCATAATCCAGTATAAGACTCAAATTTATTTTAAAAAACATATGTTCTATTGTTTGGATAACTTTACTGATAAATTCACCAAGTGAACATCTAAATTATTGATTTAATACAAATTATGATTCTTACTTAAGAAATATATCCATAGACATTACAAATGATGATTATTGTAATTATCCTTCAGCTCTGAGTCATCTTTCCCCAGCAGGTGCTTGAGTTTCCAAGACACCTTCAAATGTATTTTAGAGCACAGCACCTCCAACAGAGTGGGTTGAGCAACAACTAAAAAAAAGCTGTGCTACCTCTGAGATTTCGCAAACTTCCAGTCACTATCACGCAAGTGAATATATTTTTCCCAAGTGCAATTATATTTGCATGACTGCTTACAAAGGAGAGAAAAAAAATCCTTTTCTTTTAGTGACAACCATGATATCCCTTACATTTGGGGCAGTGACCCTACAGAGCTAAAAATGAAATCCATTTAAATTGATAAAAAATAAATGAGAAAATATGTGATAAGAGCAAGAGGAGAGTCTATACCTTTGCCTTATCATCAACCTGCCTGTTAGAGGGTAATTATTACACATCAGTCAGCCTGGCCTGAGCCGGTTTTCTTCAAACAACATTTAAAACTATATCTATTTCACAAATAAGCTCTAGCCAAGAGTAAAAGCATGTCAGAATCAGATTCACATGACAGTTTGACAGCACAAGACAATCTTGGGACCTAAAATGGTCTCAGGCCAAAACAGGTAGAGAAAAGTCCACGTAATTGCCTTGTAAGTGCATAATCATCCCCACTTTTGTGCTTTGAAGACTCTTATAATACCTTCTCCCTGTTAACAGTTATACTTGTCTTTAAAGGTTTTATATCTTACAACTTTTTTTATCTTGCTCAGTCATTACTAGCTTGTTTTGAATAGCTAATCTTAAAGCTGTGCTAATTAAATTATTGTTATATTTACAACAAATCAAATGACTGTGTGTTCTGTTGCATCTGCTGCATTGCCATGTGTGACCGGCAGCTGTTTTCAGCAAAAAAAAAAAAAGCGAAGCTAAACACATTATGTTAATTGCTAAGAACCAGGCAAACAACATATTACATTACATTTATTTTACTAGTTATTTTACTGTTCACATGTATTCTGTACTATTAACAGTTTATCAGTCATCTGTAAAGCGCTTTGAATTGCAAACTTGTATGAAAGGTGTTATACAAAATAAAGACTGATTGATTGATTGATTGATTGATTGAAGTTAGCAACTAGCTTTTCAAAATACTTGAGATTCATAACTAAAGAGTCAGATATTTCTCAGAGTTGGAGGAGACCACAATGTTACAAAAAGGAAAACTCAATAATGAACTATCACACGTGAATAATAATGTGTAAACTGTAAGCTAACATGGTTGCCATATGAATTTCATGAGGTGATATTATGTCATTGTTGTGATTACAGTTTGTTGACATGTCTACAAGTGGACAAGAAATCAATGAATGTAGGTTTAGGTGTATAAGCTGAGGTAAAAAAACATGTTTTTTTATTTTTATTTTTCACCCATCAATCACCCATGTATACCATCGGTAGCCTCTGTTTTCTAGACTTCCCTGTGGAATCAATTTGGCGCCATATGTAAGTTGTTTACCACAAAAGAGTTTGTTTTTGTCTTTAATATTCTGATCTTAACCCTGTTTCATCTGCCAGTTCTTTTTAGCATCTTGACTCCATTGAAGACAGACATCGGCTTTCAACATAAACATAGCTTTCATAATTAATTTGGGTTCTGTTAAAGCTGAACAGTTCCCAACAGGACCCACAGTGTGTTCTTCAACAGTGGGAAATGCAACAGCATTTGAGGCATGAGGTGTGATTGTAAATGAGCTTACAATTATTTCATCATGCAAAAACCTTTTTCTTTATAGTTTTAACTTGAATGATTCCACTTGTTGCAACGCTGGAAGCAGATTCATTTTCAGTCCCGTCACACCACTCTGACTTCTCCTTTACTAAAACAATGGGACAACTTGAACACTGAATTATTATGTTTATAGTAACAATAGCCATGTTTTTAAGGGGCCGGTTTCTAACTGCTTCAGTTCAAACACATGTATAGAAACATTTTAGAAGAGCTTTTGTGCAGCAGATGATAATATCACAGGTGATTTTCTGTAGTGTGTGTCGAGCACAGATGCTGTGCAGTTTAATAAAAAATGGGGCAGATTGTAGTATTTTTACTATTTTGACAAAACGGTGTAATGAGTAGGAAAAGGTTCTGCAACAATCAGAAATATACCCAACACCATTCTTAAATATATACACACATCACAATTTACTGCCAACTGAAAAGCATTTACTGTCTTTGCATACGTTTAAGTGATTTCAAAAGGTGTGTACCAGATAGTACAAATGCCTCGTCTGCAGGGTTTTTTTTTTTTTTTTTTTTTTTAAACATGAGGTCTCTTACAGATTTATGAGTTATCTGACATCTATTTTTCTCCTTTGCTATGAACCTGTTTAATCTATACATCGCACTAACAGCATGCTCAGGTTCCCGGCTCCTGTGTGATAGCTTGATAGCAAAGGAAGTGAACAGACGAGGAAGATAGCAGCTCTTGGATTCTACTTTCCTGACAAAGTAGTGCATGGGGCATGGCAGGGTTTGCAGAGAAAAAGTGAGGATATATTTTGGGGGGGCACAAACATATTTAGTTTCCTTTCCTGAACTCATTTGAAGACAAGCTGTGAAATGGGACAAGAGGCCCAGTAGGGGGTGTGTCAGCAACTATCTTTGATGTTAAGGATTTGCACTTGTGTTGCCTGCTCAGACCATGTCAGGCTGTACTATATTTTTGTGGATTTACTAGCTTTTTGTGGATTTTAACGCAGCTAATTTGACACTGATATGTTTTTTTTCTTGGGAAGGAGTTAATAAGGTACATTGTTATTTATTCTGATAATCTACCCTCAGCACAACCCCTCGGGGAAAGCATAACGTCGAGCTTGTCCTCAAACTAAAAGCCTTTCCTTGTAATGTAAAAAGTGGAAAGTATGTAAGTCCCATGTCTTTGTATGAATAATCAACTGGTGAGGATACTGACTTTTTGCCTGGGAAATGTAGCTTTAACCTAATTTAGCATGATGTCATTTATGTAGCCATCAAATGCATGTTCAGATGAATTTTAAAGGGCTCTAGAGTTAACTGGAAACTTTAAAGTCACTGGCAGAATGCATCTTTAACTGACACATGGAACTAACATGAGCTTTCTTTTGCTAGCTACCTAAAGCTGCTCAAATCCAGCAGTGACCAAGACAAATCATTGGTTGCCAATTAGAAATAACTGCTTTCATCTGAAAACAAGGACTCATTTCAAAAACGTTTAGTAGTTTGGCTAAATCTGGTGCCCTTATCATTGTAAACTGCACCATGCAAGAAGAGGGAGCTCGACAGGCCTTGCATCAGTAAGGGGATGGGGCTGAGCAAACAGTCAGCTGCAGAATCACAATATAATTAATAAATATTATATAGCTACATTTCGTGGGACATATTTAGCTACTTAATTTTCCTTTCTTTTAACTGAAACTATGAAACAGGAGGTTGATGAGACTTAACATGAGGCAGGCTTGGATAATATCTGCTTTAGTCATTACGAAACAACCAAATAAAATCGTCTATGAACGAAAAAATAAGACATGGAAAATATGCTATATAAAAAATATTTAAATGTACTGTATATTGTTTCATTCTTATTAATTCAACCATGTGTAACCTTGACCGTGACAAAGGAATCCCCAATAAAATTTTGACCAGATGCCTTTATACAGTATATATATGAAAGTATACATTTCATTTTGCAAGGAGCTACCCAGGCTAAAGCTTATAGTATTTTCCTTCTTCACCTTCTCTTATTTCAACATACACTTTGTTTGGTTGTCAGGGACACTGACATTTGACAAAACATACTGTAAATTTCTACAGTCTTGTGTCTTATTATTATCAGCATTTAGGAATTCCCCATCTTCAGCACTGACACGACAATGAAGCTGCTGGTGTCGACAGTGGAATCACAAAGCCTTCCTCATTAAAGGAGAAAGGTGAAAGATACGGTTTAAAATCAACAGGAAGCCACACATTACAGGTGGAGGAGAGGGTTGAGGGAGGGGAGCTCTTCAATAACAGGAAAAAAAAAGTGAGATCACACTGAAGTGAGTGTTCCTCTCATGCTCCGGTCTTTCTTCTCACACTCCCAGAAACAAGACCAAAGTCTCTTCTCTAATCAGACAAACAGACAAACACATTTGTTTCAAAGAGTTCTTTGGCTGGATTCATGTTTTTTTCACCTTTTTAACACCTTCACTGAGAACTGCAACTAACAGATCTGGTGTAAAAATATGAAAAAAAAACAAAAAAACTCTTTCTCCGGTGTAATTTTTTATTATCTAATTAATGATTCATATTTGTTGAAACATTCACCAGTACAGCTTAGACAGCTGTACTGGTGAAAAAAAAAAAAGTCTATACATTCAAAATGTCAGAGGAATGGTGGAGTCATGGGGAAAAATGTGACACCCATCCTCAGTAAATGCCCATTGTTGGCCAACATACTGTTCAACTGTTGCATATGCATATTACTGCATGCAGACAACACTGGAATGCGGCGGACCCAGCTGCCTTTAATGTGGATGAGAGCAGATTCAGACTTGAATATTACTCCTGCTGTGAACTCCTTTGCTGCACCAGTGGTCATGAAATTATCAAAAAACCTAGGCAATATCAGATCTGATATGAAACAATATATGACTTTATATATTATCTGATTGTTTGATAGATATTCAGAAATAAGTTGTATTACAATTTACCTGAACATAGCTATTATTTTACCCATTCAGAAATAATGTTGCAATATTCACCACTAATATGAAGCATGAATATTCTCATAAAGTAATGACTTTAAGGACTCTGTGGTATTCTCTATCTCCATGCTCTCAACAGTCATGAATTTTGATTTCATTTTCATATGGTAATGACACTTATCTCTACTGAGCTGCTAAACTGAGTGAAAATTACTACTAATTCCTAAAACTTTGAGCTTCATTTATCTACATGATGGATTTCCATGAATGCTCTCCTGAAAATTGGTCTACATTTGTAATAGTGTTTTTTTTTGCCAAAATTACAAAATAGATTATCTTGTCTTAGGGTTACACAGAGGCTCTTCTGTTTCTTGTACAACATTCGGTACATCTGCATTAAATTAATCAAAGAGATGAAAAATCACATTTACAGGATGTGCACTTGTCAATGCTGTTGTTAAAAGGCAGACTACAAATGTAACAAAATATTCAATCTGAGTAGAACTTGACAATTATTGGGTGAAGCAACAGCTGGGACAGCCTTTTGTAGTGCTATTGCAATTTACTTGATAATAAGGACAGCGCATTACAGAGAGAGCATATTGACTTCACAATGATTTGCCTGCTCAGTGGAGTTACAGGAATAGTTTGTGATTTTTGGGAAATATGCTTATTTGCTTTCTTGTCAAGAGTTAGATAAAATGATTGATAACACTCATATTTGTCTGTTAACTGAAAGGGGCTATTTGTGAGTTTTCTCTGCCGTCTAATTCCATTTCCAAACAGGAGGTTATTATACGCCTTGTGAGCGGCGCTACATCTTCAGGACAGATTGGAGGCTACAGTGAGTCTGTATGGCCATGCTAGGCCAGGGCTAGCCGGTTAGCATGCTAATTTCAGTAGAAGAAAAGAGGTAATAAAGACGAATTAACATTGGCGTTTCTTTCTACCGCTGGAGAAAGCTCTTGGTGAGTAAAGGAATGAAGTTTGATGCTGAATGTTTCTTCTAGACTGGTAAGTAAATAGCTGTTAATGCTAACGTTGGCTACGTGGCTATAGCAAAACTTACAAATATCGCCTTTAACCAAATTTAAAACACTTCACTTACCAGTACCTCTTAAGCTCACAAATGAATAAGTTATTTTTTGCTGTTTAATGAGATATAATATTAAACAAAAGCTGACAGTGCACTATTTTGGCAGCAAGAGAGTAACGTACTTTACCATTTTGTACTTAAAGGAAATGATACAAGAGACAAGATGAGCGTTAACAGATGCAAACTCAAACTCTGATGCCAAATTCAGTTTTGAAAAGTTCACAAACAACAAGCATGTTTTTCCAAGGACTGAATACTTATTTTATTGTTTTTGTTTTTCTGAGTGTTCCTTGAACCACCAACTACTACAATTTTAAGCCCTTAATCAGCTGTGAGTAGCTCCTCCATAGCCACTGTAAATTTCAATAGTGTGCACTAACAATTACATTTGGTATGCAAAATGACCCTTTCAAGTATACTTTATTGTGTAATGGTTTCTATGTGAAGGCCTAAAATACTCCAAATATGGTTATAATTCCTATAAGTAGATGTAGATGTGTAACTTGCAGTCTGTAGTCTGATCCCTGATCAGTTATTCAGCATTTGTAAGAACAGAAAAATGCATATCTTACATAATTTAGGTATCATCACTTCACAAGTCCTGTCATTAAAATATTTGCAAAACATTGATCATTTGCTTTTACATTTTGGTCACCTGGATCCAGACAGTGTGACCAACCATGACCCCCAAGACAAGGGATGGTTGAGCATATGATAGTGACAGACAGAAACATGGAGAAACTACAAAAACAGAGAGGTAGGCACTGTAAGAATCCTGAACACAGGTTGTGTGCTGTTGAAGCCTGACCTGAACCCCATTGAGGCCAAGAGGACTAATTGTTAATTAAGCCAGGCTGATGAAAAAGAGCTCAAGTGTAAATGAATGTGTCAGTATGGAGGAGCACTCAGACACACCTTTTACCCCCACAAAGGAAAATCAGCATTATTTTAAACTTGACAGTGCACTCCAGCAGTTCAGAACGGCTGGGTATTATTCATGATGAAATTAAAGTTTGGATGTTGTTGTTGAAAAGAAAAAATGAAGCTAAAAAAAAGAAAGAAAACAAAACAAAAAGGAGGAGAAGGAAGAGAAGGTATAAATCATGGCAGACAGGGTAGAAATCTGTGGCTTTTGGTGGAAATGTGTGTGTCAATGCATGTGGTGGTAAATTGTACCTTCAGGCAAAAGGTGGAAAGAGGAAAGAATATAAAGAGGATATCACTGACTTTTTTGAAGCTGAGTAAAAAATGACCACACACCCTTTATTAACAGAATCCTCCAAGACCTTTCTGATGTTCAGCTGTCTTATCAATGACTGAATCCCCGTCATCTACAGTATCTAGCCCTTACCTGTACCTGTGGCCTGGGGGCAGGACTGAGGCAAGTTTAAGGTAATGTCTCTGAGACTGTCTCTCTCCTCTCTGATCTCCTGTAAGTCCTGTTCGATGAGGACCAGCTGGCTCTGTTGCTCCTTAGCAGCTGACTGCAGCTTCTGGATCTTAGAGCCCAGCGCCGGGCTCTCCACACTCCCGTGAAGCATGCTCAGACGATGTGCTGTCTCGTTCAAGATCCGGTCAAAACGCTCCAGCGGCACATTCCCATCTGGTCCGAACATGCAAGAGAGAGGACAGATGGAGACAGAAAAGACAGAGGCTTCAAGAGTTTTTGTTTTTCAGATTACGTTCTGTAAAAAGCAGTCTTACATCAGTGATTCAAATGGTACATCAACCTCCATGATGACCTAATTATAGTGATTTGGTCATTATCCCTGATGTCTGATGTTAACATACTGGCTGCAAGTACCAGATCTCTGGCTTTCAAGTTAATACTAAATATTGTACAAGACATTATACAGGAAATGCATTGGAATGAATAGGCCAGATAATAATAGGTCAGAGATTTACAACTGGTTAAATTTAATACATTGGAATTTACCCACAAGAAAATGCTGCTGGGCCCTATGAACAAGTTATTCTTGCTTTATCATGGGGATAAAAATCTGGGAAATATTTCCTGTTAAATGAGGCGTTAAAAAGCACAGAGCTCTTCAGTGATCTGACATTTAAGGTATAATGATGATTTATGAGTTTTTATAGACACAAGACTAAAAAGTAGCCATAGTGAAAATTATCTAGAAGAGAGTGACTTACCAATCTTACTGATTAGGTCAGTTAGTGCGACAGAATAGACCTCTAATTGGAGCTTGGCTGCTTCCATGTCTTGCTTTATGTTGGTCAGGGACACCTCAGGCTGGGAATAAGAAGAAGACACAGTCTAGGAACTGTCTTTTAAGCTGCACAGAGGAAGTACAAATCAATATTCATAGATTCTGCCTTTCAAACGTGTATATGGCTGTACCTCTGAGGTGATTTCGGAGTTTGCTGCGTCAGTTAGCATCTCGTGTTCAGCCAGCTGTTGTAAAGCAGAGTCTATATGGGAGCTGAGGTGAGCTGATGCAGTCCTTGTATGTTTGGCCTGGGTTAGAATGACCTTGGATTCCTGCACACAAAGAAAGGAGGAAAGATAGAGGGCATCTGACTATTGGAGATATACTGTATCAATTACTTACAGAACAAGTCTAAGAATCTACTGTGATGCTAGCAGCTCTCTGAGGCTGTACTCAGACACAGTATTTTGAGCTAAATGCTTACATGCTGATGTTTAGCAGGTATAATGTTTGCCATTTTCATGCTAACATTTGCTAATTAGCACTAAACACAAAGTACAGCTGAGGCTGATGGGAATGTCCTTAGTTTGAAGGTATTTGGTTATAAAACAAATTACTAGACAAGCTTGACTTGATGATGTGCTAAATGAAAAGTTAAGCAATTACCAGCGTTCACTTAAAACAATTCATCCTGAGGGGACATGAATGACTGAAATGTCATGACAATCTATGGCGATGATATTTCATTGGATAAATGGAAATTTGACCTGCAAGTGGTGTTGCATGAAAAGATCACCAAAGTCATTATGATTCATCTTCTTGGGACCATAAATGTCTGTGCTAAACTTCACTGCAATCCATCCAATAGCTGTCAAAACAGCTCACACAAAAACCTAAAGGTAAACCTCACAGTGGCACTAGTGGGAAAGTTACTAAATCACTAAAGCCACTAGGGTTCTTCCTCCGGGGACGATTCATGTCAGAACAAAATTTCAATCAATCCATCAAACATTTGTTGAGATATTTCAGTCAAAGTGACTGACTGACCTACAAAATGACAATGCCAATCCCCAAAAGCAAAGACTCATACCTTTGCTAAAGCATGTGCTGCTCGTTCCGCCTCCTTTGTGATGTTGCTGGACAGGCTGGAGTTTTCCAGAGCTGGTTTTAGCATCTTCTCAATCTGTGAAACTCTTTTCCTGACATCAGCTAAGACTTTTTCCTCCAGGGGTTTCTCCTTCTTCACTGCTGCCTTGGTCTGGGCCTGTCTACGGGGCCATTCCCTCACCATGTCTGAGTAGAGATTGGGAGGAAAGCAGGTAGTGGAAATAAGAGAGAGAACTATGGTTGTACAGAATTTAAAAAAAATTAGATCCAGATAGATGATTGTTATTTTACTTGCTGAATTAAATATTTTGATTATCTAACATCTGCTCATTAAGTTTAACTCTCAGCTTTACTGTTTCATTGGAAGTCTGAGCAAACAAACTACTTCTCTTCATGTGTCATAAACAACCAACATTTCATTCATGAAGTTTATGGTGTAAAAATTCTCAAAACATTCCACTCCATTACATTTTCCACATAAGCTGCTGCTGCATTCAATACATGACAAGTAGGTCAAAACATTGCAATAGCGATGGTAAATTTATCATAGTGATACTTGAGTGTATAGCCCTGTTTGTTTTCAGTCTCAGTGCTTGACATTTCAATTTGAGTAGAATAATTCAGTTGGACATTCAACAAAAACAATAATGTTAGACAGACAGTGAGGAGAGTAAAGAGGATAAACAAGCTGGATGCAGACTCACTTCCTAGTTCTCTGTGAAGGGCAATGGCTTCTGATTCCACCTCTTTCCCTGACACCACGGCCGATAAAGCCACGACCTTTGCCCCTTGAGCTTGGGCTTGAAGCTTTAGAAAGAGACATGAAGAGTGAGACAGGACCTCAGTGCAGCCAAGTATATTCAAAGCTTGTAACAACAAGTATTTGAATCTTTAATGTAGTGTAAACTGGAGGGAGGATTCAAAGAGTCAATTGAAATTCTAGTCATGCAAGTGGCTGAGAAGCTGGACTTGGTCACAGCTGTGCTTTGAGCTAAATGCTAACATGTTCACAGTGTTAATGCTCATGTTTAGCATGTATAATGTTTACCACGACAATCTTAGTTTAGTGTGTTAGCATGCTAACATTTGATAGTTAGCAATAAAAACAAAGTACACCTGAGGCTGATGGGAATGTCATTAATTTCGCAGGTATTTGTCAAGGTTATTACAACTCGTGGCCAGAGGTATTTTTGCAGTGTATTATGATGTCACAGTGAAGATGACCTTTGACTGTTAGGATAAAATAATGAAGTGATGACATTTTGTATCCAATTAGACTTCTGCATCAAATTGTGTCATAATTAGCGTATGCATTCTTAAGTTACAGCCAAGAACAGTAACCTTGACCTTTGACCTCTGACCATGACAGTTTAATCAGTTCATCCTTGAGTTCAGGTTTATGCAAAATCTGAAGAAATTCTCTCAAGGTGTTACTGAGATATCACATTCACATAGTTCCTCCTCTGGGGACCATGAATGTTTGTGCAAATTTTCATAGCAATCCATCTAGTAACAAAAACCTTTACATTATTATTAATATATAAGTGAATGTAATCACCTGACTGATGCCATCCACCACCTCCAGGCTCTTATTGATAGTCTGTTTTAGCGGCTCCATCCCATCGCTGATCTTACTGATGAGATCATCTTTGGCCTGAATTCGACGGTCCAGCTCTTTTGTCTGTTTCCGCAGGTCCTCACCCCACTAAACAGGAATCAGGAATACACAAATTCAGTGCTTTGGTTAAAACTGCCTCAGTTTGCTTTCTCTATCAGTTTTCCAAAACCTTTATGCTGCCATTTTGAGGGGGCACATTAGCATGTGTCTCTGCCATTTTACAGTGTGTTGTCTGCCCGGAGATGCTGCAGTGGTTAATCGCCCTCCTCTGGAACAACATGTACCCCCATGAGCAGCAGACCCTGCCAGAATCTTTTCTCCAGTGCCAACTCAGTGTCCCCCTCTGAAGGCATGCTTTCCAAATGTTAAATCAAGGAAAAAATAAAGTGGAGTTAACTGCCCACTCTTACCAAATGAGAGACGCTTGTATCTCTGCATGAGCCTAGTTGAATGACCCGAAGTGGTTTCTTATATAAAATGTGGAGCTATCACACAAGCTCTAATTAGACTAAATGGTTCAGTTGAATTGGCCCGCAATGTGAGATAATAATGTTTCAGATTCCATTTGTACCCTGCAGGTGCTGTCCAAACTGACCTCTGTTGTGTGGTTAGTTGGATGTGTTTGGTTGAGCTGTGTTTGGTCAGGCTCTGGTGATGGGCTGGCATCTGTCAGAGCCAGCTGATGTAAGGATGATGTGATGTTACCCAGGGCAAGCTTTAAACCAGCAGCTTCCTCCTCCAGGGCCAGCTGTTTGCCCGCAGTATCGTTCACCTGTGCTGTCAGATTCTCCTTCTGCTGCTGCATTTGTGTAATTCTGAGATGAAAGAAGAGAACGAATAATGTAACAGCTACTTTTTATAAATAGTGTTTGTGTTAATATCAGGATGTCCATTACACTATGCTGCAGACTCATTAGCCTCACATACATTTCATCTTATTCAGCACATTCATTTTCATATCTTCGGTTAGACTGCTTTGAAACAACACAACAGAACCTCTCACACCTTTCATGAAGTCATGAAAGGTGTTAGGAGCAGTGCAGGAGATGTTAAAGTGTCATTTTTATCACCTCCACAGCTGTAATGATATCCATTCTGTTTTACCGCAACAGAGCAGCTCCTCCAAAAATCACAGTATGTGTCACTTCGAATGCTGTGCGCACAACAAGCACATGCAGCTCTCTTGGGTCACTAAAAATAATTCATTTTAACAATAATTAATTTAACGTGTTTGGTAGAATACTAGGATGCTGCAATATTGTGCTTTGAAGTATTTTTTTGTGCTTGAAACTTGGCTATTGCAAAAAGGCACATTCATGAATAACAAACAGAACGTCTGTGAGTGCCTTTCAAAACAACCCATATGGTTAAGGTCTGGTTAAGTACAGGCAACTCAAAATCTTTGGTGAAAGTTTCTCTATGAAAATATTCTGCTATGATTATTTCTTATTTCTTTTTCGCTGGAAGAACATCTACACTTACTTCCTCACTGAGATATTCTGGATCATGCCTTGTTCCTCGCCCACCACCACTGCTTGTGCTAAGTTGACACGTGAAAGAGCAGTGCGTATCAGGATAGTTAGCGTTAGAGGAAACAGACTTAGCCACATGTTTGAACCTGGGACTAGTTTGAACTAATTTATAAACAGTTTAGTCCAGTGGTTCCCAGCTTAGGGGCCAATTCCCCTCTAAAGGGTCTGCTACAGAAATGTGTATACATTTTTTTGACTTAAGTGATTGTATAATGTCACACTACTTATGCCTTTGCTGCTACTGAATATACCCTGGATTGATTGTTAGTAAAAAGTAAACAGAGGTTATCGGAACTGTTCCATCAAATAAGAATTTCTGGTGTGAAACTTAGTTGTTATTGTTAAAGATGCTTGGGTGACTTCTTCAATACTGTTGTCATTTTGCTGATTGGATAGCTGTCCTGTCTATAAAGTGCAATTGATCTTCTTAAGTACCACCACATGGTGAAATACAGTATGTGTGGTAAATGCAATTTTATGCCACCCATCTGCGCATTAAGTGCTCAATTCACATCCTCTAAAGTGACACAAACACACACACACACACACACACACACACACACACACACACACACACACACACACACACACACGTGCATACACTGTCGTACAGCAGTGCTCCGAAGATTAACAGAACTGTCCTGAACCAAGCTGACTACTGTTAGAAGGGGGGTAATCAATTTTGAGTTCCTCGCTTCTTGCTCTCATCATGGCCACCGGAGGGCTTTTTGCATCATTCAGTCTAGCATTCAGGATAATCCTCAGAGCAATCACACGCTAGGAGATGCAGCGAGCGTGTGGCAAATCCAAGAAAGCAATAGGCTTACAGTGGAGAGAAGCCGTCCCCCTGTGGCTAAATGTCTTACTCCTAAACTCCAATGTGCTTTAAGAGGCTGCTGTGGAGAAGAGGACCTTCAGCTGTAATACAGGGATAGGTGCACTTTGTTAGAAATATACTGCGAAAGCACTATAATCCGGGGAGTCATGCAGCTTGTTGGGATTTTGCAATAAAGGATGCTTTATGAGAATGGGAAACATTCTTTTTGCTTGTGCTTGTCTGTGTGGGCGTGTGTTTAGGTTGTTTTTTTTTGCGCTCACTGCTCCGTTAGGCTCCTGATGTACTCCTCGGTGGAGTTGTCCTGCAGTAGATCCATCAGGAAACCGAAGGTCTGCTTTGAAGCTCTTACTGCCCTGCTGGCTACGGCCTCAATGTGGTCTGCTGCTTCCCTGTGACTGGAGGGGAGGAAAAAAAAAAGGAAGACAAAGTGAAAGGAAGGGGAAAACGGGAGAAAGTGAGGAACATAACAGACCATTACAACTGCCTAAGGAGAGATGAAATGGATTTCAGCATCGATGACTTCCCCTTGCCGACTCTCCACTCCAGATTTCTGTAACTACCACATAATAACGCTGCATACTTTGAGCAGCCGAGAGCATCGATTCACAGTGGCCTGAGCACAATGTACATGACGAGCTCAAAGGGAGGAAGCCAGGAGAGATGAGATCCCACACATTACTACTGTGGTCTTTGCTTAAAATTGCCCACTAAAAGTCCATTGACCTAACTTACCTTTCCATTAGGACATGTGAGTCATTGACCATGATGTTCCATTTGTTGGGTCCTGACACCATCTCAAAAGGAATGATCTATGAAAAAGGTAGAGAGGGGAAGAGACTTCAAACTGTTTTGACATGTTTAATTAAATCATGTGAACTAAAGTCTCCATTTAACCATTTTTCACACTTCAGCTGAATGGATTTTTTTCTTTTTCAGCGCTGTTTAATCAGAAAATTCCACTGGGTGCAGTCCAGAAAAGGAGTCATGGGTCTGCCTCAAAAATGCTGGTGTGGGTTTTGCTAACAAACAATAAAAACTCATCTAATGCACCTCACCATTTAAATATATGTAATCAAAAAGTGTTCAAAGCATGGGCATACGGTAAAAACTCCCTCTAAATAAATCCCCTGAAGTTTGGTCCTGATAAATGTAATGAGTACACAGTCGAATGCAGAATCCGTCCCCGAGTGACATTTAATTTGAGAAAATGCAAATAAAAATGGGAAAACTAAATCAGCAATTGACACAGTAGCATTTTTTCTTCATTTTTTTTGAGGGGGGGGGCTACACTTCTTATTAATATGGAATTAAATTGCTACTGCTTCAGGCTTACCCAAGTGATAACAGCTACAGAGGTATTGCGTGCACACACACACACACACACGCACAGACACACAATCAGAAATAGAGAGCTATATACTGGCAAAACAAGTTCTCTCATCTCCTCGAACCTAAATAACATGGCAGCGGTATCCATAATAGATTCCTGTGAGCGTCGAGGAGAGACAGTGGAAAGCCTCGCGGTGGGTGAAGAACAAGTTGTTAATTTTAGCGTCCATCAAACGTTGGTTTGACTTTGCCACTCAGAGGGAGGAGGGCGCTGATGTGAAGGTGGGTAAGAAACATTGTTTGGCTTTGGGGGATCTTTGTCGATCTACACAAAGGAGCCCCAATAGTAAAGTGTAGCTCCTCATGAGAAACAAAATCAGTGTGCTTTTGGAACTATCCAGAGCATACAAAATGCAATGAAACACCTGGAATATATGCTAACTGTGTGAACAATTAACACAAAGTTGAGGATTCAGTGTGTTTTATTTTTCCTACCACATTGTCCAGGTCAAGTGTTGCCTGATTTAGCTGCTTCTGAGATGCTCTGATCATCAGCACAGTGTCTTCGAAGGTCTGACACACACCCCTGCTCCCTTCGTCCTTCCCCTCTTTCTCTGTCATGCTGATGCTGCAGTTCAAAGTAGACGTAATGCCATGCAGCTGGGCTAGGAGTGCGCCTGTGGAAGCTTCCAGCAGGGAAAATTGTTTTATGAAGGCCTCTCGTGCCTCTGAAAGAACAAAGAGCACAAAGCAAATAAAACCACATTAAGACCTTCACGGACTATTTCACAGAGAATATTATTCTTCCAGCTAGTAAGCTGCATTTCTTTGCATCCCTCTCAAGTTACTGCATGAATTCAGACTCTTATCCTTCCCATTTGGGTGTTTGGAGTTAGAAAAAAAACCCAAAACCAAGTGGAATTCTGTCCAGATGTTAACACTTTTGTCACAGTCTCACTTTGTGTTATGAGCTTTTTGACTCTAACTGGCTGCACAGCCGGTGTGGAGCTGATACAATTAGCACAATATGTCTGGATGTTTGCTGCTCCATTTACATACTTTTCTTCTCTCTCTGTCTTTGTGTCTTATAAAATGAAAGATAACAAGTGTGTGTGTGTGTGTGTGTGTGTGTGTGTGTGTGTGTGTGTGTATAAGTATGTGGGTATTGGGAGGGGTGTTGTTAGACAACTGTTATCGTGATTGCAACTATAATCATAATAAACCAGGGATTAGAGATGCGATGCCTGTCATATAAATAGGGATTAAGTTGGTCACACGGCGCCTTGTTCTATATTGTTATGATTTGTCTCCATTTGGCCTGTGCAGCTGAGCCTGTAAGCCCTTTCCCCTCCAAAGATAATGACGATATATCAGCATTGTGTTGAAGTAATTGGGAGAGGTTTGTATTGTTGCCTGCTTCCTGATTTAATCGCTTTGTTGTGCTGTATCTGTAACAGCGTCACACCGAGGAGACACAGGCACAGCAGCAGCCCATTTTGCACAACACCGGGGGCGGTTTCACGTCAAATTTCTTAGCCATGCTTGCTGGTCTTTGTATGTACTGATATGGCACGTTATCATCTGGCAGCCAAAATGTGACAGAGTAGTTACAATGGCACATAAAAGAGCTTCATGTTTCACAAAGCACAGGCTGCCAAGTGCCTCCTCAGATGTCATGACCACATAGGAAACATTAAAAGGAGTGACAGGCCAAGTGGAATTATCTTGGCTTCTGGCTGCTGTTACCTTGGAAGGCCAGAAAATCCTCCAGAGCATTGGGCAGAGTATCCTCCCTCTGGTGCTCATGCTCATAAAGCCTGGCCATGTGATACTTCAGCAGGTGCTGTTGCTTCCCAAATCTACCTCGGCAATCAAAGTGAGCCAGGAGCTTCTCCAAATCCTGCAGGCGAGTCCTCAGCTTTTCCGCCTGTAATAGCACCAAGATTTATCACTGACGGCGTCAATGAGAATACAGATTTTTTTTTTTTGCAACACACAGGGCTTCAACAACAAATACCACAAAAAAAAAAAAAAAATCTACCCAGATATGTATTTATTTATTCAGACATGGGGATTGAGATAGGACGCTGATTCTTGGTACACCGTAACATCAAAATGTAGTATTTCAACAAAAGCAATGAATAAATGAATATCAACAACAGGATAAGGATAGAATACGGTTTTCATATCCGCATCCACTCACTCTTTTCTCTGCATAGCATGCGGCCAAGGAAGGCTTTTCAGCAGATAACTAGATTAGACTTCTTAGAGAACGGAGGTCCAGGTCTCAAAATGGAATCAAGGTGCTGTGATTCGCACCAATTTGTTGACCCTGGCACTTAAATGGTCCAGACCCTATAAAAGGAGCCTGCAATCTCGCTGTGATCACACCTCTTTTTCAAAGTGGGAGCCATGTTGCACGTGACGCACATGTGTTTGTTTATGGTGTGTGTTTTCTGTTAGCAGGAATATCTGCCATTGGTGATCTCATTAGTTAACAAACAAGGTGTTAATGAGCTAACATCTTCAGTCCAGTCATTCTAACACAAGGTACAACATATGATTTATAAAAAACACTGTCCCTCTCTGCAGTGATTCATTCTTGCCTTTGAACAAGCACCATGTATCTTTTTCATTATTTTACCCCATTCTTTATTTTGCTGCTTCCCGGTTTCTTTTTAATATCTTTCTTGATCATCGATCACACATCTCTGTCTTTTTCAACCTTCCCCTTTTTGTGCTTGTTAGCCTTTTTGCTTCCTGTGCCTAAGCCAGAGGAAAATGTGAGCAGGAAGATAGAGAGAGTGGGAGAGGTAGAGAGGGAGAGCTTGGGGGAGACTGAGGACAGTGAGAGTAATTGCAGGTGTTCAGAGCAGACAAGGCTCGGGATGTTCACTGAATTGCTAACACTGTGGAAATCACAGCGTGCATTCACACAGCTACAAGCTGGTCCGGAGAGATCACACTGCCACTTCACCTGGAACAAGAATATATACAGAGAAAAGACAGAACATGGTATTGGATTGGCCTCAGAAGGCGAATCCCGGGACACGGCACCTTAGCATACGGATGTGGGCTGCAACAAATCTAAAGGGACAGAAAGAAGCTGCACAGGAGATCATTAGGGCAAATGTCTCTTTCTGTTTCACTGCACATCCACTGTTTACTTGCAATCTACAAATACAAAGGAGCCATATGGCTGTCACAAGGGTCCACAAAGGCAGGATGTGCTGGGGGAATGTGCTATTTCAAGAACAAACTGCACCTCATAATAGCGAGAGCCAAGACACAATCCATACTTGATGTAGGTTTGCAAAACATTTATATGGACACGTGCAACAATATGTGCAGCACAACCACATTAACAACCCTACAGAGGGACATCGAGGATAAAGATTGAGAGCAGGGACATCAGCACATTTAATCACAATGTACTCACAGTGTACTCACAATTTCTATTCTCACGCTTCACTTGAATGTAGCTGTTGAACCTGTACCTTTTTTCCCCGTTACATTTCAAAGGGAATCTGACAGCTGTTGTTACTTATGCCATCGCATAATGAGATTGAAAAGATTAGTGCTTAAAATAATGAATCAGTTAGTTGATCAACAGAAAATTAATCAACAATTTTGCTAATTGATTTATCGTTTAAGACATTTATCAAAGAAAAACATTCACTGACATCGCCTTCTCGGACTTGAAGATTTTTTATGTAATGTGATGTAATGTAATTACTTTTGCAATGAGTAATATGTAATGTGTTATTTCAAGTAACTTGCCTAGCACTTGCAAGGAAATAGTTTGTTAAGAATTTCCCCCAAAATATTCCAGGTTTAAAGTTTTTATGTCTAAAATGATATTTGGCCTTCACACAAACACAGAAAAAAACCACAAGCCATAAACTCACCTGTTTCTTGACAAGGCCGTAGCAAATGGGGCATTCCTCACACTGGTGTGTGGCTCTGTTGTGGAAATAGTTCAACTCGCATTTGTCACATTTGTAACCAACAAAGCCCTGGCGGCAGTGGCAGGTGCCGTTCCTGTGACACTGCATGGAAACGGAGCCCATAGGGTCACAGTTACAGGCTGGGAGAGGACAAAGGACAGCGGGATGGGACCCCCAAGGAGACGGGAGAAGAGCGGAGGGGCAGAGATAAAGATTTAAAGAGTTAAAAATGCCTTCATGTGTGATCTGTATTGGAGGATTAGAGGATGGTACATTGTGCAGTTGTGATGCTGAAGTAAAGTCCTGCACCTCTGCAACCTTGTGACGAGAATCCAAAGAAACCCACGCGGCAAAAATCACACAGTGTCCCCTCCACTCCTGCACGACACACACACTGCCCTGTGATTGGATGGCACGAGGCGGACGATGAGCCAATTGGATTACACTTACACCTAAGGAGGACAGGAAAACAATTTCTCAATAATAGATTCAGTTTGTGAGCTCAGTTGTCACATCTATTCATACCGACCCCCCCTTGAAATGCACTGGGGATGCGTGTACCTTTCACATCCTACACCTGGCTGGAGGTTGAAGAAGCCAACTTCACAATAACTGCAATCCCGTCCGGTCACATGACTGAGACACTGGCAATTTCCTGTCTGAGGGTGGCATTCATTTACATGCCCAGAGGTTCCAGCAGGATTGCAGCTGCAGGCTAGAGAAAGCAAATAAAACAGTTCCATAATTAAAACAAACATTGTTAATATCTTAGATTTTACCCAGTAGGCTTGAGGACCTTTTTTTATTGATTTAAGTGCTTGAGGGAAAATGGGAGGGAAATGACAGACAGTACCAGGGAGGCTCGTGGATCACTCCCTCACATTGTTCAGTAAAGTACATCCTGGGGCTCGCAGGTGGAACTGAAGTATAGTAAGAAAATCAAAGGATGAACACATCACTGCCATTACTCTTTGGGTCTCTGTCTGCTTTTTATAACTTTATCTGAGTTTCATTCACTTAGGCTTTCACCCAACCCAATGATTCGCGCCTTCCTTTTCTTCCTTTGTCGCTATCTTTCTGACTCACTACCATTTGCTCGCCCCGTTTTCAACTTTTGCTCTTTCATCACTCAAGAGTGCTACACCTGTCGAATCTGAACTCCTGAATTGATTAGTCAAGTCCATTTCAATGCTTTGCTCTCTGTGTTCATTTGAAAGCTGAACCCAGGGCCATGCGGTCCTCCGTGGAATTTGTCCTGAATATTCTTCAGACTATCAGTACGACTCTACCTATTCCGTAGAAAACAGATCAATCGGAATCCTAACAGGATTCCTGATGGCACTTCATCGTGTTGCGAGAGCATTCGAGAATTCTTAAAAACCCCCTTCATTTACATGTTGTAAAACATATATAAAAATACTCTACTCCTAATCATGTCTGATATGGGATTTCTATAATAAAGTTAAATTACCATGCTAAAAATGCTCCTTCTCCCTTATTTTAATATAAAAAACATTATTGTAAATGTCAAAAGTTGTTTTACTCTCAGTGTCTCTGCACTGGAGGTTTCATGTTTAAACTAGTCATAAAATCCTGTTCATATTTACAGATCTTTAGCACAGAGAAACTTTCTTCTCTCTATTCCAGTGTCAAACTTTGCACATGCAGTTGCACATACACTGCATCATCCTGCACAGTGAAGGTCCAAAAGTAACAAACATCAAAACATATTTTTTGAGAGAAGATGTCTTAAACATTGTTTTGCAGATATAAAAATCTCTTTCTTCTTTTATCCATTCTTCTCAATAAATTATAAAAATAATATTAAATGAAGTGACCAATGTTCCGTCCGAGTCCCTCCTCAGTTACTCACACTTGCACTTCTGGCCTGCTGTCTGGTTCAGGGCGTCGCCATAGAAACCCGGCTGGCAGCGTTGGCAGTGGTCGCCCTCTGTGTGTCCCAGGCACTTCAGGCATCGCCCTGTGACATGGTCACATATTCCCAAAGCGTTATAGTCCACGTTGCCATTGCAGTCGCATCTCACACATGGTCGAACTGCCCCAGATTGTCCCAGTGGGTCACCATAGTAACCGTCTTCACACATCTGACAGCGCATCCCTACACAAGGGGAAAGTTGATAGAGATGGGCAGGAATTAGATGGATGAGCTGGGACACTGTCAGCGGTCAGTCTCATGTCACCTTAGAGTCTGTTATAATTACATTACAAACTGATATCAGATGTGGTTGAATGTCAGGTTGCACTGTGTGATGACAGTCCCTGCAAACGAGCTGCTTTAAAGCCGCAGTCGCTTCAGCATCGAGGAGTAAAACTCATTATTTACTGTGTGGTGTGAGAAAAATGATTTTGAACTGTCAGCAGTTAATCTCACCTGTCTGTCTAGGAGGGCAGTTGGTACAGACCACCTGTCCTGTCTCTGCAATTTGGGCACAGCTGGTACGGTCCGGGCAAGGGCAAGGCTGACAATCACCAGGTGTGCCAATCAAGGCGTTGCCATAGTAACCGTCCAGGCAGTGTTCACAGGTCATCCCAGTGGTGAAGTCTGAGCACTCGCACACACCTGAAACAGAGAGAGGAGTGTAACAATTACACGCTGCTGCGACTACACACACACCTGTTTATGTACGTTTTTTGTTTTTCACACTTTGGTTCTGACACAAACAGACTGCAGTGGGTGGCATTTTCCTCATCTCCAGCAGAGTGCGCTGTGCCTCTGACCATAACTGCAGCCCCTCCACAGAAACACTCCACTCCACAGCCCAGCCCGGCAAGAAAACACTCCCCACAGCCCACCATGGTGAGCAGAAGACAACTAAATTCACCCTGACTATAATTGCTTGGGGAAACATAGGAGCCAAATGCAGTCCGAAAGACCTTCAAGAAGTAAAGCAATTCCCCCACCAAGTGGGAGAGATTACCAATTCTGTGATGTCCTCAAAAGAATGCGTTGTTTTGAAAGCCTTAGAAAAACAACTTGCAAGATTTGTTCACATGCAACATGTGTTGATATACACGTACATGCACCAAATCCCGGATGCATTCTGCTCAGTTTATTGAGCAGATTTTCAGTCCTCAGTGTGCCATATTTCAAATCCAGTAAGCTACAGGCAGTGCTAAATAATATAATATGATAATCAGAGAAAATACCCACAGTGGTGAAGAAACTGATATAATGTCTAAGTGGATAGTATGACTATAAAAATAGCAAAAAGATTTAGATTAAAACAGCCCCGTCTCCTGCTGGAGGTCAGTGACCAGCTGCGGCTCCAACGTCACAAGTCGAGATGATAGGACCCACATACACCCTCAAAACCTCCTCTGGTGCTGGCTGAATTTATGCAACAGCAACCTCTGATATGAAACAGTCAGAATGTGACATAATACAATGTGGCATTCTAATTTAATAACTGACTGACTAAAGCTTACAGAGCACCACAAAGTAATAAGTGTTAACATTCTTGGACAACCACAAAGAAAAAAAAAAAGCAACTCTGCTGCTCAGATGCTCACAAAGTTAAATCTATCATAAGATCAGAATGAGCAGATATTCATTCAATTTTTAATCACCATTTATGCATTTTAATCCGTAACAAAATAATAGCTGCTGTTGTTCTGCGGTGTGTAACTGCAAGAAGATATTTAGCATTCCTGTTGCACTGCATGATGTTTTTGCTCTTGGTATTCACCGAGCGCCTCCATATCAGACGGCTTACACTAATTTGAATCTTTTTTTTTTCTTTTACATCTCAAACTTTCTTAAATGACTTCAGAATCCGTTGGTAACAATAACTGCGCAAATTTTCTAGAGAACACCAATAAGATCTCGATGCATAGCAAATAATCCCCCGGCGTGCGGTTTTACAGTCCTCATTAAAATTTCCGATCCCTCCCTCATAGCCTACGGTGTGATTCAGTGAGAAGCTCTTCCCCTGTGCCTTTTTAAACCAACTCACACCACTGAATGCTGGTGTAAAGAAAATTCCTGCCTGTTGTTATGGGATCACTGACAACCAGTGTCTCCCATCACTAAATGAAGCCCTGTTAACTTCGGACCTGTAAGTTAAGTATATGAGATAAAGTAACGGCTGCTGAGATAAATTGATCACACAGCCATTAGTGGGAACAATTATCCCATTGCCTGATGAAGTATAGACTTCTGCATAAAAATCATTAGTTCTTTGTCGAGCTGAGGTGAATAATACATGACTATTGAGCACTATATGAGTATTTGGTAATAATGATTGTTCCCCGCATAAAGAAGTGAATCTTTCTTGAATCTCACAAGGCATTACAATGACACTGGTGGTGTGCAGTGTCAATCCCCAATGAGCCATAGTAAATTTAATGGCAGCAGAAATGTGCTGACTTTACTGAGTGTGAAGATGACTGAGCGTGATATGAGGCAGTAGAGCCACTGAGGGCCTCCTTGACACTATTATCATTCCATCGGCTCCTCGGAAAAGCTAACGGCATGCATCACAAACCCGCCGCTGAATGGCGGGACCGCTGCGCACATGGTATTCCTCATCGTCACGCTAATCATCATTACTTCATAACACCCGCCCGGAATAATTTTATCAATGAATCAATGGCCGTTCATTCAGCCTTAATGAATTGGGATTTCTTTGAAGCTCCTACTGGAGTTGCACACTTTTGTGACAAATCCACACAATCCCACTATTCAACCCCCCCCCCCCTTTCCCCGGTTACTCCTCAACTTCCAGCCACATGGGGCTCTACACTTCAGCTCGTCGCTCTCTGCCTGAACCCTGCTCGTCTGTTCTGTGATGCCAAAGCAGTATTTCTGTACGGGAAACAAGCAGTCTGAGTCTATCATATACACATCACTCTCCAAAGAGCTCCTTTTTACCAGCGCTCATTCTACCTGTACCTCGTCCCTCCGCTGTGCTCCTCATTGTACTCTCTCCACAGAAACACACACACGTTCAGGACTAATGCACTTCATTAAGGTAGCCACTTGTGGAGGATAGGAATACATTGGAATACATCAGTCTATGATAGCTGCAGAGGCACGGACAGGCACTACAGAAAGAATGAAAAGACTGGTGCTTTTACAGTCCACCTTTTTCTACATTCTTATTCAGTGTGTTAATACTGCATCACACAGTGTTCCTCTCCAGCAAGTGTGAAGAGTGCCTCTTCCAAAGATAGTGGATAACATTGTTTTCAGAAGCCTGTAATAGCTTTAACACCAGATGCGGATAGAAAAGTGGGATAGAAAATCCACGGAGAAATGGATTTTAAATAAATATGTTTTTGTTTAGAAGGAGAAGATCAGAGCACGCTTCTCTCTCCTGTTATTACATTCTTGCCCTCAAACTCTCCAGATTTATTTACTGACCAAATTGAGTTTCTAAAGATCGCCGCATGTCATTCGGCACCATCTTGGGAGGTCTTTCTGAAGGAGAAGGTCTTTGATGATGCGTATGCCCAGAGATACTCGTAAAATAAAGCCACACGAGTTCAAAGCAACATGTGGCTGCATCAGCTACAGTATGTGACTGTATGTGCTACTTCCGCCTCTGCACACAACAGGCACAAATGCCTTTCAAGTGATGCTTGAAAAACTGCAACGAAATAAGTCTAGACTAAGCTTGAACATCTCTGCATAACGTAAGCAAAATTACAACGAGGATGTGATGTCAGAAAACATGAGCTTTTCAAGACCTCCATATTTTCCAAGAGGCTTGTCTCTTTAGCCCACTGGAACATTAAAAAGCTTGAGGCTAAGGAACTCTATTTACTAATGCATGTGAACACCCTGTTTTAATGAAGGAGAGGAGGAAACGAGACAGAAAGAGAGAGACAGACAGAGAAAATTTTGTCTGCAGCTCTGAGGCCTCGAGGGTAGAAGTTGGGGTAAATCTGCTGCAGGACTGTTTGATGGTGATGTTACTCTCTAATTTAACACAGATACGCTGCCAGCGCCGGCTGCTGCAGATGTGGCTTGTCAGTGGGGTCTGAACGAGAGGACTACTGCAGCAGAGGAGAGAGGGAGGATGTTGAAAGAAAAGAGGAGGGGCTGTATATTCTGTCCACCCCCATACATAATGTGCACAATACAGATGACTGGGGAAATATGTTTTGTCATACTCTGACTGTGGAAAATAAATGCATCAATTCCTGTTTTGTGTACAGAGGCTGTCAGCCAAATTGTTATGGCCAAGGCCCTCGGGTATCAGGGATGGGAACTCTAGCAGCAGAGGCCGTAGCTCATGTTGTCTTGCCACAGTTCTGGGTCACTGAAATGCTATAGAGGAGCTCTATAAACCAGTTACTGTGTATTTTACTCTGATCAAATGTCAATGCACTCATGAAATTGATGCAGCAACCTGCTGAATTGATTGATTGTGTTTGAATATTTTACACCTTTATTCGGTTCATTTAACAACCAGGGTGAGACTTTCCCTGGAAGTTGAAATTGCACTTGTGACAGGTGTCATAGCATTAGGTGGAGACAAAAATCCTTTTCCCTTTCTGCTCTTTTTAGCCATGCCCACGGATCTGTCATGACACAAGTTATGGTGGCTAGAGGAGTCCTCCTCACTTCAACCTCCAGCGCCATCATGAGGTTGACATTTGTCTTTGTTGAGTGAAATATTTTGATAACTGGATGTTTTACCGTGAAATCTGGTACAGACATTCATGTTGCCCTCAGGATGAACTCTGGTAACTTTGGTGATTCACTTCTTATTTAGCGCCATCACCTGGTCAAAATTAAATTTATGATTTCAATCTGATTTGTGACAAAATGCCTGTAAAAGTTTAAAGCCTGTACTTTTGAGTGTGTAGCCTTGTGGCCGAATTAGCATGCAAGTAAATATTATAACTGCTAAACATCAGCATGTTTACATTGTCACTGCGAGGATATTACGATACTCATGTTAGCATTGAGCTCGAAGCACCACTGCGCATAATCACAGAGCCACTAGCATGGTCATTGACTCTTTCAAATCAGTGTCAATACTGCTGTAAGTGGGTCAAAAGAATCTGAATTCAGCCTATTCTTGAAGATACAATGCTCATTGTAGAGAGACTCTCTGTTTCGGTCTCAATGCCTTTCGACATTATCTTCAACCATAAGCACTGCTACATAATGCAATGGGGTATAATTAGCGTACACAATAGTAGGCTAATTTGGCACAAAACTGTAATTTAATATTTTTTGATTTTGAAAAGCCACACGCAATCAAAAGCAACACTTTCTGTTCTGTTTCAGTGAACCAAACCAAGGGAATCATTTGATTAATTTCCTCCTCTGCTTATCAATGACACATTATTAATGAGCAACCACATATTAATTAGGTTAAAAGCGCTTTAACCACACATCCCACTTTTTTTCAATATATCTCCTGCTCAAAAGCCATTATGCAGCCCTATGATGTGACGCGCTTGAAAGCATTAAAGATATGAAGATGCAGATCGATGTGGATCTAAGTGATGCACAGACAGACTGCAGTGGGACCATTCACTCAATATATAGATGTTAAGTTAAACCACTCACTTTAGATCTAGCTAAAACCTTGCGGCTATGACGAAGCTTATCCATATAGTAGTGAGCTGCATTGTGCTGACTACAAGTACCTGAATGCTGCATGTGCATCTGCTCCACAAATCCTAGTATAAAAAAGGTCTTTCTGTTCTGTTTCATAACAGCATATGCTTGTTTCTCACTTTGACATTTGTGCGGGGCCAACTTTTTGAATAATGCACAGTGGTTTTGCATAGCTAAATGTCACGCCCACTGCAGTCTGGCGGAGGAGGTCGAGAAATGGAGGCTTTTTTTGGTGTTGGTCTGTGAAGGGGAACGGACCACCAGGGGCTCCTGCAGCGAAATACATTGAAGTCGGCCTAATAAAGGCCATCACCCAGAGTACCTGTCTCTTTGCATCAATTAGGATACAGATGAAGAAATGACCAAACATGCTGCTCATTACAATACTCATTAGAATGCTGGGGTAAAATGGAGGATACTGTGAGTCAGTGTTTACCAACAAAGGGCCGCTTCAGAATGAGACAGAGGAAGCCAGGGCGTGCATTTCCCAAATGCCTGCTTAAATGCCATCTTCAGCTCTCTAAGGTCATTAGTTAGAAAAATCTATGGGAGAAAGTTGAGGCAGACAAACTGATGGGGAGTGAAGCTGGCTCTAGTGCTGGCTTATTCAACCCCCTAATCTCTCTGGTGGGCTGTATTTGTTGCAGGCTAAGCCCTGAGATGTCTGGCCTGTATCAGCGTGATGGGATATGAGGAGCGACAGTGAGGGGAAGAGGGAAGTGAGAAGGAGCAAAAAAGACAGATGTAGTCAGTTAGAATGAATCTTACCATGTAATTTCTCCTGCTGATCCTATTCAGTATGCTTTACTTATCTCCTCACAACCAGTGCATTTATTTTACACAAAAATAAACACAAAGATAGACAATGTGCACACTCTGTCTGCCCGCCTTGGTTTCTAGCCACACTGTCAGAGACGGCTGATTTGAAAAGGTTTCAACCTTTCCCTGGGTGAAATTAGTTTAGACAAGAATAATTTAGCACAACCAACCTGGTGCATTGCCAAAATGAATGAGAAGTGAGGAAGTTTCCCCCGTCTAAGAACAGCAGGTAAGATAAGAAAACCTCTAGAAAAAAGCTAAAGTACACTCTGTGTATCTTGGTTATATCTAATGTTAAAGAGAAGAGTAATATATGATTTTAAAAAAATGTATATTTAAGATATTATACAATTAAAGAGAGACTCCTGCAATATACTGCACTTTCCTAAAGTTAGGAGATCGACTGAACAAGACTCAGAGCCATGACAGCTGCTCTGCGAGGCTGTGATTGGGACAGTGGTGCTGCAAGCTGAGCATGCTGACATGTTCACAATGACACTGCAAATATGTTTTGTAAAAAGTATTGTTGACCCGATGATGGCGCTAGATAAAAAGTTAAAGACGCACCAGAATTGTTACAATTTGTCCTGAAGGGGACATGAATGCTTTGACCAAGACTGAGTTAAATAGATATGTCACTGAAAATCACAAATGTCAACCTCATGGAGGCACTAGAGGAAAAATAAGGGGATCACTGGAGTCATTTGGATTAATGGTGGACGAACCGAAAGAATGACGTTGCATTTCCTAAAGCCACGCCACTAGCATGGCTACAAAGGAATGGTCAAACGCAGAGGCCGACAAATCCTGACATCTCGCTCAGAAAAACACTGGATTGTACACTCCTCATAACGCCACTGCACACAGTTTTTTCATCAGAGCAGCCTGGTAAACACCCACGTTTTTCAGACTCCATGCCCCCAGTTTGAAACTCAATAATATCACTTGAATACATTTCTAAGATTTAGGAACGCTCCCTCTATATCCACAAAAACACATTATACAACCATTTTTTTTACAGGTTGAACAGCGCTTCCGATGACTAGTGATCAGACTTTGAGGTGAGCTGCATTATATTCGTTTCTTGGACTCATATCAGGTGTAACAGGCAACCTCCCCCACATGGCACAGCTCTCTGAAGATAGATGAAGTCTAAGTGTGGTGCACCACGGAGGACTAACACAGGTCTATTAGGATGCAGGGCCAACAGAGGAGCTCTGATGCACAATATCCAGCAGAGAGTACAGTATCAAGAGCATCATGTGTTTCATTTGTTTAGGTGATTAATGAGCACTCGCCTACAGTGTGGGACGCAGAGAAAATTGAGTGTCTCCGTTTTATCTATACATTACAATCATCTCTCTTCTTCCTCAACACCTTCCCTTGAGCTTATAAATTATGGCCTCTGTCCATTTTTATGGTTGGTGTGTATGCAATTAACACAGTGTACACACTCTATAGAAGCATATCCAGTCCAGTGGTACACTGAAATGAAAGTTATGTCCACAAACTGTGGAAACACATGTGCTACACACACATTTTTTTTTTTTTTTGCATCCAAAAGGACATATGTTTGACTTCATCAGCCCTGCAGACACAGCGCTCTGCAGTAATCGCAATTTGCTTGTTCCACCACAAATATTAACATTTCCAATCTGTTGTGTTGCACTACAGCAAATAGAAGCGGCACGACTCAGAGAGTGTTAATAAATCATGATTATGAAGCACCATTGGCTGCAGCTTCCCTCGACAGCCAGTGAATAAACTCCATCCCAATTCTGTCTGTGGGCACACCCTGCATGATGATACAAATCGTTAGGTAATTATACAGCAATTAAGATTCTGATAGGAGAAACAGCAGGTTGGTCCGCCCTCCCGGTGACAAATGATGAACAGGGTGTCTCTAATCGACTCACTTTGATAGTTCCCCTTGACCTGAACTTATGGATTTATGGAGAGCTTCTGCTGTTTGTTTGCTTCCTTTTTTATTAAAGAGAAGCCAGCAGGCCTTCAGAAGATGACATGCCATCATCCATTTGAAAAACAAAGGCTAATTTTAACTAGCTTCTTTTACTGATAGACGGCTAATGCTGTTCAACCCAAAGAGTTGTGGTGCCAAAGGACACAGCGCACGAGGAATTTTCGATCTGTGACTCAGAGGACACATCGTGTTCCATATTTAACACTCATTCATCTTTTGCATGGCACCATAAATATTTTTAAAACATCCTGAAAAGCGTGTGTGTGTGTGTGTGTGTGTGTGTGTACTGAAAAAGAATCGTCACAGCCTGTGGGGACTTGTCAGGTGTGAACTCTGTTAAGATGCTAAATGCTGCAAAGCTCGACCTGCTGAGTGTAAACCAAAGCTACTTTGATGTTAAACAGTTAAACAAGTTCATTAATAAATAATGGGAGTTTTTCTTCTCACAGCTCAGAACACAAGCACATTTGTGTTCAAGCCGCCCAGAAAACTGTCGCCCTGTCTTCTCACACTTTCAATCTTTGCAGAGAACACAAACAAAAAATAAACAGATTTCTTTTTTATTTTATTTTTTTATCTATGTCTCACCACTTCTCTTCTCACATCTGCTCTCAAAGATTGAGGTTATTGTTGACACTAAATCCTGCTAAATAACTACATCAAACATCGCAGAAATCCAACTGTATAACTGCTGGGTACTATATTAATACAAAGGAAATACACCTATGAAAGTCAGGAGGATATGCAGGGTGTGGAAACTGGAGAGGTGTCTGCACAGAAGGGAGTCAAGGATGCTATAAACAAAGTCAAGGTGACTGGGGAGAGCAGGTGCAATCCAAGCTGAGGAAGGAGGAAGCAGAAGACACCAAGAGGCTGGCTAGAGAGGCTGGGGAACAAGAGGAGGCAGAGAGTGTGTGTGTGTGTGTGTGTGTGTATGTGCATGAGACAGAGAGAGACATCCAGATTGAGAAGAGACATAAGAGACACAGGAAATCTGCAAGCAAATTAGACATCATTAGCCAAGAGGCGGTTAACAAGTCTAATTAGGGGGGAGGCAGGCAGGCAGTGATACCAGACTTGCTTCCGGACCGCAGACGCACACACACGCACACACACACATTCATATAAACACACACAGAGTCACAAACATAACTCACACTCTCAGCCAAAGCTTCAGGCATCTCCTAACTAGGTCAGATCTCAGAGACTTTAAGTCGGAGGGTAGGAGAGGGAGATAGAGAGGGAGAGAGATTGAGGAAAGATAAAAGATGGAGGTTGGGACTTTGAATGGGAATCGTTGTCTGCTCTTGGTGAGACGGAGAGAGACTTGTTTAAAAGCTGCGAGAGTGAGATAGCGTGGAAAAGACTTGGGGAGAAAAAGACAGAGTGCATACAGTACACATCCACGCACTCTAAATAACCGCATAGAGGTTCACCTGTTTACACACCCAACAGCTGCTGTTTTACTTCTGTCGTTGACGGGACGTTGTGTTTAGGATATGAAGCTGAAAGAATACTGCAGCTGCTGTTTTTATCTCCCATTAACACCGTCAGGTGCATTCAACGCACACGCGTAGTTTCAACTGTTATTATAAAGATTAGCCGTGTGAGATGAGGATATCACTGTATTAATAAAGCCCATCCAGTTCTCACTTTGAGTGATAGCTTGCCAATGCCCCTGAGGGATGACTGAGTTATGTTCCCTTGAAGCGATGATGACTGAATGTCAATTCTGGAAAGACAGAAAAATGCTTCAGTCAAACAGCCTGCATCTCTTTCTGTTCCCTCTGCTCTCTCAGAGGCACAGTGACAGAAAACATTGTCTCAACAATGATCCCTCATCTCATGTTACACTGGCTGAACGCTTCACAAAGATGGCTTTATTGCCTAACTACCAGCTTAGATCTGTTGCATGCCCTATAACGCCATAGTACTATTCTAAATTGCTCTGTTAACAATAAGCAAAGCATGTTGTCATGGCCAGTGCCAAGAGCAGCAGCATTGAGCAGTGACATACCAAATGGTGGGCTTTTGAATCACTCTGTGAAGTTTCTTTAAAACTTGGGTCACACTGGGATGGTTCTAATTCACTTTCATTCAATTCAAACGGTTATTACTCCAGCACATCAACTCCTGTGCTCGTCCACTAATCAGAAGGCCACAAGTCGGTGCCCTCGGGCAAGATACTGAACATCATGTTGCGCCCTAATGGCTGTTCCATCAGTGTAAGAGTGTGATGTATGAATGTGTGAGCGAATAAGTGAATGTGGAAAGTATTGTAATGTGCTTTGAGTGGTCGATGAGAGCAGAAAAACGCTATATAAGTGCAGTCCATTTACCATTTATTTTCTTCCATAAAAACAGCGACATGCAAGAGAAAAGAACGGTCAAAGTCGATGCAGCTGTGGCTACGTTATCCTGACTCTTAGTTTTCTACAAAAGCTGGATCCTACATTTCCCATAATGCCACTTTGATCTGCATCTTTCATTATGTTCAGTGTGATGGTTACACATACTGTGCGTTGACCAGTAATCTGTTCACTCTGGGGTTTGATACTTTGAGCAACAGACTTTATCGGACTTGAGGCTTGTTTGGTTCTCAGGAATTTCCATACTGTGAGAAGATAAATCTTTCTGCTTATAATATGTCAGTTGGAATTATGACTTGGACGTTGACGTGCTGTTTACAAGTTGAAAACTAACTCCTTTCTGACATGATCGCAGCATTAGACCCTCCCCGACTTAACAAAGCTCCTCCAAGGCCACAGAATACACTAGTTCCCCTCAAATTATAAAATGTTCTGCAACTGATTTATGAATTAACATTTTTTCAGGCTTTTTTAGTTTTTTCTACTTCAGCAGGAGTCGCTGAAACAGAAACGCTGCTGATTGGTTGTCAGTGAAGTGGCACCAAAGTCATCATGGCTACCTGACATTTTCCAGATTTATTATTCGAATACAGTTGTGTACAAGTCAAATATATTGTAAATGTTTCACTTATTACCCGTCTCCGGATGGCAGGTTCCATGATGGTGGCAGTTGCAGGGTACACATGTGGAGAGGGGGCCTCTCCCGGGGACTTCCCAGGTGAATCCTGGGGCGCACCGCTCGCAGAACTGGCCTGTGAAACCCGGGGGACAGGAACAAGATTCCACCCACGGAGCAGGAGGGCTGGCTGGACCAGAGGAGATTAAAGCTGAGGTCAGGGTTACATCTGCGAGCTGTGATGTGTCTGGAGAGGAAGGAAGGGAGAAGACGAGACGAGTGCTTTGTCATAAAACGGACGCTTACAGAGGTCACTGGTAAACTGATAATTGTTGCCTCAGAGGCCTGTTGAAGTGAAGAGGCACCTGCTTTTCTCTGGAGGGAGAGGGGAGGGGTATGTGTGTGTGTGTGTGTGTGTGTGTGTGTGTGTGTGTGTGTGTGTGTGGATGTGTGTGGATGTGTGTGCGTGTAAGCAGTGGGTTATTAGCATTTGTTGTAGTGCTGTCCCTCCCTCCCTGTCTCATTAGAGGTTCTGGCCTGTGTTTACAGTCTCTCACACACAGACACACACACACACACACACACACACACACAATAACAGATTCATCCACCCACATGCTCGTAAATGCCACACTTAATGCTCACTTGCACACGCACGTGCGCTGGCATGCGCCCACACACCTGCACTCGTCACCCAGGGAATCTTTGATATAGCAAATGAATAAATCACTGCAGCAGAGCAAGACGAGAAGAAAAGGAGACAGGAGACTCGGTGGAGGTATGTCAGACGTGCAGTTCCTGTGAGGATTCGAGATCCCTCTCTCCTCTCATGAATAGTGATGGGGACAGGCCATCCTGAACCACCAAATCCCTTTCACCCTAACCCGCAGCCACTGAACACAAAATTACTTTTGTTCCTGCTCCTTGAGAGCACAAGATGGACAAATGGTTGGATGGATAAATAGATAAATAGACAGATAGACAGACAGACAGACAGACAGACAGACAGACAGATAGACAGATAGACAGATAGACAGACAGACAGACAGATAGATAGATAGACTGATAGATAGATAGATAGATAGATAGATAGATAGATAGATAGATAGATAGATAGATAGATAGATAGATAGATAGATAGAATATGCTGTATATGTTTTACTATGTAGCTTTGTCAGATAAGAAATAAACCAAGTGTGAATGAGCAGCTGCATAATGAGGGAAATCTGAGTGGAAGAACCAGAGGAGAGGATGGACCTTGACTTCTAACAAGTCATGATCCAGGCATTCCTTCAGCGGTGATGAAACCCAGTTCATTTGCACCTCTGAGGGATAATCAGTAGGCAAGCCTGTCCTCTTCCCTCTCCAAGACTCGCCTTGGCCTCTACCCTTTACTCTCCTCTACCTCCTGAATTCTATTAGCTCATTCAACGGGGGGAAAATGTGCAATTAAAACAGTTTTCAGACACTGAACCCATATTTCAGTTAATTAAAAACATTTCACTTTAAGTCACGCTGTGCAAGTTCTCGCCATCAATCCTTTTCTCCGAGAAACCTTGTCAGACCAGTTGAGATTTTATTTCCCTTTAATGGTTCACTGCTGCCCTGCTGACAATTTAGGTCTCTACCTGTACATTAAGTCATTAAGCCACAGCTTCCTCTTAAATTTCCAATATGGCTATGCTCGCTGTTCAACATTCAATTTTTGTGGCGGAGAAAATGAAAGGCCTTTAGTGTGCCTGCTGCAAATGCCTTTATAGTCTAAAGACAATACTGTCATTAAAATAATACACTTCTGTTATAATAGGCTCTCTGCGGTGCAGAGAGAAATTTGAGGAGTAAAGGAGAATGTGCGAGGGAGAGACGAGAAAGATGAGAGGACAGCTTTATGGGATTTTGATATTAAAGTTTGCCACGCAGCCTGCAGCGATAAAGCACGTCTAACGCTGTTTGAGAATGAGTTTGAGACCTTACACAAATCATTAAGACTTTCTCCCCTGTGATGTGCAATGGATTCAGTGTAAACTGTGTGTGTTTGACTCTGTTTGCACGGTCATGTGGGTGGGTGGTTACTGGAAACAGTTTGATGGAATATGCATGACTGTGCTTCTGCAAACTTCTGTGCCAGTCCCTTTCTCCACGCACAAGTGCACGCCGTGGAACTACACAAATGTGTGTGCGTGTCTCATTGCCTGCACTGCCTGCAACTAATTAAAATGGTGTAAGTAAGTGTGAGAGAGCTGGTGATTTTGGCCAGCTGTTCTGTCTTCTTGGTGCTCTAATCCGCCGTAATGCCTCTCAGATCCTGCCTGTAGTTTACTATGCAGAATATCAGATAGCAAGGGGAGGAAGAACATGATAAAAAATAAGAGGAGGATTTAAAGAAGTTGTTATCAACATCTGGGAATAAATGTCCCGTTTTCAGCTAAGCCAGATTTGGAACCGTTGAACTATTCCCTGAATACAAGCACTGACATTGTTTTTGCAAGTATGTTTGATGCAACTTTGTGTACTGTGTGTTGAAAATGAATTTTTCTGTTGCACTTTAACTGGTATCATTTGTAAATGGCCATGCATTCAGCTATAATATAACATAATATTTGTTTTTCTAACAAATGTGCTACTGACACAGTATATATTTACACACAACCATGTTCCTGAGGTCTGTAACAGCGTGTATAAATGTCAACAATAATGCATTGGCTACGTCTGTGAGCTGTCAGTGCATTGCAACATATAAATAATGTGATATTCAGGTTAAAAGACAGACATTCTTAAAATAACAACCACAACAGATCCCAAGCTAATTGTGTTGCACACTTTAATAGCGACACACAGGAACACACAAACACACACTTACAGTTGTGTCCTCCAGCGTTGCTGATTCTGACAGCGGTCAGGTTGTAAAGGAGACGTTGGAACTCAAAGGCAGACAGCTGAGGTTTAAATCTCATCTCATTTTCATGGAGCCTGTGAAACAAGAAGAAAGAAACACATCATTTGCAATGTATTTGTGTGGCACATTCAAATGCAAATAAACTGTGATTAAACACTGAAAACATCACATTATGAAGGCGCAAAAATCCAAATGGTAAATTTGCTTGTGTGCTGAATTTATGAACAATTGGAGTGTTTTTTTTCAAAGCAGTTTAATTCCTCTCCACTGGTAATTAAGAAGATATGAAATGCTCTGCCACACATGTGCTTGACTTTCTATGGGTGGCTATCAAGAGCAGACACATACAGTCTATCAGAAAAAAAAAAAAATAGATGTGCTGACTTCAACACATATTCAGGGTCTTGATCACTGAGCTCTGCCGTCTGCTGAAGGATGTTCTGCAAAGCCAGGCTGTACAGCTGACATCTGCCTGTTTTACTCCAGACATCATGTACTCTTTCCATCTTGATGACAGGTGCTGAGTCAGCGTCACACAGGTGATGTTGTGTTATAAGATTTTCCTCAACTATTGTGCGACGGTCCCAGGGGTGACGAGCAGCAGCATGACGAATAGTATTCACATAATTTTCATGTACGGTTGTAGAAAACACAACTACAGGTAACACTCTACACTAACATCTTTAAAAAAAATGGTGGCAAACCACAATTAGGTTTCCATGAATATCTGAATTTCTAATAAGTCTGCAGTTACATTTGTTAATTAGGTGTTCATAAATGGATTTTGGTCCAAATGCTCTGTTGCTCTTTTCTACATGGTTAGATGGGTTGTAACGTATCTATAAGACAATTGTGTATTACTTTCAGCCAAACCACATCAACAGCTTTTCCCCTTAGCTTCACTGTTACAACAGAATTCATAAAGGACTTATTTGAAAGTGGTATCCAATTACACTATATGAACCTTGTAAATATGGGCAAGGATGTAAAAAGAATGAAGTGTTTTAAGTTTGTTGACCATATTAGGAAAAGCCTGACTTTGTCTAATATAGTCGACAAACTTAAAACATTTAATTTATATAATAATAATTTTTATGTCCTGATGAGATATGAGTGTTCAATGGCCTCTATTTTATTAGGTCAGTTGTTCTCAGCATGACACCGACTCGTTTTCAGAACGCTTTAATTCGTGCATAGCCTCTGTCTTATATTCACATTTGCACTCTGTATATCAGCGCATATGTTTGTGTGTGTGTGTGTGTGTGTGTGTGCGTGTGTGTGTGTGTGTGCATTCCTGGCTTGCCACACAGACTCTCCATTGAAGCGATGGGTCCTTGTTCCCTGGCCTGACATGTAGGCACAGTAATAAAGAGAGGCAATTACAAACTGGGCCTCAAAGCCATGGTAATGGAGCTGGTCAGACAGCGATAAGCAGAGTGTGCATGAAAGTGAACAAACTCCCAGTCATGCTTTCCCTATGGAGCATCAGTGTCCCTTTTAATCAGCACCAAGCAGAGCGCAGAGAGCCACACTGTAATTAAGCCTGCTCCGCGGAGGATGAGTGGAGATCATCAGGAGAGAAAAGCCCACAAGAATACTGGACACACACACCCACACAAACACAAACAACCACACAAGCACACACACACACATGCAAGTACCTTTAGAGGGAGAACAGAGATAAAGATACAAGGTGAGCAAGAAAGCAAGACATAAATGGTGTGTGAAAGACGGAGAAGGAGAAAATAAAAAGGAAACGATAAGGTAGTGGGAGGGTAAGTAAGCGTGTAAGCGATTGTAAAATTGAAAAATACAGATGAGTTACACAAATAAAACATGTACAGGGACAGAGCAATTAACAGGAAAAAGTATCAAAACCGACATGTAGAGCCTCTCATCGACTCAGTCTTGCTCATGTCGGTTAATTTGGTAAATGCTTTCCCTGATGAGTGCATTCATTAATTCTCCCCTTGAAAGGGAATTAAAAAAAACTACTCCGTGTTTAGGCACGTGCCTCCCGCCGTCCAACTAAGGTCAGTGAAGCTGACGATATGGATGACACGAGCACAAACACTGAGCCTCAGGCAACGTCCACACTGATATGTTTTAGTTTTAGAGTGCATCACATACGTCTCTACTCTGACGTTGTGGAGCCCCTAAAGTGTAGACTTCTGCTGCTGGCCACATTTTAGTTTGAAAACTCCAGGGTTGCATTTTAGTCCGGATGATGATAAACGGGGACGCAGACACCCGCCTCGCCTCCTGATTGGGTCTTATCAGTCACGACTAGCAGACAGTGGTGAATGCAACATGGATAGCGACCAAAGGCATCTATCCAAGGTATCACCAACTTGTCACTTGGAGCACAGTCACATTGGTGAATATGAAGAGTGCATGACTCAAAAGAAAGAGACTGAGAAGCACCAAAGTAATCGTACATTAATCATTAGTGAAATGGTTAAACTTTATGAAAACCTGAGTGAAAGTTACGTTGAGCAATGGTTTGTTGTGGTGCTTGATCAGTTTTGTATTGATTGGTATGAGGCTTCAACTTACACCAAAAACACGACAGATTTCAATAATTAGTTGGACTGAGCGACAGACATTTTCTACATATACGGTATATATGCATATATGATATATATTCAAAAGCTCTGGTTATCTTGGAAAAGGTATGGAGCTTTTGGCCTGGCATTGTAAGGGTTACTTAATCATAAATAAACCACAGGTTTCCTGCAAGCACATAGTAAATCCATGTTTCTCCTTGCTTTGCTCAGTCACCTATAGCAAAACTTTTTCTTTTTTCATTATGGCAGCAAAGTCTGGTTTCTGTTCAATAAATTTAGCGGGCCATGATCAATGATCAAAGTCAGTGAACTTTCAAAACATGACAGAAATGAGCTCAGTGCCAAGTGGACCACATGCCCACACTACTACTGGTGCACTGCTGACTTCTCGCTGAATTGGCTCGCTCCTTTTAAAGGCATTCATACGAGCAGTTTCCTCAAACACTTCCTTTGGCCGTTTATACAGCAAACAGCTGATCGCTGGTGAATCACTGCACGTAGAACGTTCATCAGTCGATTGTAAAAAGCATCCGAGGGGTGCCTTTTGGCATAAATATGCTTACGTGCCGCAGACAAACTCATACAGCTACAAGCGAGGCAATAAAACCTCCCCGCCTACTGGTTCCAAGGGAACAGAAAGTGAACAGGGGGAAACATCAGAGAGTGGATGCTTCCTTATATAAACCATTCACCTCCTCTCATCAGTCCCCTCCGCTTCAATCCCAGCGCTATCACGTATTTGTCCTTCATCTGATTTTGAAATGATCTTTGCACCAGGTGGGAACACACAGCCACTTAACAGGTTACCATATTTACCATCTATGAATGCAGATGCAAGAAAGATGTGGAGTGTGTGCGTTTCTGCTCATGCTTATTTAAACTGTAAAATGCCTTTAATGAAACACTTATTCCCTTTTTTTCGAAACATGATTATTTTTAATGAATATGTTTCACTTGATTGTTGCAAAACACACTACCAGATGGCCACAGCTTGCACACATTCTTGACATGTCTGAATTTGTGAGTATGTGTGAATGTCTGTGTGTGTGTGTGTGTGTGTGTGTGTGTGTGTGTGACACAGAGAGAAGCAGAAAGAGACAGAGAGAGAGAGTGAGTATGAGGGAATGACACAAAGCATGTACTGAGGTGCATCTGTGCATGTACCTGAGAAGTGTAATGAGATCTGCAGAGAACTTCTCCAGAGAGGAACATTTAATGACAGTTTCTGTCCCCCAAGCTCCAGTGCGTTTCAGTGAGGGAACCACAGAGCACCTTTAGCCTGTGCTCTTGGTGCGGAGGGGAAACTCATTACTGGGGCGCAGACACCAGAGCGAGCCTTGGAAGTATTCAAGGGGGACAGACAGACACAAGCTGTGTCCCAGTTTCCGTCCCAGTCCAGGGGCTGGATCCTCTGATGGACCGTGTAAAGACGGTGCCCTGCTCTGAACTCAAAAACCAGCTTCAGCCAAAACTAAGTATCATCAATAAAGGTGAAGACAATTGGTCAACAAGGTGTCAATTCCAGTGTAAAAACTTTGACATTTTTATGATCAGTATGAATTATGATTTTTTTTTTTTAAAGCATTTTATATTATTATATATTTTTTAGCAACAGCAAACAGTGGAGTCAGTGCTTGGTATCAATTATTTTCATCCTGCAGTAGCTTTTTTTCTGTACAGCTCAAGAGATATTACTAACTGATGACCACCTAAGTGGAAATACCTAAATAAATAATGTGTGATATTTCTTGACTGAGTTAAAGTGGATCGCCTGAATGCTCCATTAAAATATACAGCAAAACATGTTATGGGATACTCAGGGCTGCAGAGGATGGCTTTTGAGTTCAAACTGCATTTTTCTGCCACTCTTTGAGCAGCTTTCGAACAGTCATTGTCAGTCCACTACGGGCGCCTGTGCAGCTTCCAAATAATTGGAGCTACAAATCCACCATTATAGATAACGCTTGACAGTGCTCTTATCATTTGACCTGCACTTCTGTTCAGCACAGGTTGCCAGTTACTTGCCAGGACAGTTTTTGTATAGAGGCCCGATGGTACCAAACCTGGCAACCTCACTGTGAAGACAAGACTTGAGGAGGCTGTGCACAGTCACTGCACCCAGCTGTTGTTCATGAAGAAATAAGTAGGTAAGTAAGTTTATTTTTTTATTTGTATAGCACCTTTCACAGATAGAAGACAAACTCAAAGTGCTTTATATCAATAAAAAAGTACAAAAATTCCAAACACAGACAGGAAATAGGTAAATAAAAAGCAATAAATAAAATAGAGCGAGTATTCAGACAGGCTAACCAAAAGCCTTTCTGAATAAAAAGCTGCCTCATGAAGATTTCACTGGAGTCTAGGGATCACAATGATAAGGGGAGAGTGTTCCATAAACAACAGCTTGAAAAACAGGGTCACCTCGGCTTTTATAAGGGGTATGAAGGAGAGTCTGTTCAGCAGAACTAAGAGCCTGATTGGCCATGTAAGAAAGGAAGTCAGTATGTGGAAGTGGACTGGAAGCCAGTGCAGAGAGGAGTGAGTGTGTGATCTCTTAGGATTTCTAGTGAAATGCATTCTGGGCAGTTTGATGGTTCAAAGACGTTTGCTTCGAACAGGTGAAAAAAAGTTAGTAAGTTAGTAATGCTAATCTAAACAAGAGAAAATAAAGCCATGAATAATCATCTCCACCTCAACCTTGGTCACTACAGATCTCAATGTAGCAATGTTCTTCAACTGGAAGCTGATATGATTATCATAAGACAGGGACCGGTCAAAGATGACACCGAAATGTAATTATATTGATTATGCTGAACACAAACACTTGACGACGCAATATACAGCTTGATGCTTGGAATTACATTTTCAGGAGCAATTATAAGAGCTTCTCTCTTATTTGCATTTAACTTGAAGGCAGTTGTCAGACACCCAAATTTCAATCAACATCCAAACATTCATTTAAAATGGACAAATGGTTACTCTCAATGGCACCGAACATCCCCTAAAACCGCAAATTGTCTGAATTAAAGCGATCACTGTTGCGTGTCGTTGGTCTTGGCGTTCATTCTTTCGTGGTAATTTCAACAAAGGAATTATACCAACTAAAAAGGACGCAGAGAATTTGTGTAGATGTAGAATTTGCTTAATGATATGCAGGATAAAAAACTGATGCAGAGAACGGTTTAGTCTGTCATACTACTATTGCTTTGCCAGTAACACACTCTCTCTTTCCAGTCACCTGATGCTCCAGTTGAAATGGGACTCGCTGCTTTTACCCACCACACAAAAACCAATTTCAGCAAGACTGACCTGTCCTTTGTCAAATTCTGTTTTCCACCACAACAGACAAAAGCACAAGTATATTGACTCCTGCCCAAACTCCCAACAATCGTAGTATTATTCTCAACAACCAACTGCTCTGTGGAGCTTTCATTGTAATCACAGCCTGAATCTGCAGGCTTCCTCTTCACAGCATTCATCAAGTCAGACCTTTCCTCACTCAGGATTCTCGCCAGCTCTCTGCTCATTCTTTAATCATCTCCCATCGGAATTAGTGCTGCTCTCCTCCCAGCAAACTGCAACTTCCACATGAACAACAACACGCTGCAACCCACCTTCTCTCCGACTTCTCCAAAATGTACTATATCAACGCCTTTATAGATACCTTTCAGCAGCAGCCAACAGCCAACTGCCCATTGTTATCGAACAATGGGAGTTTGATCCCAGATGTACGTGGAGGCTCTACAGGACTGTTTTGAGCTAATGGACTGGAACATACTCTGTGGAATACACAGAGAAGACAATGCAAGGGGCTTCCCAGCTGGATAACATGTCAATTTCCATGTGGACCCTTAAATTGCATTAAAGAGTTTGTTGTTTTCTTTGGTTCACTTTAAACAAACCCCGGAAAACAAAGAAAATTAAATCCCTTCTTAGGGAAGAAGAGGGCTTCCAGGGCTGGCCTCAGGGAGGAAGTTGGTCTGCGGGCGCTGAAGAAGGAGAATTAAAGATAGAAACACGGCAGCAGAACTGAAGACAAATTGCAACAAAACAGTATGAAGGAGGTGCTGAGTGGGATGAGAAGGATTACTGGCTACAAGACGGCGGCCAAGTGGAGGAAGAGAACAAAAATAGAGCGAATGACTTAAGCCTTTTTTTTTTTTTTCAAAAAAGGTTCAATGTGGACACCGGGCCAACTGCACCCACTCCACCAGGTTTGACGGGCCTTAATGAGAGCTCTCCACAACAATGTGACTGCTCACACTACCGCTTCCCTACAGAATGCCACACCAGGGTTGACAGTCGCTCACGCCTCCTGATTGACCACTTGACCATGAAGGACAAGAAGGGAAAAGGTCGGTTGAGAGCAAAGCGGTGCAAGGAGAACAACTGGGAGTCTCATGTGAGATGAAAGATCTGGTAGAGGATTTCCTGCAGAGAAAGTGGTTTTGGCACAAGAGCTCATAGTAGGCTTTGACATTTGGGAAGGAACTACATGTTCTAGCACAGTGTCTTTATGGTTTAATGGAGAGGCAGACTGAACGACCTGAAGGAAAGTGCTGATTGACACAATACCTCATCAATACGTTTTTCCAAGTCTGTCTTAATAATCATATACCTATACTAAGTTCCTTAATGGTAGCTGTAATTGTTTCTCCTGGCCATGAAGAGACCACTTCTTAACTTGATGAAGGACAAAATCCACTGTCCTTGTTCTGCAGGAGAAAAAAAAAATCTTAAAGTTAAGCCAAAGCTAGTAGGAGGCTTTAGCTATCTGAGTTAGTCGAATCAAGCGGATAGCTTCAAAAGTTACATCCTTCTCTGTATGAAATGACCTCCCTGTGTTACTGTGCCACAGCCATTGCTCAGAAAGAGAGAGAGAGCACCGGGCAGGGGAACAAAAAGACACACTGTACTTGATTTGTCAAATTAATACTGATGAAGCCTCGTTATGTGTTATGTATGTACATTAACTTTAGAATGAATAATTACACAGAATGAGGGCTGTGGAGTTTGTCTACAGTCATATACATGAAGAGATCTCCTCATAGCCAGAGGGAAATCACACTGACTGATAACTTCTTCAATACACAGCACATAAGGGCATGTGGGTATTATTCTGAGAAAAAGTTGAACAAATGTAAACCTTTCCTTTAACTTAACTGCATCTTTTGTTAGGTTGGACAAAAAAAAAACTGAAGCTAAAACAATTAAAACAAGGACATAGCGCAGTAAAAACACAATGCAGGTTGGCAAACTCTCAATCAGCTCTTTAATCTCAGTTTCCAAATAGAGATGCTCATCAACCGTCTACAACACAAACAAACTATTACAAATGACACGTGCCCAACTTAATATAGTCTAACAGTACACACCAAGAAAACACAAACAGAAGACTGCTAGCTACGAGTGATGTAAACACCATCAGCTCTGTGTGACAGGAACTGTGTCGCAGCTTGATTTTGATTGCTGCTATCTTTATGACAATATCCAGGCCTCTGATTGCTGCAGCAGTCACAAAGGTGCAGTTGTACTCGAAAACTTAATAAAATCCATACCTACCTGCAAGGTCTAAGTAATGTTAAGATTTGTTAGACCTCGTCACAACGTAGCGGTGAAGCAATCAAAAATACGCATTCACAGGAAATTGCTCTCTGAGTTTATATTTATATGTGTATGTTTCTGCGCATTTGCTACTGGAGGTGTATTAATGTGATTTGATTATTATAAGAACAAAAGTGCGTCTACAGTACATTTAGATGTGGGAGGCTATAGTGTGCATAATACCTAAGTGAGTGAAAACTCATTAAAAACTGCAGCTGTTAACAGCAAAGTGCTGTGGTAGGTCAAAGACATTTTAACTCATCGAATCATCGATAAAAAAAAAAAAATGAAAAAAAAAATGAACAAAATATTTTGTTCAAACTAAACTTTGCCATTAAGTAAGAAAATTCAGCGAGCTGAATCCTGGCATGTGGGCTGCAGCTGTCCATGCCATATGCATGCAGGGTACATTTCTGCAGAGCTTTGTAGAACCTGAAGAGCACACGCTCTCTCACACACACACGCACGCACACACACGCACGCACACACACGCACGCACACACACACTCACACACACAGACTGTAATTCCCCCTAAGGAATACCATCAACAACAAACCTCTATAGCTTCAAATTTTCTACTCATGAGAACAGATTTCACTCTTTACTCTACATATATGTGCACATTCTTGCATTTTAAGCCTATTAGAGATGTAATGCAAAGCTACTATCTGTATCTGATAGTAAAGATAGAAGCTTCTATTAGCTCTTATTACAGATTCATACTTTTTTTTTATTGCCATTTGTACTTAAATTTACATTATACGTGTAGGTGTACCTACACACAAAAGAGCATAGTGTTTTATCCATGTACCTACAACAATAACATAATAAAGCATTATCCGCATTTAAAAAAAAAAAAAACACATCTAAAGTGAGTCTAACTAAAAACTGTTTAACTGTGAATGGTCCGGGTGGAAATCAACAGCAGAAACAAAACAGAAGTTTTACCTGTTGGAAATGACAAGCTAGTTACACATTCTTATCCAAAGTATTCATATTTGTTTACATCCGTAATGCTTGTATTACATTCTACTTTTTCTTTGCCCTACTTTCGCATCAAGATCAATAATGTTTCGAATGTCTGTGGCTGCTTGTTTCCAATATGAAACCCTGGTGTTGGCATATTAGGCTGCAAAGGGACCACTCCCCGCATACCGTACCTCCAGGCCACGGACCCGCCTTGCACTCCATCTCGCGCTCTGCATGCCGTCGCTCTAATCCACTTAGCTCTCCTTTCCCTTGCTACGACACGGTCATCCTTCCAGCAGAACCCCTCCCCTCCTCTGCCTCCTGACCTCCCCACTTCAGTCAGAATATCAGACTTACATATATCACCCTGGACAGGTCACCAGTCTATCACAGAGCTGGCATATAGAGAGAAACAACCATTCACGCTCACATTTACACCTACGGGCAATTTAGAGTTGCCAATTAACCTAATCTGCATGTCTGTGGATTGTGGGAGGAAGCCGGAGTACCCAGAGGAAACCCACGGAGGCACGGGGAGAACATGCAGTCTCCACACAGAAAGGCCCAAACCGGGTGGCAGGTTCAAACCCAGAACCTTCTTGCTTCTTACAGTGCTAACCACTGCACCACCGTTTCATGATCATCATTTTATCCACAAAGCACGTGTCACTTGAGTGTAAATTTGCCTGTTGCTACGCTTTAGTATCACTTTCCTAAGGTTTTGGTGACTTTCCACTTCTGCACACATTTCATGTCACTCCGGGTGAGACCATCTGCTAAACGTATAAAATGTAAAACTGGAAATGTAATGCTGCTGCCCTGTACTTGCCAGATCTACATGACAGCCAGCGCATGGGGGAGCTGGCTCATCACTACACTCACATCCCGACATTCTGCTGGGACCATGACAGCACAGTCACAGTCAATGTGGGTGAGGTGTAATCAGTACATGGATGTCCTGGATAGTCTGTACTCTGCAGACTCTCTATATATTGTAACAAGGACAAGTCAGGCAACGGGGAGATTCATAGGTGCAGGGGAAAAACAAACATCCCGACATCCATTCTTATGCACACATTCAGGCAGACGCTTTGGTATTTTCCAGAGAGACACAAGTTCAACAGTAGAAAAACAACAACAAAAAGCACAGACTCACGAAGCCTGAATCCTTCTACCTGACAATGAAGGAGTGCCGTGGAGAGAGGCCGGGGTCATGGTCAAGCACTGGTTGTGGTGAAAGGTCGGCAGACAGGGTGATTCCAGAGCCTTGGAGGAGCAGGGTGACGCGGTCGGGGAGCAGCTCGGAGGTCTCAGAGGTGAAGGTGATGGAGAGGAGCTGGCCGTAGCTGTAGGCTTGGTGACCCAGGAATTTCTCTAATGGGGGATGAGAAGAAGGAGGGGGGGGGTGTGTGAAAGGAGTCAGCTTTATTATTGAAGTCTGAGCCAACTATCTGCCATCTATGTAGTCAACACAGAAATGGAGTTGTATGTAGGGAAGTGTGTAGTGGTAGAAGATGAATTCATTTTGTGCACATTTAGAAATACTATCCCCGCTCCTTTCTCTTTTACTGTGTGTGTGTGTGTGTGTGTGTGTGTGTGTGTGTGTGTGTTTGTGTGTGTTTGTGAGGGCAGAGGGCTCAGGCTTTTTGAGCCCACACAGAGCACTGCAGGAGTCTATGTGTAATTACCCACCCTCTCATCTCTGGCTCATTACAGCACATTAACAGGACTTCAAAGATCTTACCCCCCCCCCCAAACCCCCAAAACTGTCTAAAAGGAAAAACACACACGAGTTGTACTTCTGATATAAAAAGAATAAATAGGCAGGAGTCTCACCAAACCTCTGCAGGGAAATATGAAAAATGTAAACATCATTGTAGAAAGCATCAGTTAGACTCCAAAAATGAACAAATCATAACAATTTCTGTAAAAAAAACAACAACTACGCTGTCATTCTGTGCCAGCTCTGGGTGAGTGAGTGGGCAAAACTGACAGGTTGCATGCTTGGTTGCCACCTTGTTTTTGAGCGTAATCGTGTGTGAAGTACATCCTGAGCTCTTCTGGGGGTTGGGAGGGCTAAGGACTTGAGTGGGTGATTTTGCTTGCGAGAGGCCTCTGGCGTCATTCAGAGCAGTTCAACTGTCTGAGCGTCTAATATCTGCTCAACCGACAGCCCCCTTTTTATCATCTCTTGCATGCCCCTCTGTGCCTCTGCAGCCCACTCTCACTGTGACATCTGCGGCCAAATCAATCAATGACTTTACTTGACCTGCAACACTTTTGGTAAGGGCCTACTTTCTGAAAGTCTGCCTCGAGGTTTCTGGCTGCTGTTGTTAATGTGTTACTCAGTGATGTGTTAAACTAACAAGTTATTACTTTTTAAAGTAAAAAGCAATTACATTATTATTTCAATGAAGTCTAAACCATTGCATAATTTCATGCATTTCATGCTTTAATACATAACACCACTTACTTCACCAGTTCATTTGGTTTATTATACATTATATTTTTTATTCCTACTATATCTTTCAGCTACCATCTCTATGTAGTTTTATATCTCCTCTCTCAAGCTTCTCTCTGGAGCTCTAGTCATAACAGGAAGAGAGCCTCTCTTCTGATTGGCTGACTGTTTTCTGAGTGATCGAATAAAAACAAAGCAGATTTCAGGCCAAGACTCTGAGGAACCAAATCCTGCAAGGCTGGATGGTGGGTCCAGGTAGGCAAGGCTTGGAGCATGGCTGAACACGGTGACTGCTTTGTTGTGACATCACAAAGTTACGCAAGTCCCGACTGCTCGTTTTAAGGCTGAGTTTCTGAATATGGGCTTCTCTGTGGACTGAGCACTTTGATATTTTCACAGTATTAATACAGAACCTAGACCTGCTTTATAATCAAAAAAGACATGTAAATCTCACTTTATACAATATGGGACCTTAAATTAAAATGTTTTTATATGAAGTGATGTGTCTCTTTTCTTTCTAATAAGCTGCAAGTGCTCAGATATAAGAAAGCACACCCAGGAGTCAAAGCTGTTGCAGCTTTCTTTCAGTTTCACTACATGAAACAAAACAATCTGCTTCCATCACAGTTCTTAGCTTTAAACCAATTTCAATTCCAGTGAGGATACATGAATAAAATGAAGACACAAGAGTTCTTTACATTCATCATTCAACTGTGGGATCAGTATTTGTAGAAATGAAAACCAGCCAGTGATGAAAGGGGAAGGCTTTAATTACATGACTAATCAATAGCACTTTCTGTTACTCCAATAAGGCATCATTCATGTTAACTTGACTTCAGAATCAGTAGAAATAGATAATTACAGCCAATCAGGAGCAAGGGGAGCGGCTTAACAACCACCAATCATCACCAGCGAAAGACAAAACACTTTCTCAAGTGAAACGAGCTGTCACAGGTCTCAGTCTAGTGTCATAATCAATACATATTGATGACAAGGAAAAAAAAAAGAAAAAATCAGCCAGTCATGAAGAGAACAGGCTTAGATTAAATCCATCACCACTTAGACAGGAATGCTTTCAATGAGCCCTCTCACATCTAAACATCTTAACAAGTGGAAAAACAAGCAATATGGAAAGGGTGTGGGTTCTAAATGAAAAGACCAATCAATATGCACTCCGACGGGCCAGCACTCATTCCGGGGAAAATTTAGACCTAAACACGTAAATGACTCAAAAGGATGCAGTGATTGGAGTCTGCATTTTACGACTGAGTTGACAAATTCCAAATAAGCCTTTTTCTTACTTCCTGTAACATGCATGTATGGATTACATTCACATTTATTCATTTAGAAGACGCTGACTAAAGAAGATGATTAACATTACCTAAAAAAAAACAACTGGATAAAAATTTGCTGAAATGAGTAAGACAACTTTTTATTTATTTAATATAGACAAATCTGGATTTAAAGGAAAGACATAAAGCTTTATATTTATTCTTCCACTGTTATTATTTAACCAACTGAATTCTTTATTCATGCATTCAGTTATATTTTTGACTTTGCCAAACCTTTGTGCAAAATTACTTAGACATCATCTCTGCAACCTCATCTCTAAGATGCTGCACTCAGTCACTCAGACACTCAGACACACACACATACACGTTGCTTAAGCTGCACTCAACAGATCAGCATCTGCCAGCAGATGATCACTGAGCATTAAGTTTATAAATGAGAACAGTCTCAGCAGAGCCACAATTTTTTTGGCGCAGAAAAGAGGCAATTATGTGTATTTGGGGAGTGACGCACTGTAATAATGAATAATGCAAGAAACTCATGTTCACAGAAAATAAGAGTCAACAGATATTACTTTTGAAATGATTAATAGGAAATATATACCGTGCATTCCTTGCATAACGGTGGGTAATGAGCCCAGTAATACTATTGTGTGACTAAGCTAATATTCTCTCCTAAACTGCTCCCTTATGGTTGTGAGTGGTTATGTTTCAGGTGGAGCTTGCTGGCCATTACACTGCTGGGGTTTGATTCGCGTCAGTGTGGTTCCCGGGTGTTCTTTCTTTCTGTCTGTGAGGACAGAGGTACCAAAGCAATAATTACTCACAACCCTAATAGACCATCCAACAATGGGGACCACTGGCGGGCCTCTCTCCAAAGTAATGAATCACTATAAAAAACAATGAAGGGATTATTCATGTGTAAGTCTGATCTACTGTCCGTGTATCGCCGTGGATTTATATTCATTATTTTAATTCATGTGACAAATAGGAGAGACTTAAAAAGTTTAGCAATCTCTAAATACCACAGCGTGCAAGCTGTGGGAGAATGTACTGTGTCTCCCCTCACAACACTGAGATTCACATTGTCTTTGTTACATGTATGTCAAAAGGTAAAAACCTGGCTACCAGTATATGTTTAGGTCACTGCTTAGCGTGTTATACCTTGGTTGTCTAACCCTTAGAAAAATTGAAGTGTAAAAAATTAGTAAGTTGTGGTTTTATGAGGGTTATGTGCCAGGCAACCAGTGGAGTCTGCAGGAAGTCACTACACCAAGCCAAGAAACAGTCCCGTGTATAATCCCTAATAAAAACCACAACTTCGGTTTTTGTACTCATTACTCTTGATTGGACAAACAGGCTACTTTACGATGTCAACTTGGGCTCTTGCAAGTGAAAAATTAAAAACAGATTAATTGGCAATAAAAAGTTAAGTGTTGCACTCCAGGGTTAGTCAAAATAAATGATGCATGTGCATACTCTATTTCCATTTTGTTTCTATGAGTGTGTCAGATTGGTCTGAAGTCCACTGTGCTGCTGTTGACACTCTGCCAGGGACACAGAGCTGCCATCACAGCAAGTGATAGATGCCTGTATAACTTTTGGGGAATGGTGGTGGAGCTCACGATCAATCGATGGTTTAGACTTTGCTCAAACCAAATTAAATAAACTCCATTTCAATTAAATCACCGACGCATCACACAAACTCAAAGTCCCAGTGAGGCTCTAACATCGACCACCACGCAGACAGTCTGAGGGCAAAGGCTGGATGGACAAACTTTAAACTTTTAAACAGGTCCAATACTGTCAAGACACTTAACTGCACTGCCTGCAGTCACAAGATATACGTGACCCGAAACCTCATTACACATAAGGAGGATTCATTCATATACAAGGACACTGCCAAAGCAATATACATCACATATGCGTATGCAGACTGACACATACAAAACCAATAGTGATGATTTATCTCTGATCTGGGAGGAAACAGGGGCCAGAGTGGAGTGTTGAGCAGAGTGAACCTGGGCTCGAGTGGGAGCAGAGATCAACTCTGAGGACTTGTCTCAGCTCTGAGGGTTCTTATCCAACCCACACCGCAGAGGTTTGGCACAAATGTAAATGAGGTAGTCATACTGTTCTTTTATTAGTGGGTGTTTAGACCTTAAAAAGGGCTGTGTTCAAATACAAGGTGCTTTGTTGGTGTGGGCGTGTTGCCACATGTGCATGTGAAATGGATCCAGGAAGTGTAATTTCAGTTATACATGAGGCTTATGAAGAAAGTTTTTAGAAAGTTATTAAGGCTGCAATTGTTTTAGCCTGTCTCAACAATTAAAACATACTGTGCTAGGAATATGTCACTAATGTTATATAAAGGGGCTATTTGTAGGTTTTCTCTGCTGCTGAACATGGTTTCTTGTTGGGAGTGGGTGGTGGTGATTGTCGCTTGACAAGAGCTTTGGTCATCAAGACAAGAGGTTATTATACATCCTCTGAGCAGCGCTATGTCTTCAGGGCAGATCTGAGGCTAGAGTGCGTCACTATCGGAAAGGTAGCTAAGCTGGTTAGCGTGCTAACTTCAGTAGAAGAAGAGACGTGATAGAGACAAGAGTTAACATTGGTGTTGCTTTCTACCACTGGAGACGGCTCGTGGCAAGTAAAGGAATGAAATTTGATGCTGAACTCGCAATGTTTCTTCTAGACTGGTAATGCTAACGTTGGCTAAGAAGCAATAGCAAAACTTACAAATAGCTCCTTTAAGTAATCTACCAGGAATGTATGATTGTGTTTGATTGGTCAATATAGTTCATTGTGGAATGCCTATTTTGTTTGCATTGAATTGAATTGTAGCAAGTCGTGCCATGTGATTTTGCCTGAGCGTTCAGTGTTGGCACCTCCATGCTTCCAGTGATGTGGGCTGGCACGATAACCCCAGCAGCTTTAATCAAAGGGCTGGACAGATCGCCTAACCCATCTGAAATCCATTCATCCTGCATTTTTCTGACTTTACAACTGGAAGGACAGCGTCTGACAATTTTCTGTCGACTTTCGAAAACAGAAAATCTATCAATCAGATGTACACGGTGACTGATGAATTTCTTTCTGAAGCTCTGTTTCTCAACCACAAATGAGAATTAGGAGGCTACCCTGAAGATTCACTGTGTCACAACAGCAGTGGGATGCAGCCAGAAGAGGGCTACGATGGCAGGCTTTTCACCAGGCCATTGAGTGAGGCTATTTGGAAAGAGAATCAACATTTTGATTTCAAAATGTGGTGATACGACAAATCGCACACCTGAGTTTGTTTCAAGCAGACCAAACTGTTTCCTCTCCCACTCGAGCCTCACTTAAGTACTCACTCACTTTCTGAGCCAGTTGACTTTACCCCTGCTTCTCTTCCTCCGCACTCCATACTCCTTCCCTCCCTACTTCTATCTCTCCCCACTCAATTTTCTAATTTTCCTTTACTGCATCTCCTTTCTGTTTTGCTCATTCTTCCAGTTGACAAGGCCTCCAGACTGGATTACATGCAGGCCTGCGTGCAGGTAGCGCTCAGGTTGTGTGAAGCTGCAATTGCCGCTTGAATCGAAGTGACAGGTAGCCTGGAGCTGCTCTCGTGGATCTTTGCTCTTCTTTTCCTCCTCCACTCCTCAAATGAACACAAGAGCAGCCATATGATGCTCTCTTGCCTTCTACTAGAGGGTTATTTCATTAAAATTCTGTCTATCTTCTCCTTCTTCTTCTCTTCTTTTCCTCTTTTATTTCAGTCTCCCTGCTGCTTCAGGCTTAGCAGGTTGGCCTGTGCTGCAGATATGAAAAGGATCAACATTGCAAGCTTCTCAACAGATGGCTGTAAGGATTTATGTTAGATGATGTCCCCTTCAGCATGAAGCGCTGCTCAGCCAAGAGAGCCACAGTTACTGTCCAGCAGATTCAAGTGGTGACCACGGTTGTTGGAGGCAGGTCAAAGCAACTGTTTAGGGAGGTACTTCATGTTTGTCTATGATAGTTCCTGGCAGCTGCGCTCAAGTGTTCAGTCTGTTGAGTCACCACAGGGACTTGATCTCCGCCTGTGTCAACTGTCAAGCAGATGTCCAGGATCAGGAATGTTCCCAAGAGCATGCACATACACATACACATTCACTGAAAACTCCCTACATAGATTTATCACTTGACACACTAGTGCTGAAGGGAAAATAGGAGGGGAGGACAATCGAAGACGTTAAAAAAATGAAGTGTTTTCAGGCTGTGAAAAAGAGGGTGCAACTCTGAGGTCCTGACAGACGTAAGCGTAACGTCGGACTGCTTGTCAAATGAACTTCTTTGTCTCTCCCTTTTTCTTTTCACTTTTATTCTGGCACTCTCCCCGTCTGGTCCAACAACTCCTTGTCAAACAATATAGAGAAAAAATCTGTGACGTCTTGTCCAAGCATCGGCTAATATTTCTGGAGCCAGGTGAGCTACATGGATTCCAAAATACTCCTCTCTCTTGCTTCAAAAGCTCAATAAAAAAAAAAATGATGATTGAATCCTGTGCTGTATGTGGCAGCTTAAGCCCAAGACAAACTACGGTGACAAATGCGTTCATGGGAATCACAGAATTGCAGTTTGTATTATGTTTGACATGGAGTTGTCACTCAGAATTATCTCTTACTTTGTTGAAGAACACAGTGGAGAGATTTCAGCAACAAATACAAGTTAAAAGCAAAAAAGAGCAGAGGCAGTGGCAGTGTGAGAGAGAATTCCAGAGCTACTTCCAAAGCCTCTGCCGCTCTGGTCTAATCTTTAAAGTAACTATACACATGCACCACTACAAAAAAAAAAAAAAGAGGCGAGAGAAAATGAGATCATTAATAGGGATGGCAAGGCAATAGATTTGTGCATTTATTATGTGGAGAAACAACATAAACAAGCACTGGGCGAAGTAGATAAGCAGCCTGCCACAAAGCTGCTCTCGGCCAGTTGGGCCACTAATCTGTGTGGCCTTCAGAGACATCACTATAGACTCTATGAAGAAGAAAGCTACTTAAAAAAAACATTATTAACTATGTACATTTATAATTACACATATATACATCAGAGCAAGCGCGCATTCGTTATGGACTTATGCTCATTTCACGTGAACACACGCACATACACACACATACACACACACACACGCACGCATGCACGAAAACGTCTATCTATATCTAGCTGTGCATTATAATGACATTCTGCAAATTATGCCTGACCACCGGGCTTTGTCACATCCTCTTTCAGCTGTGAGCAATTCGTCTTTCTAAAAAAAGATGCCTCCAGATGGAGTCGTTCTTTGTGATTTGTGCGCGTTTTGGGCATTAAACCTCCAGGATGTGGAGTTAATGAGATTGCTCCTGTTTTGCTTCTGGCTGCGAACTGCACGGCGGCCAAAGGGGATGTGAGTTGATGCCTAGAACCGACTTAGTGGGGACAAGAAGAAACCAAGCCAATTTTCACTTTGTTGCCTCTCCAGCATGGCCAAGACATCCAATTCCATCAGGCCTTTGCTGCCGGGGCAGCTGATAGAAATGGGCCCTAAGTCCTGTAGCTGGGCCAGATTATTCCCTTATCTTCTAATGGCTCTGATAAGGGATTGGAAGAAGTGGTGTCAGAATAACCGCTGTATGACCCACTGCCAAAGACCCTGATTAATCTCACTAAGGAACAACAGGAACAAGCTATGGGTGTTACAGATGCTGAACTAAGACTAATATAATTTACATATTTGCTAGAACAGCAACAACTGCAGATTTATTATCTAATAACACAACTGTCAGAAACACGAAAATATCTTCACTCGGGCTGTAACCCACCCGTTTGAGCCAACCTGAGGGAGCGACCTGTCCTCCACTGTCCAATTCAAATCTCTGTTATTTTCCTTTCTGACTCACCGGGAGCTTTGTAGAAGCCAATGTCTTCCTCACTAAGAGGCAGCAGGTAGACTTCACCTTCCTTCCACAGTAGGGGGTACTCCTGCCCCCCAGTGAACTCTCCCAGCCAGCTGTCCTGATCTGGAAGTTAAAGAGGACATTTCAAAACATGAATCATAGCTATTCTCCTCAGTATCACAGAGCATCAGCATATATACGGTAAATACTGGTGTTCAGGAAGAGTATAAATGTTTGTGTTCTCCTAGGGGATATGTCCACATTGTTTTGTATTGATTTTATTATCTGTGATTTATGTTTTCTCCTGATTTATGAGGATGAGAATTCAGAGAGAACAAAACATTATTGGTCTTGTTAATTTCATTTGGGTATCTTGTTAACAACAGGACCTGACTAATAGCTGCTGAGCCCGGGACAATACCTTCAATAAAGTCAGAAGTGATGTTGACAGCAGCGTAGTGACCTGAGGAGGAACAGGCCAGGGAGTGACCAAAGCAGAAACAAGGTTGGCAGCCCGCTGGGTTTTCTTGTTGTAAGTTGAAAAAGCCAGGCTTGCATCTGTAGGTACACACACATACACACACACAGCCTCATGCATAAAAAAAAAAAAGTTATTAACATGCAGATCCTGCACACACGTTTCATTGCAGCTATTTGCCACATCCTTGCCATGGTGTTATTCTTACTAATCTCTTTAAGTTGTTCTGACTGCAGCAGTCGGGGATGCTGCTAGCTGCAGACGGCGGTGTTAAGGAAGAATGGACCAAATGGAGCCCAGCTGCAGAGACCCTGAGCTCTGACCTACAGACACTGGCTGGCATATGGGTGGGAAGGGGAACACTGCTAAAAATCAGCCACTACACTAGTCACATTACACAGGAGAGGGGCCTGCTCAACGAGCCATGAAATCAGCAAAAAAAGTCAACAAACAGGGAGCACAGAATTATTCAGTAGTTGGAGACCTGGGGCTGTGTGTATTGCTAATGTCACAGTGAGTTTATCTGTTTGATCCTGCATCCCAGAGAGAACCAGATAGAAACAGACAGGGAGAAGCAGGGACTTGGTTATTGACATATTGTAACAGTCATATTCACTGTCCAAGGAGGCAAAATGACGGATAGTCCCCAAAACTTAGAGCATTTTTAGACAAATCCTTCCCAAACCTTTTCTATTTACCATTCTGCTGCACCTGTACGATCTGCTGGGTTTAATATACTCAATTTTTATTTTAAAACAAATAAATCTTACATTAATATTAAATCTAGGAGTGATAATCAAAGTAATAAAAACATCAAATCATTATCAAAAACACTTGTCACACACTTCTGTATATAAACTGATGAAACATTAGTAATGTCTTTGTTTGTTTCAATGTGCAACATCAGTTGCCTTAGTAACCACAGGTCATGTACACGCATACATGACGCAAGCAATAAGCTTTTAACACACCTGTCACAGGCCTGTCCCTCCACGTTTGGCTTGCAGTGACAACGTCCATCCAGAGGAGAGCAGTCACCCACGCTCCCGCTGGGGTCACACTCACACGGCCTGCAGACAGAATGTGACGTGAAAATGTAACATTTGAATCCACTACACTTAGTGGACATGCACATTTGGGGGAAAAATGTATTGTTGACTGGGAAGGACCAAGAGTGTTAGAGACAAGGACAATTTAATGTGACGACTTTTCCATAAGAATATTCTCTATTTGCATGCCCCACCCCCACACTTCCAGATCACAGATGGTCAGCTATGCAACAGCAACTCTGCAACCAGTGGGGTGTCTTGCTCAAGGACTCTTCAACAACATGGATACTTGTCTTGAGGCTTGAACCTGTGCATCCAAAATAACTAAGCCAACCCAGGCAATGTGTTTTTGTCATCTCTGCCCTGATTCAAAAAGCACAACAAGGCTTCCTGTAACAAATCATCAAAACTGAGATGCTTGATAGCACACAATCCATCATGCAAAATTTAGAGGCTGTGCAAACAACCTTGATAAAAGCAAGTGAGTAGGTGTATGGGTCAGCAGGGTCTCGGATTATGTCAAAATGTGTTTGATCACCTTCATTGATTGATTACTTTTGTTTGAAACTGTAACACAGAATCTACTTTTTAATGACGTGCTATTACAAATAATTCAATTATCCTAAGGCAAGCCGACTCTGCTTGTTTCTGCTCCAGTGGTCTGAGTAATTCACACCTCAACTCAACAGCCTGATTTTGCTGCATGAATTAGAGAAAGAGATGTATTTGTGTGCATACATGTTGGCATGTGTGTATGCATACATGTGTGTACAGAAAAGGTTTTTGCTGTGAGAATAGTAAAATGAGGGTCAAATATAATCTAATAACACACTATTGCACATGTTGATTTATAAATTTGTTATTGCTAAAACCTGTGATACTCAAAAAAAGAAATGGGTTTCAAGTGCTAAACATAGGATCTTATTCAGCAATGATTTTTAATAAAGACGCCCTCATCCTGAACCTCAATTTAAAGGGGCTATTTCTAAGTTTTCTCTGCCACCAAATGTGGTTTCTTGCTGGAAGTGGGTAGTGGTAATTGGCGCTTGACAAGACAAAATAGCTGCTAATGCTAACATTAGCTGTGTAGCAATAGTAAAATGTACAAATACCTCCTTTAAACTTGCATCAATGTTGTTTTTAGGCAGCAGAAATCAGATGTAAACACAACTCTTACATATTCTTATCTATTAAGCTGATATGGCAAAGATGTTAGCTAACAATTCCTTACACATCCATCGGATATGGAGCAACATTGCCAATCATTCAGAGCTGTGTTTTTGGCGGCTTAGCTAATGTTAGTCCAATATTCACTCTCATTTTAGCTCTAGCTTGGTCTCCACCAGCCCTTGAGAAAAATATCTGTCTCTTTATCTTAAGCTAACATCTTTTTTTAGCTTCAAAATATTTCCACTATGTTCATAAGATAGTCACTAACTTTGCTACTGGACAGGAAGTGTACAATAGGTTTTTAGAGCTATTAGCTGAAAAAGCTGGCTGTTGTGGCTTGAAACAACATTTGACGAGAGAAGTGAGAGTGAACCTGAACCTGAACATAAAAGTTGGGGGCTGTAAAATCAAAACAATTAGCAGAGAGATGCTAAAAAGCTCTGCAGAGCTGAGGGGAACCGCAGAGTTTTGTAATTGTCTGTGGGGTCATAACTATGAGCGACCCCTTTCACATTACATGTAGTCATTAGATCCATTATTCATGTAAAAATATTTATTAGAGCAGCTTTAAAGTCACAAGAATAAATATCAAAACCTTTTCATCTACATTGTTTGTCAAAGCTAAAACTGAATGTCTGTTTAGCAGTCAGTGGTGGTAGAAATAATATTAACACCAAACAGTCATTGATATGCAATTCAGTACCATCACAATTTAGCATTCCCAAGACAGGTAAAGGGGGTCAGGGAGAGCCAGGGTGGACTTCTTATGAATATAAATACTACAACATATTTCTCACATGCACACACACATATGCACTACAATATGCATTTAAATGCCAGCTCATGTGCACACATACTTGGTAAGAGAGTGATCAGGTCAGAGAGAGTTGATATTTTCTTTTCATCATCAAAATATATGTCAGGTCAGCGCATTGCAAGCCGCAACAAAGGACGCAGAAAAACACCCAGGCCAGGTAGGTGAGCGTGCAAAGGTGCAAGAGGTAATTCACTCTCACATCTTAGGAATAAAAGCAACTCTGCCTATCTTAAAATCAGTTTAACCCACCGAGCTTGTTCTTGTAGCATAATGAAACGATGAAAATCAGAGCCAAGTACAAATATAGAAAAACAATAGTCCAATAGATTTACTACTTTGTTGTTATTCCGGGCACCAACTTGATTAATAGAGAACAATTGCGAAATATTTTTCCAATCAGTGATTAGTTTGTTTCTGTGAGAAAACACCAAACTCGATCTGTTTGAATAAATGGAATTACACAAAAATGTCATTATTGAAGTGAAGGGCTGGAATTAGCAAGTATTACTAGGTTAAATTATCAATCATCTATAAATAGCCCATTAATAATTAGTTGGTGAAAATAAAAAGAGATCACTTTGGGTTTTGGTCAGAGAAACCAGAATAACATGGGAATGTATCCAACACTAACCTTAGATGTAACTCGTTAAGAATTCAATTATCTGTGGAGGAGAAATTGTTCAGGCTAAGTTTCTCCTTGGGGTTTGGCTGCAGCTAAAGCGCTTCTCTGAAGTTTCTGAAGGCAGCGAGGCTGGATCCAGTCACCATGGTAACAGATAGAGGAGACTGCATGGTCTCCGGCTTGGTTCTAAGTAATCTTCAAACACCAGATCTCGTTCTCCTGTTGGTCAGGACTGCTGGGTGGATGACCACAACATCCACAATGTGCAGCAGGAGGGAATTCATAAAAGTTGGAGTTATTTGAGAACAGACAGTGGCAGGCCGGTCTTTGTTTTAGATTAATAAAGAGTGATAAATAGTGGTGTTCTGATTTACTTTATAATGTTATACATCTACACATATATACACATATATAATGATTAACTAAACTGGAACTATTTTGGTAATGCAAATATGCTGTAAATCGAGGCCATATCTCTAAGATGCAAAAAGATGTACATGTACTGTATCTAGAAAACACTGGTTTGATGCAAAAAACTATTTGTATTGTGAAAGACTTGGGCTTTGAGGCCAGATTCAGCAACTTGGCCAAACAAAAGATGATTCACCGTGAAACGAACACTTTTTGTTTATTGGCTGCTCCTTATAAATTTGAAACGGCAAACTTGCTAGCAAACATTTGCCTATTTACAAATCAAGGAGACAAACAACATTAGGATTCCTTTGGGGTCATGTTTTTAAATGGCTTTACGAATGCAAGTCAAATAATCACTCTCCTTTCAGCTCTGTTTTAGTTTTCTACCAGCTCCTGAGGCAAGTTAATGATTCTTTAGCTGCTAAATGCTCCACAATGTTCACCAGCTGGTGGCTAACCTCATCGCTCTGCTGTCTGCAGGGTATAACGACAGCAGCAGGATGGAGCTAGAACACATAAAACCAAAACAATCAGCTGAAAGGCACAGAAAAGCTCTGTCGAGTTGAGGGGAACATTCTCTGTGGGTTTGTCACAACAAGCGATCCCTCTCACATTACACACAGCACACAGTCATCGATCCATGGCTAAAACTTTTATTTAACTTTGTCTTTATATAATATTTGGCTATCGTGAATATGTATTTCACATAACCAACCAATTACTATTGTGAACTCGTGGATTCCCCTGAACGTTTAACACTTATACCTGTAGAATGCATTAGAAATTAAATGCAAACAATACGGATTTACGTAATATAAATAAGACTTCAAATAATTACATCAAGTCTGCTTCATTAAATACATACAAATAAAAAGTGTTATGGAGCAATGGTGATTGATCTGATTGGGTGAACATCAACACTGTCCTGCTATCTTGTCAGATAAGAGGAATCTCATGGATAATTGAAGTAAGGAGATGATATTGACTGAAGAACTCAGCAAATATGTGCATTATGTGTAAAAGAAGCAGAGAAGAACAACATATAGGAATTTTAGAGATGAAATAAAATACTCTGTTGTGAGTTAGCTTGAAATGTTTGCTGAAATCTTAATTAAATCAAAAATGTTGATTTACCCACAATTCATGTTTCCATGTGGAAAATTACAGCAGTCTGTATTGTTAGAACAGTTGTTAGCAGTTTGATACTGTATTTGGCGCATCCTGGTGCCCACAGATAAGAAGGCCACTAATTCACAGTGGCGTCACATTGAGAAATGAGAATCCTCTTGTTTACAGCTGCTTTGTAGTTTGATAAATTCAGGCTTGGGGAAGTTAGATGGGTACTGCAAAACAGCTAATTTATTCAACAATGTCTGTCTGTTTATCTGGACTACTTATATCTTTTTCCTTTTCGTTTGTCTATTTAGTTCATTTTTAAATCTATTATTTTCTAAGTTTTGTGTGTCCTGCGTGTCAACATGTCTGTGTATCTGTGTTTATGACTATGCGTGTTGCTCACCTGCAGCCACCAGGACCAAGCGAGTGAAAGCCAGCCCGACACGTGTCACACTTCTCCCCTGTCACGCCAACTCGACACGCACACCTTCCCTCTACATCACACTGCAGACTCACTGAGCCTAAAAGGGACAGCAGATGGATCATGGAGGAGGAAGACAGAAGAACAGAGAATGAAAGGGGTACACAAAGGGAAGGAGGACAAAAGGAGGACTATTTTCAAGAAAATGGAAAATTTCAGAACCAATGAAGTGTTATTGGTAAATTATACAAAATGGGTCAATATATCATTAATAATTTGTCATTGCGGGAATAACTGAACGCCTGGTACTGGATTCCTGTTGAAAAAGCTTAGTTTATTACCTTTCAACCATACTGTAGCTGACATACTGTAGCTTTAGTTAATGGAGAGAAAAGACCAGCTGGGGCGTTGCGGACATGAGAGAAAATGGAAGGCTGATGGAGTCGGCTATAACCTTTGATCAATATAATGGACTCCAACAGCTCTGTGCAATCACCTTACACTATTTAGGGAAAGTCAGAAGAAAAGATAACTATGTATATTTGTTCATTTCTCCCTCTGGTTCTCTCTCTTTACACTGAGGATGGTGTAATTAGGAGGCCAAACATTTAATGTCCCTTCACCTAAAATTAGACTGTGTTTAATGAACAAGAATGAGCCTCTTCACTGATAACACTCAGTGAGTCAACTGGATCAATTTACAACAGCGGGGCTGAGTAAAGTCATGGATTTCTTTAATGGTCATTTGGGAAGCTAAACCGAGGATAAATCTGATGAGATGCGCAAGACATGAGAGGAACAAGATTGTATAAATAATGAATTAGAAAAGATTCTACTTTTAGGCAAGGTTTGGCAAGTTGAGTAGTCGATGAGTTAGACTAAATATTAATGCAGAGTTATTAATGATTTAAAAACATTTGGCCATAAAATTTGCAACAATTAATCTTTGGAGTCTTTTTAGTCTGTAGCTAAATCTTGCTTATGGTGCCATATTGTGCCAATACAGCATTCCAATTTAGCCATAATTAAATTTGCTCATACCAGGGAAGACAAAAGTAGTGAGTAATGACGTTGGCGTGGATTATAATTAGGGTTCTTAAATTATTATCAAAACAATTAAGGGTTCTGTGTCTGCAGTTTACCATTGATGTTGCAGCTGCAGGGAAGGCAGGGCTCCTCCGGAGATTTCCTGTAGTGGCTCTCTCTGCAGCGCTCACAATGGGGCCCGTCAGTGTTGTCTCTGCAGCTCACACAGCGCCCCCCACTGCCAGTGCTGCGGTACTGCTCCATGTCAAACACGCACTCGTCAGATCTCCCACTGCAGTTACACTCTATGAGCGAGGGAAGGAGAGCAAGAGAGAGAAAGAGCAAGAGGTCAAGTGAGGAGAGACGTGGAGAAAGAGGAAAGAGCACAGCCGTGGGGGGAAAGCAGGCAGAAGAGGCAACGGGGTAAAAAGCGAGAAGACAGAAATAGACAAAGGGGAGAGACGGAGGGAGGGTATATGTGTGAGAGATTATGTGTTCTGGGATTGGATCATAATTTAGAGGCTCGTTGCTAATCTCATTTCACACAGGCCTAATGAGGAGCCAATCGGCTGTCAGGGGGCACTTAGATAACAGTAATTCATGTTTATACAAGAGCAAATTACTCAGCTGATAACACACCATCACAGCTCTCATACCCCTCACATCAAATCCCTCCTTAGTTTACCAGTTACCCTGAGGGGGGATTTAGGTGAAATTGCCCATTTTATTATGAATCAAGCTGTCTGCTGTGCTGGCAATAACTATATGATTATTCCTTCCTGTTAATAAAGAGTCTCAACAGGGTTCACCTTATTTGAAAGATAAAAAATGATCACCAGTTGCTTTAAAACCTAATGTACAGACTTGAGATCGGTGGTGAAAATCTTAAGAGAGTTATGTGTTTCATTTGGCTTCAACTAATTTTGCATAACTGAAATTCTAATGAGTAATTACGGGTTCACACATTCTCCGCAACCTTTGTAATTACACTCCCCCTATGGCTAACCCGTTAGCAAACAATTGCCTATTTGCACATCCATCAGACATAAAACAGCATTAGCATTTACATGGAATCATGTAACCTGATGAATCTAAGTCCAATATTCACTTTCTTCTAGCTCTCCTTTTGATCTCTACCATCTTCTGAGGGAAATATCTGGCCTTTCAGCTGCTAAATGCTCCACTGTGTTCACCAGACAGTCACTAACTTTTTCTGTCTGCCGTTAGGACCTGGGCAGCAGTGTAACAGTAACATGTTACGGTAATGAGACACCGACAAGAGTTACCAGAACTAAGCTGTTCGTGGTTAAGGTTCCTCTGCAGGCATGTTTTCAACCATGTAAAAGTACTCTGCTATTAACAGTGTTTTGTTTAACATGGTTTTCCCAAATAAAAAGTAGAAATAAAAACTGGGGTTAGCACAGCTAGCATCCTTTGTTTGTTAGCTTGCAACTGGCAGTGGCTGTTAGTGGCTGTGCTAATGCAAACTCTCACTCTCTGTATAGCTCCAAGGTGGAAATACTCTGACTGCTTATCTCACTCATGATATGTCTTGCATTATATAAAAAAACACCATATGGACATGTTAATGTTAAAAAATTGATTTTCATCCAAGGCTTTTTTTTTAAGGCATATTTTTAGGGCTTTTTTGTGGTAGCACAGTGAGAGAGTGTGGTTTGCAATTAGTAATTCATTTTTCAAGTAACTTGTTGAGCACTGTGCACAGTGGGTTTATCGCTTTTTCACTGAAAACAGCTGCACTCTGCATCTGAATGTGATGCTGACAGGAGCAGTGAGAGTCAACCAAAACAATAAAGTCATGTGCCCTAAAACTAAGACAATGAGCTAAAATTTACTAAACAGCTCAGGGGAGCTTAGGAGAACCGTGGAATCGTGTGATGATTCCCTGTGGGTTTTTCAATACGAGCAATTCCTTTCACATTACACATGGTAATCTGACCCATTGTTGATATGAAAATATTGATTGGTGCAACTTTAAGCATCCATCCTGAAATTGTAGGTGTGATGGATGAAAAGAGAATACACTGCAGGAACCAGCCACTGCTAGGAATAGCCTTCTGAACACAACATGCATCATTTGACAAATGCTGAGTCCCTTGTTATCACATCTGCCGTCCCTCTACCCATGGGGCAACAGAATCTGACAAAACCTGACACTCCACATAGAAAGGCGCTACAGCATGACTCTGATTGCCACTGGCGGGGAACTAGAGCACATAGACAACCAGTCGGCTCTACTTTTCAACTCCCATCCACTCTGTCTTTATCATTTCAGCTAGCTGTGCTGCCACTGCTGGTCAGGCTAGCTGTTAGCCAGGTAGCAGAAATGTCAACAACCGCCTGAGCCTCTGCATTTCCTTTAATGGTGCAAATTCATGTTGATTCTTACAACATCTCATAAAATATGATGAAATCCATGACGTATACTGTTATCCTGACGGAACATATGATGTCCATCCTAAAAGTTAACAATTATCTGAAAATTATGTTTCATGCTTGTAACGTCGGGTCTTTCAATGGGTTATGTCGAAAGTTACTTCATGTGTGAACTGAAGTGGGCAAATGAGTTTGTTTAATTATGGTTCATCATCCTTAAATGAGCTTCAGAGCAAATTGAACATCTGGTTTCTGATCCCTCTCAGCAAGTTTAAATTTATGTTTGCTGATGTCTTAATTACTTGCTGCTCGTGTTTCAGTACCTGACTTTTATAAAGCTTTTTTTAATTTAGGTATTCAATTTGGTTGAATTAAAAAACAAATCAATCCCAACTATGTTTTATATGTATTTTTAATATATACATAGATATGCATTTTTTTTTTATGTTGTGATGTACATTACAAGCCTTTGATGTTTATGCCATATTGGCTTGTGTCAACCTCCTAGCTTGAATGAAAACACATCAAACCATTAAACACACTATCATAAGCATGTTACAGTGCTGCAGCTTGTTTTCCATCTCGGTTAAGATGCGATTACTAAGAGCAGCAGAGCAGTTTAAAGGTGGTATATGTATGTGGGATGAAGACTGCCACAAGCATTGCACACATCCAGTGAGTGGAAGTGAGACAGAGCAAATCACTTAAAGCCGTTTTTCAACAGGTTTAACACAAGGACCACTACACAGCTTTGCATAGCACGTGTTCGGCCATCTTGACCATATTTATAGGTTTGTCCGCCCACAACCACCTCTTCCACATGCTGCTTTCCTCGACCCTGTCCCGGTGACCACACAACTTGTGGATAACTGCCACTGTGGAGGCTTCATGCAAGTAAGAAGGCTGACTTAGCTCCACACTCAGTATAATACTCAAGAGGGGCCTCTCTTCTGTGATTGATGGAGACGCCTCCTCAAACACTATGCCTAATACATTTTTGGATGATTCAGAATACTTAAAACTAAAAGGGTACAATGGTGGTGAGCTGTAGCCTTGTCAACCATACATGCTATGTTTCTTAATTACAAAGACACAGGAACATGTTTGTAGTTACACTGTATGCTAAAGTGAAAAAGAACATACCTTTACACAAGGTCTCGTATGGTGTAAGGGTGATTTGTATGGAACCAAAATAGTTAAGGTTTTTATGGTTACAGGCACTCACAACACTTGGTTAAGGTTAGAAAAATACAAGACTATAAATAGACAAATGGGAATAGCCTTTGTGACGTCACCCATAGGTTATTGAAGAGCGGTTTTGAATCTCAGGGTGGGCTGCTCCTCTCTCGCCATCTTGGCAGTGATCGCATAACACCCAGTGAATCCAAAAAATAGGCTAAGAGGGGTGTGGAGGTGTGTGTAGCCGAGGCTTCGGTGCATGTTGGTTTGTGGCAAGCATATGCTCATGTAAAAGTTGAGCATTTTAACATGGGAGTCTATGGGGACTGACTCGCTGTTGGAGTCAGCCTCAAGTAACCATTTAAGGAACTGCAGTTTTCGGCACTTCATTTTTCAGCAATGGAGGTAACCGCTTGGTTAAATATTGAAAAAGTCAAAAGTGACTTGAAGCGCAAGACAGGACTTGTTTACTTCATCAACATTTAACCAAAACTGCAGTCTTTCCCTAACCTTAGCCAAACCTAACCACATGCGAGGCTCAAGATGCAAACCCTGGTCTCCAGTATTGAAGTCCAGAACCTTGTGCACCCTCCATCCTCTCCAACCTCATCCCTATGACCTGCATGCAGGAGCCTAAAACAAGGTGGCATTTCCTCCTCTCAAAATGACACTGCCACAGAACATAATACAGGCAGCAATTAGATTTTCTCATAAAATATTTGGAAAAACAAATTTGTATGATCAGTAATGTGATTTCTAGGAGACAGGATTGGTGTTAATGGTGACAACCTGTCTGGTATGAATAGTCACAAATTCATTATCTCATGCCATACACGTGGTTTATTTGGTAACAGTGACCAGTACTGTAAGTCAAGAAAGTAAAGACCAAGGTCAGCCTCCATCTTAAACTATATGAATAAACCTTCATTAGAGTCTGACCAACTTTACTCTCAGTGGATGTCTCAAATACAGAAAAACTTCCTGCATAAAAAGGGATGGACTATGAGCCAGTGGCACTAACATCTCTTGGGGGGGCCGGTCCTGCAGCACTTCAGACTCCTGCTGAGGGCTTCCGAGGACTTTTCCCATTTGCATACCATGCCCATTTAGGCGTGGACATTGCCCTCATATTGCTCCTTGGGGCTTTGTCTTATAAAAGATTAGCCTGGGCATACAGTGACAGTCATGTTCCTCTTTATCTCCAGTGGTTTTAACAGCGTACAGCCGCTTCGAACCCAGAGTGAACACAATAATATTTTGTTGCCTGCAGTAAAAGTCAGGCTAGTTTAATTAGCTGAAGATGGATAATAACCCTGAGATTGCAGACCCCCATCCCCCCAAGGCACATTCAAGTCAGCTGTGTGCGAAACATTTTGGTTATCCAACTCTTATCCTTCAGCATCAAACTGAGTGCTACAAGATGTTTGATCAAAGGAAATCAACTACTCTGATGCAAATACTTCCTGAATGACTACATTCTTTCTTTCTTGTATGACACAATGTCAAACGTGAAAAGAACATAATGTAAATTAGATAACAACAGAAATAACAACAAAATATGGAATTCAGTTCATGTCCATAATAATGTAACAATGAAAAAAAAAAGCTAGCAAAAAGCCTGGACCTGTGCAAGTTTAGTGGTCAATGAAAGCTGTTAGATTGAAGAGAAAATAACATCAGTTACAAATTAAGCAACACTAAGTTTGCCTGATTGAATTATGCTGACAAATTCACTGAACTCTGCATCAGGCGTCTTCCAGCAGCGAGGCGTGGTTTTGCGAGGTCAAGCCGGATTTGCTGCTTCACCTCCGAGGTGATGCAATCCAACATCCTATTGTCTTATGCCCTGTATATGAATAGTTTCTTAGTAGTGTTGCAGAACACATTGCAGACGGGGAGCACAACCCCTGCAGGCACAATGATTTCTCATTTTTACATCTAATTTGCCAGACGAATGAGATGTCGGACTAGCAAGGAGAGTAGAACATCAGCAGTGATAAGAAACCATTCTATGAGGGACTATGCTGCACATATATCTGTACGACCTTTATTGTAGCGTTACAAACACATCTGACCTCTACCTGCCTCACACATTTTTCAGCCTTTTAGGTTAAGATCTTTTTTTTTGGTCTTCAAAAAACCCAGCATTTGCAAACCTCAGCTCAGTTGTCCAACAACATTGTTTACAACACCAGAGTAACACCAGATAATTGTATGATTCTTGCGATCTCCTCTCCACTCATGCTGAAGGAATGTGCAAGACAGTGATGTACACAGAACTGGGGCTTGTCATTTCATATATTTTTCTGATCTTTAATGTTTTTTTTCCAGCTTTAATAGAACAAAAAGATTGGCAACTACTCGGTCGTATTGACAGGCACTACATGCTTACATACACAGCTACTGTCATTAGCACAGGTTTGTGGGCGTATCGGGGTCATTTATTCATATGTTTACATAATCACAACAGCTTCTGCTGTCGTTAGAAGCCACACCAGTGTGACAAGGATACAACATCTGGCTGCTCACAGTGACTTCAGAGAAAATCATCGTTAATATGAGAATAAAAAGAGACAACCCTCTATCATGTAACACTGATCAAACAGGAAGAAAGAGCATCTTAATCCAAATACAATGCATGATGGGAAGTATGCTAATAAGACACTGACACTGTTTCTCAATTAACTTGGTTTGATGCATTTAATGAATGCTTAGCGGGACGTTGATTCAGCTCATCATTTAAATGATCTGAATAGAAAAAATAAAGTCCAGTACGCTACGAGTTTTTATAGTGTATAGAATTTTTATGCTTTTGTCTATTCTTATCACATTCGTCTACTAAACACATTTCCCTATGGTTGCAGCTCTATTTTATGGAGATTGTCACAAAGTCACAATTAGCTACCTAAAGTACCAAACAATATATTGTTTAAATATAAAGTAAATAATGATAATAGAGCAGCTGTGGCACAGTGCATAGAGTGGGTCATAGGGTTGGTGGTACCTTTGAATGAGAGGCAAATTGCTAAGCATTTTGTCTGGGAATATATAGGTGCAGTCCCTTTACCATGTAAATGGATCATTGATTATACTCAGTAAATAAAGCCTTTGTCTCCCACAGTACACTTTTCTGTCCAGACTTCACACAGAGCAGATTCCACTACATGGAGAGCAGTTGAAATGCGGATCACGTGGACTCAACCACGTGACAGTCGAGGCGGAAAAGACTCGGTAGGAAATGAAGTGGAAGGATGTTGACAGGTGTCAATTTGCATTTTGGGAGGAAAGCAGCAGATTTTCAATTTACACCACTCTGCTCTGCACATACTTAGGTGGAAATGCAATGCAATGATAAGTTGTCCACTACTTCAGATATATTTCAAAATCGAAATGATCAAAATGTTTGGATTTCTAAGCACGCTGAGGGTAGAAACAGAAAAAACGTATAGATCTTTATGCCAATAAATTTCACGAACCAAAAAAGTATCAAGAGGAAAATGTTCAATATCCTAAGACCCTCCCAAGACCTAATTAGCCGTTAGCAATTAGCAGTCTTGTCAGAAGAATAAGGTGATGAATGATCTGGCACAAAACCTGTTTTTAGGCAAGACAGCTTCTAGTGCCATTGTTACCGTGGCTGTTTAATTAATATTGCAAACATCTGTCATGCTCTGTGATCTATGCTTAGGCGATCGACCTGGGTTTAGAGTTGCATAGTGTTCCACTTCAAAAAGTGTGCTGAGCTGACTTTATTTCCTCAGATTCACTCTGCTGTGATTTTTCCTAATGCTTCATCTGACCATTGTGTCATTATTTTACAGTTAACTCAAGCTGATGTTCCTACCAGGGCTATAACTTTAACACTGTGTTACTCAAAAACAATAACTTATGTTTATTATTGTGAAAATTTCAGAAATACTTTTTTTAAGTGTTTATCTCAAATCAGTAGAGGATCCTTGAGTCCTATGCGGTGCAATTAAAGGATTTGTTAGAAGCAAAACAATTTCCTTTGCTTCTCACCTTAATCGAACAACTGGGCAAAATAAACACACTTGAGGATGATTTGCAAAAGTTAGAGCATGATCAGTGAAGGGTGGGTTTTACTGATGTTAGGAACAAGGAAATCGATTCAGCCAGAGTGAACCTGAATAACCTACAAGAACAAGAGCTGAATTCCAAATCCATAGGACTGGAAGAAATGATTATTTTACGTGGATCAAAAACCTAGTCGGCCTCTTGCTCTGAGTTTGTAGAAATGTGAAAAATATCACAGCTACTAGCTCAAAGCAAAAGTTACTTAACTGCTCCTAAAAACGCAGAGTTCCGCACATTTTGTTCTGAGTTCTACTGGTCTGAAATACAATTAAATAGAGCAAAATGTGAATCTGTATTTCAAGGCCTAAAACTTCACGCTCTCACTCAAGAGAATGCTGAGCGCCTTGGAGAACCGATCGCTCTGACTGAACCGACAAATGCTACAGCTGGAATGAAAAAAAGGCAAGGTTGGTATGGGATTCCCCCAGAGTTTTATCTCACTTTTTGGGTGGAGCTTTTTTAGCCATGATTCATAGATCTTTTTCAGTGACATGAATCCTGCTGTAATTGCTGAGTTGCCCAAACCTAATGAGGACACTACTAAATGGGGCAATTACAGACCACTGCACATCATTAATACCAAAATAAAATTTTTCCACATACACTGCAAGATTTGATTTATTCCTCTTTTCCTTTGAAACGAGCTACACTTTGTATTGAGAATGCAAGGATGTGAGGCTTTTTTCGGTTGAGGTTTGCGCTACTTAATCTGATTAAACTAATCTTAATCCGGATGTAACTGTATCATGGTCTCCTGATATGTGACTCTTAAATGATACCTATCCATTAAAATTAACATGTTTGAATAGACATATTCTCCTAAAAAGATGCTGGCTTTACGTTGGAAACCTTTGCATGAATATGGTGGGGGTGGGGGTCACCACAAATTTTTTCATGTTTCTTTGATATTTGATTGATCTTTGATTGAATTCAATTCAGTTCATCCTTGAGCCCAAGTGGACGTGTGTGCCAGATGTGATGAATTTCCCTCCAGGCATTTTACAACAGGACAGTCGTGAGGTCACAGTGACCTTGGCCTCAGTCAGTTCGTCCCTAAAGTGAACGTTGCCAAATTTGAAGAAATTCCCTTAAGACCTTCCTGAGACACGGCGTTCACGGGAATGGGATGGAAGGACGGACTGACGGACAGACAGACAGACGGATGGACAACAACCCAACAAAATAACGCCTCTGGCCCTTGCTGTTGCCGGCAGAGAAGCATAACAAACAAACACAAGAGGAGATTAAACAGATTTTAGGCTTAAATCTACTTCTATATCTATCATATTTCATAGTAGGAGTACTGCCAGGAGGCTTAGATGATAAGTATCTGATTTATCTACAGTATTACGAACCGTACTACTGATATTCAAGAAAATGATCACAGCCTCCCATCTACAACTGCAGCCTTCAACCTTAAATCAGTGGCAAGAAAGGATTTAAAGTGTCTACCTACTGGAACAGCCTCAGGCTACGCCGATGACAACATCAAACAAACAACAAAAATTATGAAGACCTGCAGCAACCTGCTCGGGCTATAAATGATTTCAGTCTCAGAGGGGGAGAATCTTGATGAGAATGACATCCCATTACACACATCACACACACACACACACACACACACACACACACACACACACAAACAGCAAACTCCTGCTCAACCCTTTGCATATTTCTCCACACCTATTTTAAGACCACATAGCAAACAGCAAGCAAACAAAGCAGTCTGATATCAAGTTTAGACAAACAACCTTGACTGAGGGAAATTACAAATAAAAACACTCAGACACCAAAACACTCATGTAAACTCATGTAAAGTTTATAATAATTTCACAACAGCTTTTTGCTCTTTGAAATAAGCTATAAATCTGAAGTAGTCTTTCAAGTCTATATATAGTATTTTCTTAAATTACAAGAATTGCAATTAAGACACATCTTGTTTTTTAAAGGCCAGGATACTCAATGGGATATCAGTGGTGTTTATAAAAAAAATTAATCTGGAAGACAGAAGCATATCCTGTTTTGCTGTCAACCAACCACTTATTTGAATGTCTATCAGGAAATAGTCCAAGATTCCACATTAATAATAGAAAATGGTTAAAATGTTGCTGTCAGATGGTATTTAGTAAAAGAATATGATGGAACCATCTTCTCTATCTTTAAAGAGAGCACTGCATACAGGAGGACTATATTAATTTGCCTCATTGAACAAGACATTATGCTGACATATTCCATCAAGTGTCACCAGTGGGTTTTACATTAAAGAGGACCTATTATGGCCATTTTCATCCACCTTCACAAGCTGGGCTGGAGCAGAAAACAAACGGACCCACCGTCCTGCAGCCGGAAGGAAGAAGACGCTGGACAGTCTGCAACGACTTCACAGATAACAATATCATTTACTTGGAATACTTTTATGAGAAACCTTTTTGATTTTTTATGTGTGGACACTTCCGGACTAAAGGAATATAAATAACGGAGGAACAGACAGACAGTCTGCTTCACTTCCTACTGGTTTAGGATGCTTGTACATCTCAATTAATTAAAAGATTAACTGAAAAACGAACTGAGCGGTTAAACTGTGGATAATTTATCAAAGCTAACGAGGTATACTGTAGCTTGTCAATAGTTACAAATGATTGGGCATTTATATCTTTGCTTTGCTGCTTCTGACTAACGTGATCAGGTCGCGGTAACGTGGTTAAACATCACAGATCCACAACGATAATGCAGACTGAAAGGCTGTGAGCCTTAGTCCCCTGTTCGGCCACATTAAGTGTGAACTAAAGAAATACTCGTTGTGAAAATTAAGTGTCTAACTGTCTTCCTCGAAGTGCTGAGCTCACGCTGTAATGTTTGGAGCAGTGGAGAACCGTGGAAAAAATGAAGTAGATTTACTCCAGACAATTGAGAACACTGTCTTTTCGGCATGGATACAAAACTAAAGAAAACTTTTCATTATAAGCAGTTATGTGCTGTGCTTTATAGGGGCATGCCAAGCTTGCAGGGCATGTCATGCTTGCAGGTGGGCTGCACCAAGAGATGAATTGATGTCAATAGGACCAGTAAGTAATGTCTGGAACTCCAACGAGGCGCTTCATACAAAGGAAAAACTTGGGTTGTGTCCAGCGTCGTGACTCTGGTGACCATTTACATGCACAAAAACCTATATAATGACTATAAGTAAGGGAAAACTCAGAAAAGCATAATAAGTCCCCTTCAACATGTTTGAATTGCTGTGCTTGTTCACTGCTATTTCAGGCATTCTGGTTGATGTAGATTGTCACTCGCCAACTGAGAAATGTGATGCTTGAGTCATATCAGTTGCATACAGTTATAAATATCCAAACACACACTGCATTGACTGAGATAAAACGCCATTTTTCAAACAGTGTTCTGCAGCTGGATTTTCTAAGCTGAACGTATGTAAAATGATGATGTGGGTTAATTATGTGAAAGAGAAGGCTACTAATTTGAGTAGTAAGTTTTCAATCCTCAAGTTAAAGGAGCAAAAGACATCAATGCAGAAATAAATCACTTTCTTTTTATTTTGTAAAGTTCAGGTTTTATCTTAATTTTCATATTGTTGAGGTTTCTAACCCTCCAAAGGTCATGAGTCTGATATATGATATATGATAGTTTATTCTCCCCGCTAAATAATTATTTGCTTGAAAGAGAGACATCGTCATCATTATAATTTTTGCCAGATTTGTTGGAAATTGTCGGCCTCTATCAGCAGTGGCAGCAGTCATGATAAGTAGCCAACATAATTGCACTGCACGTGTTTTGTCTTTCAAAAATGTCTCCTTTGCGCCACAATAATTGGAGCCAATGCTGCAAAGTGTTTGTGAATTAGGTGCTTATTTGCATGAGTGCACCATATAGCCTACATAACTAGAATATCTCTGTCAGGTTGTTGTTGTGTTGTCTCAACTGTTGCTGCTGTACTGTGCTCGAGTAAAAAGGTTTAGAATATTATAACGCTTACAATTATGTTTTATCAGGATTGATATTTTTGTTATATTAGGTTTGTCTGTGTACTGCATTTTTATGTGAAAAAAGGATTTATCATCACTACTGAATATATTTGCTTGTTTGCTTTCTTCAGAGCTAGATGAGACGACTGACACCACTCTCATGTATGCTAAATATGAAGCTACAGTCAGCACCTGGCTGACTGAAACAGCTAGGCTGGCTCTGTCCAAAGGTACCAAAATGCACCTTCTAGCACTTTTCAAGCTCCATAATCAATACGTTTAGAGGTGTCATTTGAAAGTCGATGAGTTGATGCATCAGTCAAGAAGGCCCCAAGTCGACTGGCTTTTCTTCAGTCATCTCACTGCACTTTATTTTCTTTTTGGTTTTTCTAGCTGCTTCACAGCCAGGACAGTTTGGCAGGCTGTGAACTTTACACACCGAGTCTTGTTTTAAAATGACTGTATTCCCAAAACTAACTGTGATGCACGTAGAGAGGGGTGATGGAAACAGAGGGCAGCACTACACCATGACAGCGAGAGACACGGCAGTGCGACTCATTTTTTTTTTTAATGTTCCGCTAAGATGCTTTCAGCTCCACTGTCCGGTTAACTGAGCACTAGTTAATACTGAACAGAGAGAAGGGAAGGAGAAGGAGAAGGAGAAGGGAGAGGGCGAATATGGGGAATGCTTCACTTAAAAAAAATATGCTCATACTTTTGGATACTGGTCTAACAATATCATAAAGATAAATCCCAGCAGTAAGCGACACAGTGTGCTGGAGATTTCTCATTTTAAAATCGTGTCTAAGTGAAATCCCGCCTATCCTCAGATAACCATATATCAATGTGCAACTCTTAAAACGGTCTGTGCGTGCTGACCATGTCCATTAAGAAAATGACATAGCATTAGTAATACTAAAGTTCTACTTTTTTTTTTCTTGTACTTCAAAGCTGTGTTAATGGTGTTTATACATAGCTTTATAAAAAAGCAAAAGGTCATGCTACAAGAGAAGCAATATATTTTTTCACTCTAGATACTTGTTACACCAATTCTAATCTCACGCGTTTGATCTTTGAGATTACCAGGGGAGCGGAGAATGAAAAAAAAAAAAAAAAAAAAAAAACACAGTATGAGGTGTTATCTTGTTGCCAGCACTTGAAGAATCACCTCAAGTTAATCACAATGACTAAATAAATACATATTACTTGCTACTGCTGCTGAATATTTCCAGGGAAAGGAGGCACGATTGGAAAGAGAAGCCACATGGTAAAACGTGGTGTGAAAGACTTGAATTAAAACAAATGAAGAAAAGGCATTTGTATTGTGTTTCAATATATTTCATTGTTTGATGTGTTAAAATTCAAGCATTTTAAAACTTCGACAGACTAGCAGCATCGTGTTGTAAAAATAGACTAGGATTAAAAGGCATCAGAAATGGTGTAAGTGTGCGATCATCACTAATGTACATATATAAAACTAGAATTATTAGCACATAGCAAGTAAAACTACAGTATTAAGCTCTTTTTTTTTTTTTTTTTTAAATTGCAATTACCAGTCTTCCTCAGCCGCTGGGTTACAGACCAAATAATTAAACACAAGAGGTATGTGTCACATGAGACCTGTCTGCCTGTGTTTATTTTCTATGGCTCCAGGATTTTTCCGGGTCAAAACTGAATCATAACAAAACAAAATCAGCTGCTATAGTACAGTATACAATGGCAGGTGGATGCAATATAGGCTATATAAACAGCAAACTAAGCAAATATATCAACAACTAGAAAGGCACTCAGAGCACGCAGACCTCAGCCAAGGCCAGTGTCAAACAACGTATACCAGACTTAAGCGAAAAAAGGTCATATTCATAGTAAACGATCTTGATCTGCCCGAAAATGTAACAGGTTCTTCCCTGGCCCACGCCCCATCCCCCCACCAAGTTTGCTGCAAATTGGCTCAGTAATTTTTGTGTCATCCTGCTGATAAACAAACAGACACAGGTGAAAATATAACCTTCTTGGTGGAGGTAATTAAATACAACACACATATGTTTGTGCTGTATGTAGTAAACTTAAAACTTTTCCCTGAGTTCCTGCAAAGCCAGATATCATGTTCCTCCTATTCAATTAGGCCTATTTTGCATATTCCGAAAACGCACCTTATCCGTTTTCCCTTATTTCATTGCAGTCTGAAATTACACGCAGCAAAAGCAGTTTTACACACTGGATATGGAGCTGCTGCAGCCCCCCAACTTTTGAGCTCTGGTACAACTAATGGATCTCAGCCCCTTCAAGCCCACAAACATTTCAACAGACTTTAGTGCTGACAGCTCAGCCCGTATTTGTTACCATGAAGGCATCTCTTCCGTAAGAGGCGGGACCATCTTGACATTGTGTCACATCTCTGTAGTCACAAAAATGACAGAATGTGTATGTAATGTTTGCAGTTTTTATGCAGCAAAAATACTTGATTTTTTAAAAGTAGAAGGAAGATTTGAAAGAATCATTTTGCCAAATTAAGTACATAGATGATTTGAGACAATTTTAGAAAGCTAATTCTTGAGATTTTAAAAGATTTTTTCCTTTGTGGTTATTGTAGTATTTTTAAGGTAGTTATCCTAAAAGCCTTTTATCTAAACTGATTCATGAAACTGTCTAAAAATCTCATGTTGGGGTAAAAGTGATCAAAACATTTCTAACCTTTGTGCTGACTGACCAGCCATAACTGACAGGACACAACTGTTTGTGTGTCATGAACATAGACTGGCGAACAAAATATAGATTATTACCGTAGTTTGTTTTGAAACATCAAAACAACTCCATTTCTGCTGTTTAGTTGTACATATTTAGTAAAAATTTTACATATCAACACACATGCAAAGTTTTAATTTAGTTTATATTTTACCACTTGGTATGCTGAATGTATTTAATTACCCTCTTGCAGATTTGCTGATTGTAATCATCAGCAAATAAAATTATGTCTTTGTCAAAATGGTTTACCCAAACACAGGGAGAATATTATGATGGCAGAAATATAAAAGGTTGGTGTGGCAGAATGAGCTCCGTGCAAGATAGAGATGTGCAATTACACTGTGCATTCATTTTAACGCTTCCACATTCCGTGTCTCTTTTATATGGCGTATATTTATTTATTAATATACTGCATTGATTAAGCTGGGAACAGTACTCTATTTAAGACGCCATCTGCTTGGAACCATGAGTAAGAGTAATTAAAACAAGCTTGCTGCTTAATAGAATTCAGCAAAAAAAAAAAAAAACAACAAAAAAAAAAAAACAATTTGCAAGCCACTCTCCTTTATAGTTTTCATCCCTCAGCCAATTACATTTCATCCTCGAAAGCATTCAGTAAAAGTGCACAGTGTGATGAGCCCAACCTGATAATGCTCATACTAATTCACACATACAGAAGCACAAACATATGTTAATACGAGCAGGTTTACATACAGTCCGCACACGCACATCTCCCAGTGAGCTGTTATAACCAATGCTTATGAACATATTTAGCGGCTATACACTGCAGTGCAGCCGCACAGGTAATTTCATTACTGCTTGTTTCTGCTTAAAAAAAGGATAACTGAGATGTGGTGGGTGATAAATAGTTAAAATGCTGTGCGAGGCAGAGTTCAACATAATACAATAACATTTAATTTACAGCATAATGAGAATCAGTTTCTATAAACACTTGACTACCATGCTGTTTCTCAGACTGTAATCTTTTCTTCCACAGTGGTGGGAGTGTAGAATCCACGCACTCATGCAGCTAATGTAAAAGCTGCACGTGAGGAAATCAAAATTTTAAGGGACTGATGAAAGGTGGTGCACTGATGGATGTTTCGGGACCTTCAGCAGCCTGAGATTGTCACTTGAATTCAGCACTGCCCTGTGGATTTTATAGAAGGCTGCACCTGATGGGTTTGTGACAGCGGCCTAGAGGCAGGCTACTCACTCAGACACTCGTTGGCGGAGTCCCCAGTGGCCCTGGCCCAGGGTCTGTCCTGGTAAAAGGGGTGACATCTCTGGCAGTCTGCTCCCACTGTGTGATGTTGGCATGAACAGACCAGGCCACCATGTTCCCCCTCAACGCATTCGCTGGCGTGACCGTGACACTTACACCTAAGGGAAACATCGACAGATAGTTATGTAAAGGCTGCAAGTACAACTTTTCCTATATACACTCTCTCTCTTCTCCTCGCTGACTCGACTGTAGACATGCTTATGCACACAGTGGATGGAGTAGAAGGCGGAGTAGAGGGTAAAGTGAGAAGGTATTTCCACTGTAAGGAGTTGTCACTTCCTATTATCTTTCACAGACATAAACATGGCCTGAGATGAGGTGGGGTTTTCATTCCCCTTCAACAACTGCACTATTCATCTGTGCTGTCAGTGCTAATACGCTCACACTGCCCCAGACTATAAGAAGCAGCAACAAGCATATACAAGATCTTTATGAGTATTAATACGCGCATGTGTATCAAATCTATACAGGCACGTATTTACTGATATAAATCTCTTTTTTGTGTATCCACATCTATAAAGTTCCATTTTCACAACAAGATTTCTTGAGAAGTGCTAATCTACTTTTCCTCTGCATGTGGAAAGCCTATCATTCCCTATGAAGCACGGTGGCAGCTCTGCCTCACTGGGTGTGCACTGCTTCCTGGCAGTGTCGCCGGCTCCGTCGAGTGGCAGTGACAGGGGACAGGGACGCTGAGTGGCAGGCTCTGTCAAATTTAGCCAGCTGTCCCGCATCCAGATGTATGCCGCTTGCCTGAGGCTCAGACCTAGTTATTTCTGTTGTCATCAAGACGACAACAACCTAGTATAGTTTTGAATCCACGCATCAGATCTCTCCGTGCTCGAGTAGACTTGAGCCGCTCAGTGATAATTATAACTCCGTATGTTACGAGGGAGTTGACCTGAGCTGTACAGGTAGCATATGTGCAGTGCAAAAATAGTGATGTGCATTATGTTGAGTCCTCTTGTTACACCACAAGGAAAGAGATGCATAAACAGCAATTTTCATATGTGTTGATTGTTGTCACCATAACTCCAGCACATTTATTTCCACCTCGGGTTATAGTAGCATTGATTTGCTGCAGAAAATCACAAGGAGCCTTCCACAACCTCATTGACCAAGACTGGTTGAATTGGTGCGATGCAGCACTAAGGTGTGAAGGCATGTGTACTCGCACAGAAAGCACTGGTACAAAGCTAACATGTTGACATGTGGGTCTCTTCCCCAGGTGCTGTGACATTGATGGGTAATTTGTCATGCCGCTGCAGTGATCCTAAGTGTTTATGACAGATGTCAGATCAAGTTTATATTCTTTCTGAAGGCTTCATCTCAACTGCTTAATTGTCCACTTCTATCTGCAGCGCTAAGGTGCAGCCTGGCCTTTGGCGCCACGTCTTCTCTCATTACTTTGAGTTATACACCAAAAGAAGTGGAAGGAGGACAGAGGAATATCTCCGTTTACCCTATCTGATGGCAGCCTGACAGGAAGCAAGGTGCTTTTTTTATCAGTTCTGCAAACAGCTGTCTGTCTAACGACTATTTTTACATAGAGCAAATGTTCACTATCAAATATATTTCGACGGTAAGACGATTCCTACCTTAAAATGTTTTCTATCAACAAAACAAGGACATTTTATTTTGAATATATAGCATCCACAAACTATTCATTGCAAGCACAAAATGTTCACTGAATGTATCATAAAAAAGTAGCCTTGGACACCACAAAGCTTTTGAGCTTTTTACTTTTCGGCTCAACCACATTCTCATGGGACAAATCTCAAGGTCAAACTCTAAAATGATTCATTTTTAACATTTCAGAAAGGTTGTTTCCTATGCAGGGTGGCATTGCCCTGAAGGTCACATTTTCTAGAGCCTCTTACCTGCCACCCACAGAGAAATCAGAGATGGCATAGAAGTACGAGCGCAACACTTTGGCATCCTTGAAGAACTCGTCTCCAAAGGTGTTGAGCCTGTCCAAAGAGATGAGCAGGTCAGTGGCTGTCACCCATTCCTGGAAAAGAGAAAAAGGTCGGGAGGAAGAAAGGACCAACATGGTTAGAGGGATGTTGGAAAACACCTTTTGATGTCAGTCACTTTAAAAAATTGGAATGAAAGCGAACCATAGGAGGGCAGTGTGTTGGCTGCTGTCGCTCTTGGAGACAGAGGGAAGGAGACAGGAAGTAAGGACGCGATCAGAAAGTGGGCATTAATGAAGAGAGACCAGAGAAGCAAGGATTTGTAAAGAAGGCAAAATTTGACACAGCAAAGAAATGAAAAAGTCGGAGTGGAGAGTTGGTGGTTCAAGGGAAAGGAGACCGGGGTGATGGTGTAATGGCAGGGGAGGGAGCAGATGTAATGGGGAGATAATGAGTATGGTATAGGAAATTGAGTTAATGTCAGAGAGAGGGGTGAGGAAAGAAGGGGATTAATGGAGACAAAAGCCAAAATATGAAAAAAACATGAGAAAAGAGACAACACTGCAGCACTGCTTCAGTATAATGGATGGCACTTGGCAAAGCTCCTATCCCTGATATGATTTAAGCTCCTCTGTTTGAGCCCACTGCAAAGGTAAAGACAGGATGAAAAGTGGGAGAAGAAAGTGAAGAGGGATAACACAAACAGAGGAAAAGCAAACGGGAAGCGCAATAGTGGGTGGAAGATAAAAGCGAGGCCAGGTAAAGGGAGAACAAATGACATGAGGAATCTCTTACCTGTGAACCAACTTTAAAACAAATAGCTGGAGAGAAACTTTCTGTCTGTTTCTTGGCTGGTTTGGGACTCTGTGGCAGTCCTGCAAAAGCTTGTAATGCTGTACGTTTTGAAGATTCTCCCCAGAGGTGTCTTTGAAGTGTGGCAATGGGAGAGAAAGAGACTAGAGCGGATGGGCCTCAGACTAAAAACATGTGTGATGAGTTCATTCAGTCGTGGTTTTCTCAGGCGCTATAGTTTGTCTTTGTAGATCAGATACCACCTATCGGGTAAGACTGGCTTCTGCCTATTTAAATATAAATGTACAAATCATGTATACTTTACCTTGTTAACATACATGCTACACTATATCATTGCCATGTTAATGGTATGGCTCAAGATGATGGCATTTTCAGTCATTCATGTTCCTCTAGAGGACTAATCCTACTGATTTTGGTGATTCCCTGATACTAAGTTCTGTTTCAGACTGATTTTCCTCCGTCCAGGCAGATAACTCGCTTCAGACAGGCAATTTATCACAGCGAATAAATTGTCCTTTTTATGTTTTGTAAAAGTTACTGCTGTTAAAGTGGAAACGCAGTTGAAAGCAGGGAAATTGAAATGATGCAGTTAGGGATACTTCAACATTAACTGCTGGTTTGCTTTGCTTGCTTATTGCTTTATTCATGTCCAAGAAATAAACAAACACGGCTGTTGTAAGAAAGACACAAAGAACAAGAAACATGAATAGAAAGGTCATGGTTTTGCAGCTTGTGCTCTTGAGTCAGAGCTGAACAAGACAAACACAATACACAAAACTTTCAAAACAGTCCCTGCTGACTATTGCATTATCATGCAATGACCACAGCTAAAGCAGAAACTTCAAATAGATTACACATCTCAAACTAGTTTTAAATGTCTGCTGATTTTCATACTGTAGAGAAAGGACAGAAAACAATGTAGCCCTCTGTAATTTATGAAGTTGCTAGCTGCTATTGTCCTTTCAGATCAGTACCATAACCTAATATATATATAGTGCCCAATGAGCAAATGTAACACCACTTTCATTCTTCAGCATCATTGCAGTTACCATGTAAGAGACTTTTACTCTTTGCTGGCAAGTGAGGAAAATGGCTTAATTGGTTAGTAGCAAGAAATATAACAAAGATGACACAGCTGAGCCCTCTGAGGGTTTCTTCACAGGTACCTAACATGATCTCACTCTGCTTAAAATAGCCTGAGCAGCACTGCTGTAAAACTTTAGAACTGAGTTAGTAACTTAGTTGGAGAAGATGAGGTGCTTCCTAGGGGCTTTTTTGATCTGTCAGCAAGACCGCCATCCTCCTGTTTCAAAGGAGAGGGTCTTGGGATTCAGACCACCTGCGTGGTCTGTGCCTGCGCTTCCAAGAGGCATACTGCTGGGGCATCAAGAGGTCATAGCCCCTTATTGGAACATCTGGTGTGAATATGTTACACATGTTCCTGATTGGTTTAACACTTACATGGACAGTGTCAGCATGACTACTTGCCCTCAGTGCCACCTGTTGGTTAGCTTTGTCGGTGAAGTCTAATAAGAAGACTTTTCAGAGCAGAGTGGGCAATGTGCAATCAGTGGCCCAGTGTATAGGAATATCTAATTAATAGATCTTTGTAAGGAAAGATTTTTTTTTTTCAATTTATCTAGGCCAACTGGTGGCTCTCTCTCAGCAAAATCTTGTCTGTTCTGCAGCTCTAACTCATCCCACCTTTAGTCTTCTTACTCGAAATGCCCTCTCACTTTACCTTATAGCTTTCCTCTTTATTTTCCTTTCTCTCTCTGTGCCAGCTTTACCTGTACACTCTCCCTCTGGCTAAAGTGCACTTCAGGATTTTCCAGACAGTTCTGTGCCTTGGCAGCCCATTGAAGGCTATAGAGCTGCTATTTTGTATTTACCGTAACTACAGTGTTGCAGAATTGAGTGCAGTTGGCTGTACTTGGCTATTGTTCTAGCACTTGCTTATCGACTTTGACCCTCCTTGACATGGGTCTACTGGCTAATGGGGTTTGGACAACAGTAAATGACCCTGATGTACTGCAGTTAGATGCTCATTTTTTTCATTTTGTGTTAAGCTATCTGGATGTGACAGGATCCATGGTTTATGAGAGCGGCTACGAAGTTTGAGGTGGGAAACACAGCTACAGGGTAACAAATTATGGTAAAAAGAGGGGTAGCAAGGTTGAGGAAATGAAGAGGGAAAAAGATATCATGATTTAACTTTCCAGTAGTGGTCACAACAAAGCAAGAGGATGCACATGGGGTAATGATTCTCGATCTGTGCAACATGCTCACTATATGTCTTCATATGCATCTTCTCTTTGATTGCACATTCTTTTCTTGCCTAGTGTTGGGTTATAATAAAGCCTTGTCTCCTGTAATAGATTTCTTTATCATGACTTAAGTTTGCCCATAAAAGATCCAAATAAGCTCACTGAAGTCTAAATCACTGTGGTGACATTATAGCGACGGTACGACTCCAATGTGGACAAAGGGTTGACCAACTTATCCACTAAGTGTTGCACGATAACAAGACAGAATTGATGCTATAATCACTCCTTTTTAGCTATTTTAGCAAAATGTGACTATGGTAACAACGTCTGCTTGAGAGAGTGCCACAAACTCAACGCTTCAGCTTCAGCCTACACTGACACTATTTTTACAAATCATCATAAGTGATGATGAGCATGGATTTCTGCACCAAGAGGAAAAGCCAGGGGATCCCTAAAATCAGTAGGATTCAACCTGTGGGAACCATGACTGTCTGCAGAAAATTCAGTTCAATTCAATTCAATTCTGTTTATTGTCATCGTGCAGAGCAGAGCAACAAACAATGAAATTAGCAGCGTCATCAAGGCGGTTCAGTACAAAAAGTGCAATTTATAAAAGATTCATGGTAATTCATTCAGTCTGGACCAAAATGGGACATTTCTATCTCTTGAGCCGCGTAAATAAATACGTTAACAGCCACATCTGTTAATAAAGTGCTCTTAAAATAGATATTTTTGTTTTTATGTGTTCTATTGTATTTTATGTATTTATTGTATAGTCTGTCTCTGAGCTACAGAACTTTTTTCATTTTTTTACTTGATCAAATTTAAACTGAAATTCAATGTTTTCAATACATAACAAGTAAAGGACATAACGGACATGACCTGCCCTTTTGCTAAATTATTAAATAAATGATTAACACAAACTGACGATCATTACAGTTAAAATGCATGAGATTCATGTCTCTGCTAATGAGGCGACCTTGCGGCCACCAGTACTGCATTGCCGTACTGCATCCACCTCTCGTGCTTTAACACACACATAGATGATAAAATGTTTTAAATGCATTGTTAGCATTTCAAAATTCTCACACGCCGTAAACGCAAACACTCCCTTTCATTTATCATACAGTACAAGACCATTATCATATGGAACAGCTATTAGTTATGCTTGGTAGAACAGTGCTAATTGTGTAAGGAAAAGCAGACATAGTTCCAAATATCACTTACTGCACTGAAAGGAAGTAGTTTCTTAGGGTTAATTAGTAGTCAGCTCATTACTTATTATTTGTGCAAACCACAGCAAAAGCTTAATTAACTTTGATTCTCACTCCCTTGGAATTTGGGTTCACAATGCTACAATGATGCTGACTTAGGGATAGGCAGAGGCGTTGAGAGTGGCAACAAGCCAGTCCTTTGCTTCAGACAATAACGGCCAAATGATCAAATGAGTGCATTCACACGCACATGGACATATATCAAGTCACACACGACAAAGTTTTTGATCATATCAAACACTGTTTTAGAGGTCGTCTCTGCTCAGGGGCTCATAAACCTTCACCCTCACCTCTAAATTCTCCCTCGTCTCTTTCCCCCGTCTGTCTCCTTCCCTTCTCCCCTCTCCTCTCTCTGTTTCAGTGCGTTTTCCTGAACTCTGAAGCCTCCGGCTGTAGGCAGTGACGGGAAAGAGAGCTGTGTCCCTCATTCCAAAGTTAATAACTTTTTAATATAATTGCTTAAGTTCACTGTGCCCTCAATATGTATTTTTCCCCCTTTTACTCATTGTCATTCAATGCTGGAGCTGCAATTTGCCACACAGATTTCTAGAGAGAAAGTGAGAGAGAGACGGAGCGAGAGAGAGTGAGAGGATGGACTGGTGGCAGGGGAGACAGACAAACCGTTTTAATGGATGACTGAACAAATTAAATTTGAATTCATACAGCAGCTTTCATCTTCTCTCTGATTATTGAAAAAAGAGAGCTTTTACAAACTTGACAACAGAGCCCTCTTTGAAGTAAGCCATTACTTTAGAGAAAACATCCAAATGCCACGTTACAAGGTGACTGTTGTTTTTCCAAATCAAAATCATTTGGCAGTGAAAATACAATGCATTAGATCACTAGTATAACACAGAACACTATATTTATGCAGATGACATAGACATGAGAGACAAAAACACCTGCACATTTAAGTGTCACCAGTTGTCTGGGTTTTTTTTTTTTTTTCCAATGTAATTTTGCTTTGACCTCACAAAATGACAAGGAGATATATTTTAAAAGCAGCAGATGAAGCGTGTGAAGTCTCTACATTGAAAGTATGCGCTCCTCAGACTGAGGCACAAGTAGCAAATCTGCAAAGGGATTAAAATGCTAATAAAACAGGCAGGATGCAATTCCTGTTTTAAGCCTCATAAAATATGCATAGCTCTGTATGAGCCATATGCAGAGGAAATGGCACACTGACATCCCACAGAGAGGAACAGGGATCATTTTATGCTCTGTTGACAATCTGTGTGTAAAGAGTGGGGTTTTAACCCCTGACACAAATGCCCAGTCTTTCCCTCACTGCAAGAAAAGCCAATTGATATGTGAAGTCTAGAAATAAAAATTTCCTTAAGTGATCTTTGAACACAATTATCTGTCACTGCAGCAAACGTGTGTTTATCAGAGAAGTGGTTGGTTTTATATAATGTACTGTACGTGCATCAAGACTTCTTCAAGACTATTCATTGATGCTGATGTTGAATTTAAAATGCATCCCTTGTCTGTGGTCACATAAACTGTCACTGGTTGAAATGTTCTGATGGTCTGACGGAAAAAAAAAAACCCAAGGAAACATTGACAGTCACACAAAATATGGTTGACTGAGGCCTCATATGTACCTCCGAGGTATGATTTTACTGCATTAGCTGGATCACTGCTCATGTCTAGAGAAATGCAATATTGCTACAAACAACTCTGAAAAAAAAATTGTGCAGAAAGTGCTTGGGGCATTTACTCTGATTATATCAACTTTATGAAAAACCTTTCTGCCTAAGCAACGGCATTCACAATATCAGAGATTAAGGCTTGTTTTATAGCTGCGTTTTCATAGAAGCCAATCACTGATTACAATCAAAACGCTGAAATCTTTCCGGCTTCTCTTCCGCTTGTGCAAGAGCTCTTCAGGGTTTGCATTCTGAGGAATAAAAGAGTTCAATCCAAGTCACCTAGTATTATATCTCTGCAGAGTATCACAGAGTGTTCTCTCCAGCTCTTTTACCGCGGTTTGACATGAAAAAAGGTTGACTCACAATAACAACAATGAGAGGTCATCACACGTGGCTGACTGAAAGTAGAAGAGATTCATGAATGTGCTAAAAATGTGTCACTTATCCTCCATTTATTACCTTTATCCCATATTAGCCTCTTCACAGTCAGCCAATACCACCTGCATAAGGAAATATAATCATATTCAGTTTTGTTGTTGCTTCAGTGGTCTAAAATATTAAATCAGCCTCAAAGAGACAAAAAGTCCCTTCTCCATTATTCCTTGACTTTTTTAAACAGTAAACAAGACATCAGTATTTTCACTTTCAAAATGCCCTGTCCAGCCTTGCACCATGACAGTTCCAACATGCCTCAAGGAACTGTGCCTGGACGCTTACAATTTGGATTTACACAACTGACAAAGTGCAGAATCCATATGTATGCTGATTCTTTACTCCTCAGAGAAAATGACAGACAAATGTCAGCAAACCCTAGTGCAAGATACAGAAAGTGTAGGTTTAAAGTTAATGAGCTATTCCTAATCCCACAAAACCAAAATCCATGCTCTTTGGGCTTTTTAATTTTTTTTTTGAAGCACCAGGAACTCCTTGACATTTAGCCATGGGATTAATATCTCCAAGCTTTTCGTTTGCATACTTATGTCTGATCATTGCCTACGGTGGAAGCTAGATAAGACCAAGGTCCATCAAAAAAAAGTTGGTTGCTGGTTTGACTGCAATAAGTAGAGCAAAGGCACTTGTAATCAAGAAAATCATCCTCATCATCCTCATCATCTTATACAATGCACTTCTCCTTGCTAAGATTACCATGGAACAGCCTGGCTCCCAACACTACTGCAGAATAAAAGAATAAAGTTAGATCAGGTTCAGTGAGTGATCAACAGAGTGACAGTGGTATCACACTGCCTCCCCTATACCTGACAGAACTGTTCAGGTGGCCTTCGCTACCAGCCCCTATTAGTCACACAAGGTTAGCAAAGAGGGTGAGATGGTGGAGAAGCAGGAACAGAAAAGAACAAACTAGTCTACAGGCTTTCAAATGGAAACTAATATGTGGTCACCAGTACACTCGATCAACAGACTGTGCCGTCTGTTTGATGTGTTTATGTGCCTTATTATTTCATTGTTTGTTTCTAATATACTGTGTGTATCCAGGACTCCCTGAAAAGCAGCACTGATACTGAGAGAATTATCCTGGTGACATAAAGTAAACTCTTTACTATTTACAGTACAGGGGGAAAAGCTTTTTTTGGATTTATGCAAGGGGTTCCTTTATTATCTAAAACAAATAGCTGGTATGTACTTTCCTCCCTGGTGCCCTCCCCTCCCTCCTTTTTATCCCCTTCATCTCATATTCAATAAGTAGTGCTGTTGTGGGAATGATATTTTTGAGTGCTGCTCTCATCCCCACTGCTTTGTATCACGTTGCCTGTCTTCTTGTTTTTCTAGTATTTGTAGCTCAAGCAGGAACTAGTATGTCACCATTAAAGAAGAGTATGCCTCATCGTTTATTGTTAAGATTCACTGTGTGGAAAACGAATACTCTTTTGCATTCCCCTCACTTTGTTTTGTGCATCAAAGAGGATGGCTGATGTGTTTTTGTCTGTGCTCACTATACCCATCTGTCCCATCACCCTTAAAATAGAGGGGGAATGAGAGATTTAATGAAAGAAATGGTGCAATTGATCCGCCTTTTATTCTAATGGGAGAAGAGATCACAGTCAATTATGGGTCTTCTCATCTTGTTGTTTAAGAGGAAGGCCGAGAGGGAGTGGTGGAGCGAAGGAGAGAGGGTGTTTGGCAGCTCTGTTGAGAGATTTGCCACCCAATCTATGTATTCTTGGCTTATATTGATCCCCCACAGCTTTACAATCAGTCGGTCGATGTCAACCAAAACATACTGAAATACAGCCAGCAGCACCATTAGTAGTCAGTCTCAATGTAAATAAAGGCCAGTCACGCACCCTTACAAAGGCCTGATGTTTTTTGCATGGCCTTTGCATGAAGACAAAAATATCTAAAGGTTCAATAGGTTAATGAGACATTACAATATCCCCTGGTATTTAAGCTGTTTTCAAAATGTTGACAGGTAAGTAAAAAAGGAAAAAGTGAAAGACTCAGCTTGTGTATTTTTGCACGTCAATTAGAAGCCTTAGTTGTTGAAATGAAAGCTGCACACCTGCAGTGACAACAACTATTTAGCAGTAAGGATGAAGATGTGATTATTTTTATTCAGTAGATGGAACATTATATAATAGCTTACTTACCAACTATTTTGTTGTTTTGTGTAAAACGCTTTCTTTTTTATTATTTGGTTTCCGAAGCAGAGGCCATTTATTCAATAATAATGAGTTTTCCAAGATAATTAACACTATATTATGTAACATCAGTGTTAACCTTTACTTCACTCCAAATTTCATTTATTTCTCAATACATAATTATTTTACATGTAAAAGCAAGTTTTCACATCTGATTGTATGAAATGTGACAGGGAGTTTTGATAGAGCTCTTAATTAATTCATACACAGAAAATAAATATTTCTTCACTAACACTTCATGATAGTATTTTATGTAATCTTATTTTACCATTTTTCTCAGGGAAGATTTGCTTCTCTGGGACAGATAATAAAGGGTGTCTACAGGAGAGGGAAGCAACACCTACACAACAGTGTAGAATAAGCCAGAACTGACTGACATATGTATACCGACCTAGTTGGGGTTTTTTTCCACACTGAATACTGTAGAGCTTTTCCTCACACACTGAACAATGGATTAATCGATTGATTTTTCCATTCAGCTGGTCACAATGGTCCCACATACATCAGGCAGCAGGAATGATCACAGATATGTAGACTGAGGAACAGACAACGGTCGCGCCTGGGAATCAAGCTCTCCAAATAAATAGACTGAGGACTTTTTGGATGAGTCTTTTGAAATGTAAAAAAAAAAAACAGTTCAAAAGATTTAGTCATATGGGTATTTACTGGAAACACACTGCTGTTCTCAGAGGCTCGTTATCAGTGAGATTAAATAAAGGGTCAAGAATAACTTGATTCAAATCGGAACACAATTTAATTTAATTTTAGCAATGTTTTTATGTTCTATTTAATTTATTTATTTATTATTGTTTATTTACTTTATTTTTCATTATGTTAAATCAGACTGTTCGGTCAAAAGTTCAGCAGTGGAGTCCACATGTACAGGATCCTTGTGTAATTCTTGCTGCAACAAGACTACAGAGTCTACTACTGTGGCTGATTAGGACAAAGCACAAACAAACAAGAGGGAGATCATATTATGGGAAACATGCTCCAAATTAAGAAACTGCTACAATTTTTTTACTGTAAGGTGTCCTTGAGTGCCTTGAAAGGGTGCTCACATCTTCAACAACATTGGAAAAAATTTCCAAACAGACATTATTTGGGTAAACTGACCACATCCTTGAAATGTAAATGGTTGCTTTCTCACCAGAAACATCCAAACTTAATAAATGGTTTGGTTAGATTATAAAAAAAAACCCGACGGACACACACAATTTTCTGGAACACTGCTGCTTATCCAAATTGAGCCCATAACTCCCCCCTTACGTCCCAGAGCACTTCTGGTGTAGCAATTCTTGTTGCATGTGTTTTCCCTATTTCTATTGAAAATGTGTCAGTTTGGTTTCCCTTATTGTTTGTGCTTTCACTCTTGTTCATTTTTGTCCTTAGGGGCCACCATAGTCACCAGCCACTGTAGCTAACAAGCCCACTGTTACAATGACTACTTGCTGATATATGTATGTTTCACTTGTTGAGTGTTAGTTTAGCATGTCAGCATGCTAACTTTTGGTGATTAGTACTAAACAAAAGTATATATGAATGGTAGTTTCAGGTATTTGGTCAAAAGCTAAAGTTTTGGCCTGAAAATGGTGCTTAAGCAAAAGTTTAAGTTAATACAATACAATACAATACAATAATACAATTCATCCAGCAAGGGTTGCATTTAAATTTCATGACAATTCAGCAAATAGTTGAGACATTTCACTCTAAAACACAAATGCCAGCCTCATGGTGGCACTAGAAGAAAAGTCAGGGGATTACTAAAACCCTTTGGAGACATCATCTGGGAACCATGAATGTCTGCATAAAATTTAACACCCATCTGTCCAATAGTCATTGAGATATTTCGGTCTGGACCAAAGTAGTGGAACAACTAACCAACATCTGTGGAGCAACTCCACCAGTGTGACTAAAATTTGGTGAACATTCAGAGAATATTCAAACAAGCTCTTTTTCTTTGCAAAATGAATGTAACACCTGATGTGTTCTAACACCTTACAAGGTAGAGTGAAAAAAACACAAGCACCTCACAAAGTGACTGTACCTCATCACAAGACTGTACAACTCACAGCCTAAAAATGGGATGAAATCAATGTGTTGTGAACACAAAGGAATCACATGCCCCCTCCACTGAGTTGAAAATTGAACAGTTTTGATGTGGAAAAGTGACGAAATTAACATATGAACAAAAGCAGGTAAGAAAACTTCAGTTTAACTCACTGATAAAGATAAGAAAGTTTTTTGACGTGAAAAATAAAATAAATTTGCTAACAGAATATTTTTTCTCCTCTTTTCCTTCCATGAATTGTAACTGAACCCGGGGTCATTAAAGATTAAGCCAAGTGTCGACCATCCTGACCACAGTGCCCTTTCTTCCGATCATGTTATTGTTGACTCTCAGGCTACCTGTTTCTTGCCATGCCTCCTTCACATAATCCTTAGTGCCTTAATTCCTTAATCCCACATAATCCTTTCATGGAGAGGAGAAAAAACTCTGTTCATGCAAGGAGCATGTGTTTCCAACTACAAAACATAATGCTCCTCTTCAGAAAAATTTCAGCAGACCAGGCTCAATCCGGTATGTCCTACAAACCTAGACTCTAGCTAGCTATTGTCCCAGCCTGCCAGCGTCCACATTTATATAAGAGAGAGACAGAGGGGCTGAAATAGCACAGCGGTAAAGGGCTAGTGTGAAGAGATTAATCAGAAAAGGAGTTTAATAATCTCTGAACTAGAAAACTGGGGCTGTAGCTACCTTTTCTTGTAAGCACTTTAAAACTGCTCTCATGCAAAAAATGTAGAACCACCAGCGCAGGAGGTGAAGCTAAGTAATACACACTGAGCAGGACAAAAAGGGATGAATCAGAGAATAATGGGGTGGAGAGAGAAGCTCTCTGTGCTTGTGGAGACTTCCAGAGAGGTATTTTTTTCAAGTGTGTGGCTATGTTAAGCCACAAAAATAGGTTGTTTTTTTTTTCAAATTCACTCTCCTGTCTTTGTTGTCCTTGCGAGACAGATGGAGAAGAATCTCTGGACTTGGAGCTCAGGAGCCAAATCCAGTCCTGCGTGCAGATTCCTCTTTCATGCAGCTGTATGTCGTCTTACTGACAGCAGCCTGCCACACAATGTGTCCAATTCACAGCAGCGCTAAAGCTAATCCAATAGTGCATTTTATTTCTATTTTCACTTGCTTGCAGATGCATGGGGACCTCGCATAGCAGAGATGAGGAGAAAATGTCTTTATCCTCCTGCTCAGTGCAGCTTAGCATATGCTTGAGAGCTGATGTGGCTTCACCACTTCTGTCTTTTCCTCCATCCTCCATCCCAGTTTAAAATGGGATCACTCTTGGGGAAGGCTGCCTCCTCTTTCTGCTCTGCGGGAGGTTGCAGATATGTCACCCACTTAAAGTGCTGTGGTTGAAGAGAGGGGGGTTTTTATGAGCATCCGGCACAGAGTGCGTGTGTGTGTTAGGGTGGGAGGGGGGTGGGGTATAGGTATTTGTGCAGGCAGAGGTACCATACGCAGCTGTAAGGGCTTGTCAGTTGCATCACACTGGTTTCCTTTGAAAATCAGCTTTAAGAGTTATACGAAACAATGATGGAGTCAAAATAAATCCTTCTCATTTACAAACTGTTAGAATCAGTTGATGTACACTATATTTCAAAAAAAGTCATTATTTGAAGCTTTAGGTTACTTTTATTAATAATTTCACAGTCTATCCTTTATAAAAACAGCCTTTTATTCACAAATTAAATATGTTTTCTTTAGGGGAATGAATCAAACATTATTCAAATGCCAGCCTTGGCAAACAAAAAGCCATTTCTGTGCTGGAGTCAGGCTTCAGCAGTTTTTCACTGCATATCCTATTCAGAAATTTGAAACACAACATGTTTCACAGACGAGTTTCAAAACATAAAGAGAGCTGGGAAGATATATTGGGGTTTGGGTTTGTTATAGCTAAATCGACTTTAAATTGATTTAGAACAGTCATATACACTAAACAGCAAATATACTGGCAGAATGAGCATTGCATATTCTCAAAAAAAAATTCCCTCATTCTTATGTTATTAAGTTTGGGAAGATGTCTTCTTTAATAGAGGTGGGAGCGGGTTATGGTTATGCAGGGTTATACCGCATATCCTCCACATATCCTCCAAAAGACATCCTTACTCCTCTAATTTAATGATGTGGAGGAGGACAGCTTCCCTTACAGAGGTAGTCATCTTGCATTTCCAGACCTTTTTCTACACAATATTTTAGGAGAGAGGTCAGACGGGAGAATGTGTTGTCATTATCGTTGTATAATTTTGCTTATGGCAAGTGTGAACTGACCATTGCAGCATAAACCTCTTAAATAATTGGAAAAGATGTATGTCCACTAGAGGGTAGGGATTTGTGCTGTTGTTGTTGTTGTTGTTGTTGTTGTAGAGACAGGGGAATAAAAATAGCATGATGCAGAAAGTGTAAGGGACAGTGAAAAGAATAAAAATGCAGAATGAAAACACTGGGCCAGTGGGAGGCCGGGATGTTGTCCACATCCTGTGGATCTGATTATGGGGGCGGGTGTGGGACTTCTACTACGAGACAATAAATTAGATTCTGAATGAATTCTGTTCATCACGTTTCTCCTGCTGGGGTCATTTATGTTTGGTGCTATAAAAGACTAGTTTTACTGTGTTATTGCTGCTGCCACCACTTTGATTGACAGCGACATGGCAACAGCATTTTTATGATTATGTATAGGCACTTAAAGTACTCAAGTGAAGGTCAAGGAAAAATTGATGTTGTGGTTAAATATTATTAATTCCACGGTGAGGCACAAAACAGGCCATCAGTATTTAACTAACCCGTGTTGCCTAAACCTAACTGCATGCAGGGGTGGACCCCAATCTCCAATCCAGTGCCAAGGTCCTGTACTCTGCGGCCCACAATACATCCTCTACACTAAAAGGTATGTGTGGTACAAGCAGATGGCCCCAGTGGCCGAGTGGTTTGGGCATATACCATATGGGCATACTGAGACCTCAGCAGCAGGGCCCTGGTTCACCTCTACTGCATGTCTGTCCCACTCTATTTCCTGTCTCTCACCACTTTCCATATCAAAAAAGGCATAAAACCGCCAAAAAAAACCTTAAAAAAAGAAAAAGAGAGAAAAAGGTGGCACTGAATATAATCCACTTAGAAATTACATTTCCTTCTAAAAGCACTTGGCAAATCAAATTAGTATAATTAGCATATAAACATAAAATCTTTCAACTCTCCTACAAATTTGGTTGAAGTGAAGAAAATGAAGCATCAGCAAGTGACTAAATATTGATATAGATTTAGTTTTGTGACTGAAAATCTGCTGTAACTACGTTTCCTCACTCAATGAAAATGGATAATCAAAATTTCATATCCTGATCTACTATTTCTGGCCACATACACACGTGTTTCATCTGCTCAGATGTGGAGGTATTACTTATTATTAATGTATTTTGCATCATGACATATCTTCTTCAGTAGATGGTCCTGTAGAATCTCTGCTCTAATTAGCCAACCTACCTAAACTGTCATGACAAGGTTCTGTTTATAGTTTTGGTCCATTAAAAGATGCTGTAGGCAAAACTGAGACCTGCATATAGTAAGTAATTTCCCGATATGGCAGATATATACACACACACACACACAACAGTAAAGACGCTCTCAGTAATTATTAATAATTAGTGAAGTCTCGAAGAGTTTTCCAGCTTAAGTAGCGATGCAGGCAGAGCACATGCATGGACGGATGCGTGTGTGCCTACTCACAGCACTGTCAAAGGGGAAGGAGTGGCTGCATTAAGTGCTTTATTTACTCAGTTTTAGCCATGCTTTATTGTGCCCAGACTCACCCTCAAGAGGCTGCCATTAATTCAGCACAGCCCTCTCAAGACTTCATCAATGTTAATCAGAGCTAAACATAACATTAGATTCCCTTCAGCGGCTTTGAAAAAGTCATGTGTATATATCTGTATGGCTACAATATGTTTGTTTGTGTAAAAATGTTAGCGAGGGGTTTGACCAGGAAGAATTACATGCAGTTACAAACTTACAAACATTAGCCCGTGTGTCTATTGGTATATAATCACTGTTTTTTGAAGAAAGTTTTTCACATTGTCAAACTGAGACACAATCCTTTTCCAGATGGTTTTTAAAAAAAAATATAGTAAAAGGTCAACACTAGCAGGATCTAACATCCATTATAGATTATCGTGAAGAAAAGACACAAGCAACAGGCATTAAAAAAAAGTAAACAGTTAAATTTTTTTCATCTTTAATCTATATAAAACATTTGTCTCTTCTAAGATGTTTTTTTTTTTTTTTTTACTCCATTTCTCTTTTCTTTTTTTGTTAACGTTTTTTTTCATTTGCAGTCAAAATCTGTATCAGTGGAGATTGTGGCAGCTTCTGCAAAGTCTCTTAACAGATGAAAGTGGAACGACATCAACCTTAATATGTGGACAGAAAAGAAAGAAAGAAAAAAAAAAGAAAGAAATCACACAAAATACACAACGAAATGTGGCCTCACCTGCAGCACCATGCTTTGGTCAAAGTTGTACGCGCTGGGCCGTCCCTCCAGGGTGGAGAAGGCTACGTTTCCGCCACTGAGGGGGGAGATGTCACTGAACTCATCTGTGCATAAAGCAGCCCTTTCATCATCTCCTGGGCGAATGTAGCCCTTAGCATCCTTCCCGTAGGTCTTGCTACAAGATGCGCTGTAATATTGGTACGGCAACCAGGGCCCATCCTCCTCTGTGCGCTTGTAGATGGCGAAGCTCTCTGGCCGACTGGTGTAGAATTTCAGTCGTACATAGGTTATATCAAAGGCCTTCCCTGTGGAAAACAGACATGATTAGCTCTGAATGGAATCACTGAAACAATTACTGTTAGAACTGCATCCATTGTAGTCTACAGTTAGATCAGGGCTGCTTATGTAAGAGACAAATACTGTGGGGTGAGGGCCCAGGAGCCTAAGAAAAAAAACTGACATAATTGCATTATAGAAAGAAGGAAAACAATGGGGGATAGGCTTAATTTCCTGTGCCTCTATGCAGGGTAAATGAATGTCATTCCTGCAGGAGTAGAAGAATACCCAGGATTATTTCCTCATTATCCAGATCATAATGGACCTCAGAAGTGAAACATAGGTCAAAGGGAAAGAGTCAAAAAAAGTCTCTTTTCTTATATTAACTCACAAAACGGAAAGGCGCCTGTAAAACACGGGCTGATGCAACATTTGAGGCGTGATAGGAAAGCAACCTAAGGTGAGGTTTTAGCGGTTCATCGGCTGTTTGGGGGCACAAGGAGAAACGGAGAGGAAGAGAAGAAAGACTTTTCATAGATTTGTGTGCCCCCTAAAACAGTGATTTGACTTCAATCTGTGAAAAAGCAAAATGGGATTCAGAGCACAATCGGTGCATCTGCAGGATATGGAGCAAATGAGGAGATATACCCGGATTTCCATTTGGGTTGGAGTTGGGGGGGGATTTAGCAGATCAGACTAAGTTGTGGTGTAATTGGTGTTGCACTGTTACAGAAGAAATGTCTGTAAAATACTTTTTGTGCAGTCACGAGTCTCCCGGGACAAACCTGTCTCCTAGAAATTATGTTTCTATACAACTTGTGCACGCACATTTTTTAGGAAACATAATGACCATCTGGATTATGTTCTTTTTTTTTCTAATTAATGAATTGCTACATTTATTAACTGTTATTATGTAAATTAACACAATATCCTCAATTTCTGTCGTTGCAATTTAGCTGTATATGTCCATTTTATACGGGAAATATGAGACAGGATTGCCCATGTTAAATTAACTGAGAAGAAGAACAGGAAAGATGGCAGATTGTATATTCAGATGGCTTGATTTTTCAACACAATGCTTCCTGTGTAGAAAACTGGAGCATCCGGGTTTGATTTTGTAAGAAAGTTGACATCTTCCCTAATCTCAAGGCAAATAGAGAATTGATGCTGCTTGATGATTGAGTGGTGTCATTTCCACCCATTGTTTACTCACTGTGGACACTACAAACAATAATCTTGGAGCTGTATCAAAGACACTTGCAGAGTTACACTTCCTGAGCACGGGCGCACATTCAGAATCTGCCAAATGTTGTGCATCTTGAAAAAGGGATTAACTGAGCAGACACAAACTGAAGTCATATTGAGAAGCAAATACCAGAGGTAACATGTAGAAACTCTCTTTAACAGGCTTCTTCAATGCAATGCTTGTGGGGATTTTTTTTTTTTTTCTACATCATTAGATACCAAGTCTCAGCCCCTCTGCACATTCATAGAGGGATGCCATCCTCTGGTACTGCCATAATGACATCTGTTGCTTTTTCTCTGCCAAGTCAGAAACAGGCATCTCTGTCTCTTGTCTCTACAGCAAACTCTAATGGTATCCTTCCTTTAGGAGCCCTAAGATCATTTAGCTTTCATTTACTCCCTGCGTGAGGTGAGCTCAGCCCTGCTGAGACTAAGGCAAAACACATAAAAGAAGCAGAAGATGAAACATTTGTTGGATATCCCCTGTGACGAGCTGCAGACTAATTGCAGAAGATATTTGTATGTTTTTTATGCATAATGTTTAATGATTCGTGACTCGTTCTCTTTCAGGAGAGCACAGTTTAATATAGGAACAACAGACGGGGATTCAGCTACTAGATTTTAACAAAGCAAAGTAACATACAACAAGAACCTGCCTAAAAGAGAAAATTTGCCCTCAAGATAGAATTCACACATTCATTTTCACAGTTTGGAAAGCTCAGTTCGAAGAGGCAGTCTCTGTTTGAGCTGCGAAAATTAAAGACAAGTTTGGAAACCCAGTAAAAACAGCCCTGTGTGACTTTACAGGGCTGAGCCAGAATTTTGTGACATCACAACTCAAAGCAAAGCTGTTCACATCATGCACAGACGCGGTAATAAAAAAGGACTGTTTGGACACGGAGCACTTTAAGAGCAAGAGGCTGGGAGCTGCAGAAGTACAGCGTCTGACCCGCTCTGAGTCATCCATGTCACCTTAACACAGCTGCTCTCGTCCACCCAGACTGAGACAGGCTCAGACTAAACTCACCACAAGGACTGTAGACTCAATATTTACAATCTGTTTATTTCAAACTGAGATATTTGTGATCAGCAAACACACAGATGAGTGGATTTATCTCCTCTAATCTCACAATGTCTCAAAGTTTAAAAATGAATTCTTGCTCTCTTACAGAGAACCGTGTCTCACATGCAAACCGATAATCCGGCTGTGAGAGCGTCATGCCGACTGTGGCAGACTTTATCATTGTTTTACATCGGAGACAGGATGTTGCTTTTCTTTGACGGTGCTGAATGAGAAGCAGCTGTAGACATCAATGTGTGCTGTTTGAATGTGTGTGTGTCTGTGTGTTTGTCTACCAAGTCTTTGTGGGAAAAACCTGACCCCAATTCCTCACCAGTAAACCACCCAGCATTCTCTAGTTTTTTCTTTTTCTCCCCCTTCTTCCTCATTATGTTTTGTTTACTCCCCTTGAAGCAGCCCGACTCCCCCTCATCTTTCTACTCTTCCACAGACCCATTCTGACCTGGCTGCAATATGTGTCCCAGCATCCTACTGCTCTGTTTATCATCCCAGCATTTGCCTGTATTCCCTTCAGAGAGAGCTTGTTATGTTTGGAGAGGCAAAAGAAAACAGTACTGTCGAAGGCACCCCCCACCAGCAACCCAGATGGATCGCAGAGCTTTCATATGGACCATAAGGATGACACACATATAACACTTAGGGGTTTTCAGTTACATCTAATGAAGTGGTATGAAAACATTACAATGCTTCTTTTAGGAATACTAAGCCCAGGTATGATAATCAGACGGCACAGGGTTTAGAAAAACACGTGTTTAGGAGTAGCGCAGAAAAGGAGCAAAGGTCAATTCACTGAGTGAGACAGGCTTGTGGGTGTTCGGTTTTCTTGGAAGAACAACAAACCCTCCAGACAACACAAGACATACCTCTGCAGCAGCAGCAGCAGCAGCAGAATCACTGGCACCTTTCTCCAGGAGAAAAAAACTCGCCGGAGATTATAAACAACAAAGCCTCAAAACACAGCCAGACATCTGCTCGCTATTGGAAATCAATATTCTACATTTAACGGAGGCACTTCCTGCTTTCATAGCACGTGATATAACAGTTCATCTGTGGTCAAAGTGCTGACATTTTCAACTTCTGTCATCATTTTGTCCCTGCCTCTTGTTCCTTTGAAGCTGGGCTTTTTGATGGGGGTGCACCCACTATCCACCTAGAGGACCAGAGGAGGAGGGAGGAGATCTGACCTGTCAAGAAAATTTCTGGTTTTGAGCAAGGGCTGCCTTGCTTGACTGATTCCTGGAAGTCAAACACACGCGCACACGCGCGCACACACACACACACACACACACACACACACACACACACACACACACACACACACACAGTACTGAGCAAAGGTTTTAGGTATTTTATCTGTTGAGATGATAGCACTACCATCAGGAGAGGCATCTGACCGGCCCCAGATTTATTCTGCAGTGGGACAACCGGCCCAAACATAAAGTCAGAGACTTACAGATCCATCTCCAGTGACAAGAAGAACAAGGAGTCCTGCAGCAGATGATCTGGCCTCCCACAGACCCCTGATCTCAACATCATGGAGTCAGACTGGGGTTACACAACGAGATAGAAGATACTGAAACAGACTAAATCCAGAGAAGAACTGTGGGGAGTTCTCCCAAGTACCTTGAAAAACTATGTACAGGTGTACTAGGAGACTGGCTGCTGTTTTAAAGCTTTTGATTAATTGACATTTGGTAGTCAAACCAAATACTTACTCGATTCTGTCTGCTGCACTATGTGTGAAGTTGATAAATAAAACTGAGAGCATCCTCTCTTTACTTTAAGTGCTGTATTTCCACAGAGGATACAGAAGGTAATTCTGACCACAGTTCAAGAGGCTATAATCAATATTTTCATAATAACAATGGATCAAATTACTCATACTGACAAACCCACCGAGAATTATAACTCGTCTTTGAAGTTTCCCTCCGCTCTGCTGAGCTTTATAGCACCTTTAAGCTAATTGTTTTCGTTTTCAATTTTCAACTTGGTTCACCCTCGCCATCATCACCACAGCGTTAGCATTTAGCAGCTAACAGCTAGGTATTTCCCTCGGGGGGATGCTGGAGCTACAGAACAGAGCTAGGAGGGGAATGTGGGCTTACATCCGCCAGGGTCGCCGGAAACTTGACTCCAAATGAAAGACGATGTTGCTCCGGTGTCTGCTGCTTGCTGACAAGTTCGCCACGTCAACTTTTTAAGGCGATAATACGTCCGTGTTGCGTTTGCAGCTCGTTTTCGCTGCACCGTGTGGCCAAAACTAGTTATTGCAGGGTTAAGGTTATCTTAAAAAAAACAACGTTGAAACCCTTTTCATTTGTGTTGAATTCAACTGAGTTCTGCAAAAAAACTATAAACAAGCTGGCAATTAAATTTGTCCCTAGATGTGGCCTATGTCTACTGCTGGAGAGGGTTGACAAAGATTCTCAATGTACCAACTAATTTTATAATCCGCTTACTTACGTACAAAGACGGGAGGATTGAAGTATATTCCAGCACATACTGTATGAAATCAGGGGGACCTGACAAGTCACCGCTCTACCTCAGTGTTAACAGATCTTCCCTCACATTCAAACCTATGGACAAAATTGGGCAGTTAATCAGAAGCTGGGGGAAAATTCCTGCTTGTTTCCCTATTTCAGTTTTCCACCAGCACATGAACGCACCACTTTTCAGATTTATTTATATCAACCAACTTTCAATTCTATTACCACACAGTCACATAACTTTGAGAAAATGAAGGAGTTAATAATGTTCGCTGTGATGGATTACCTCTGCTCCAGCAAGTGTCAACTCTTTGGAAGTTGATTTACATACCATATGTCTCTCAATCACTAGCTCCATATTCATTTTCAAAACAGTCAATTTATCATTCAATACGATCATCTTATTTTATTCTTGTCAGGAAAACCAATAAGCATATTTCCTAAAATGTATTATTTCTTTTATAAGATTAAATAGAGCAGTAATTGTTGGCTGTGTAGGTTCATTCGTTGTGGGTGTGCTGTTTTGGTAGCAATCTGCCTCTGGCACAATACGGGAAAGTCACCGCTGACTTGTCTTGATTCGGTGCTATATTCAGTATTTAGACATTATGCTATTTGTCTTTTGCCAAGCCAGAGAAGAGGACTGTGGATAAAAGGAAAGACAAGACAGAGTAAACAGCAAGGAAACTGCTGTTTTCAGCCTCTTCAAACTGAGAATAAATCCAATTTATTAAACATCAACTTCTTTACAAAAAAATATTAATTAAATGTATTTCAATAATAAAGGGGTCCCAGAGCAATAGTCTTGCAGGGGGCCCCTTGTCGAAAAGAAACCCTCTGTTACGAACACACACATACACACACCAGAACATACCCAGCCAAACACAGCTCAGCAAATAAATGGAAATGGAAAAGGTAATTTCATAGAAAGACTTGTATTAATTCTTTGTAACATTAATCGCCACGATTTAATTCAGTTAAAGTGAAAAATGTGCTCTGTTAGTTATTTCAGCAGTTTCCCACAGCATGGTAATGGGATAATGATGCTAATGGCTCAAGCTGATCTCATAAAATTTTGTAAAATGAGGAATGTCTTCAAATGCAAATATGTACGCAGTGCACAAAAAGTGAGGCGAATGCATTTTCTCAAAGGAAAAGTGTGTGTGAAGGAGGAAATCCTTAAAATTGTCTTACTAGGTTTGAAATAATGCAGTGTGGTAAAAGTGGTGCATGGTTATTGCTTTGAACTGTGGAGACTGAGGTTCAATTCCCAGCACAAATCAAGTGAAGTTTAAAGCTGGTAGTTTTCTCATTTTGCTATGACTGACCCCTAACTCCCTGAAAATGATGTTGTGTGAACTTAACAGCCTCAACCTGTCTTTGTCCTTAACACGGGATAGGTGACATAAATGTTTTACTTGCATAAAAGTAAGACTTGGCCAAGCCTTTCAAGTGCTATCTCTTTATTCTTTTAGAAAATGCACCTGTATTTTTTTGATTACAATTGACTTTGACAGTAACTGTAATAACTGAAGGTGTTTGACTACAAGGGATTTCTTTCCAAATGTTCTGTGAAAACTCTCTAAGTGAAGGGAAGATGAGCATAATTTCAAGTGACAGTAGGTCTGCTGACCAAGTACCTGGCTATGCCAAAATTACTCTGGATGTGGGGGTTAAAGAAATTTACCACTGTGTAAAATAACTGTATCTTCTAAATTCCAAATGCATTTTATGTAAATGTCTAACTAACTTCAGTTGGACCTCCTTTCCTTATCATCGACATATTCCTGCCAAACTTGGAGCTTTTCTGCAGGTTGTCGGCTGCTTATTACCTGGAATTTCTCTGGAAATATGTAGCAGCTTCTGTGTCATTTAAAGTCAGTTGTACAGTGTAGTTGTTGTAGTAAAACCTTGTGATTGCTGAAAAGAGAACAGTGAATTGAGCTTGTAGCAAAAGACCAATGTTTGAATTTGCCATGTGATATAAAAGGTTGATTTGTGGCCATAGTGTAGCATCAATCATGCTGGAGACAGGTTTCTATGATGGCTGTGTGTTGTGGCTGTATTCTTGTCAAGCTCCAGCACAAATCACACCAAAAAAAAAAAAAAAAAGCCTCATCAGTTGGAGTTGTGACTGTATTGTGGCAGCCAGATTTGGATGGGTTTGTCTCCACTGCTCCATGGCAGTATGTGGGCTGCATAAAAGTAAATATGGGCCATCACTCCCTTGCTATCTGGGCATGTTAGATGCAACTGTGTGTCCTCCTCATCCCCTCTAAATCCAACCAAATTCTCAGACATGCCCTTGTGGCTATGCACTCACACATAAGCCATGTCTGGGCCAAAGAAAAGATTTCTTTTTTTTGTATGAAGACAGCTCAGAGCTGGACATCTGTTTTGCATTAAAGGTTTCACTATCAATGGTCCTGCAGTACACAAAACAGAGTATTCTGTCACAGAAAATAAAAGTGGAAAACCTGATGACACTTAAATTCCTCCACCATGGAAACCATCTGCATTCAGTGGAATCTATTGCTGATATTCATATTCTATTCCTGGACAGATGCAGTGCATATGAAAAGCTTTCCTGCACTTTAAAAAGAAATAATAACATTATAAGAATAGAGACCATGTTTGAACCCTGAACACACACATACTCTACTTGACTGAGATCAAACTGATGAATTCCGGGGGCTGAATTAAGGATGTTCTGCCGTGTTCTTACCCAGGTGGAGGGTGAGATTGACAGAATTGGGGTGCTGGATCCCATAGTACATGGACTGGCTCTGCCACCATGTGGGCTCCTCATTCCTGTTGAAGTCTGTCAGTAGGCTGGCATTGTGGCTCAGCTCTGGAACCAGCGTGTTGCAGTAGTGGCACGAGCGTGTTGAGCCTGTCTGCATGCAGTAGTCCTCAGGTGGGGAGCCGCACACATTTGATACCTCCACAGTGCGATTGAAGGCGACGTTTTCGAACCTGGGCATGCAACGGCTTGGGACACCGTCCTCATCGTAGCAGGAGTCCATTGCGGCCCAAACAAGGAGGTGGCAGTGCGGATGAAAAGAGAGTTGAAAGGCCAGGAGAAAGGATGTCACAGCAAAGGATGTATCCATGTCTACAAGCAGTTACAATCACATTTACACTTCACACAGAAACTCTCACACTCATATACTTTGATGCAGAGATGCAAACACATGAAGAACCTGACTTGGGAGAAGTAATCCAAGAACAGAAAATAAATCCAGTCTGAGAGCTTTGTTCCTCTGCTCTCTCTGCTCTGCCTATGTTAAGCCTCCAACATGTGTTCTCCCTATGTGGAGTGGAATGAAGTTTGTGCAGGAACTCCTTTCATCAGGGGGCAACATGAGGCAGACAGAGGAAGGACGGGTGGGGGGTGGAGGATCCAAAAAAGTCCATAAAACTTCTCCACCTGCTGGTCGACAGAAGCACCGCACCACCATTAGCTTCAGATGTGAAGCAAACTTGGTTAAAAGAATCTCCTTTGACGGGAAAAACACATTCGTCAACGAGTTTAAATGATGCAGCAGCGAGGTCACTACACCTCTGGGCATCCAGGTAGTGAGTACCAAAACACCTGCATTCCCCACTTATAGGAACACACAATATCATGGATATGGTGTTAAATGTACTTGGCAGTTGGCCCCACAGCAGGACATCCTGGTAAATGCTGACTGTGGTGATTCACAGTGAAGGCTAGAGGTGCTAAAACTGTCTGGAATATTTCAGCAGGCACAGGTCATCTCCATGAGTGGGTGTCGCTCAGGGGAGCTCTTTGATCTAAAGGAACAATTTATTTGTAAAAATAGAGCAGTGAAAGAACTGCACTGCTTTTTCAGCTTTTCATGAAAAGTCTCTGTCACTGTAATTCTTCTTGACTGCTTGGGGTCCTTTGTAGCTCATCCAGTGATGAATTGAATATGGCACAGCTATGACAAGTAACTGTAAGTCATTGCATTCACTAATATAAACTTAAAAATTTTAGCAACGTCAGACTTTTTGTGCTAAAACTACATCTTCACTTTACTCCTCTTTTGGCATCTTTGCTATTGAAAATGACTTGGACGCTTAATCAAATATTACAGTGTATAGAGATTGATTTTTCTGTTGATTAATTGTTTAACAAATTGTCTCAGCTTCATTTTCATTTAGGCAGTATGCACATCATGATGCTGTATCATAAACCTGACATAAAATTCATGTCAGGTGATAAAGGATGTGCAATCTCTATACTACAAATACACAGCAGATGAAGTGCATATCCTCCACTACATTCATGATCACCGTTCCCATTAACAACAGCAGACGTGATGTAGCATCCAGAATACACTTGGTAACACGTTAGTTGTTATGCTAGCAGCTTGAATAGACTGACAGAAGTAGAGTCAAATCTAAAAACGCAGAACTGAGCATGAAAAGCTGAGTCTGAAGGCCACTGCGTGCCTTTTGTGCCAGGTGCTGGACTCTTGAGAACAAGTACAAGGCTCCACAGTTACCTTTTGCAGTTTCAGTGAGAAACACATTGCAAACTACGGCTGTATTGTCTGTGCACATCGAAACATTGATGACTGGACATACAGAATGTATAATGTATAATACAGGCTCAGTTGTGGTTAATAGTCTAATTTTTCCATTGCCAGCAAAGTTAAGTTGACGAGATATGCATATGTTTACAAAATAATGACACCCTGTAGTGAACTCAGATTTGCTACGTGGCTTCTTGAATGTGCTTGCTCCATAAATCTGTGCACTGCACCAAACGCAGTGTCAAAGTGGAATGAGTCCCACAAGTGACAAGTGCAACAAGTGGTTGTGGAGAGCCAGAACCAATGATGTGTAATATTGTGCGCTCTAATCCTCTTTCTATGAATGCCTTTGCTGTTTCTGGTTTCCATTAGAAGTTTGGCAGAATAATCCAACGAGCTAGTGAACATTTAAAGTGATAGCGCGCATTAGGAAATAAAATAATGATAGGATCAATGTTGACATGTGAGTGTCTGAAATCAAGGAGGAGACGAAGAAATGAAAGAACAACAACAAAAAAGTGATGAGAAGGCAGAATAGAGGGACAGGTAGTGTGGACAGACACATTTAGATGCTGTACATTTATGATCCCAGCGGGATTTACTGCAAAGCCTTTCCAACATCTCCTTGTGATTGCCTTGATTTATTGGGGCTCTATCAGTGCTCAGGAAGGGACATTGTAAAAGGGACCACATCAATTTGCAGTGAAATCCTCTGCTGGCTTTGGATGAGAGCAGGCCTGGCTTCAAATCTCTTTGGCTGGATGTGGATCAGGCATTATGATGAAGAATCTAATGCCTCTGTAAACAGACTTTTATTCATCAAGCAGGTTTGTTATTTTACCACCTGTATGCCATGTTTTGTGTGTGAGTTCTAAAATACCTTCTGCTGCTACTTGGGCACACAACTGTTGCATGGGGCAACAACATGTTTGAACAATATGCAAATACAGCATTGTATGTACTGACCAAAGAAACATTTTGAAGGAACTGGGAGATGTGGGTCAATGTTTTAACTGCTGCAGATGATTTTGCCTGTCTAGGTTTTTCAAATCAGGATGATACTTCAAATTCATCTGCAGAGAATAATGTGTTTGACTTTACTTGTGACACACATGACAAGCTGGAGAACTGGAAAATCAAAGTCTTAAATAAAAGTTCTGTATACACGAGGAGTTGTATTCTTGACTTCAAAACTGTGGCCATTATTTGACTTGACTGAATGAGCTCAGCAGTGAACGTGCTGAAACGGGGGTGGGGGGTGTGTGTGTGTGGGGGGGTTCTGCAAAGTACCCAAAGGTATTGCCTGACACCCCCTACTGTATTGTAACCATTCAGACGAGCCAACCACACGCTTTCCTAGAAGATAGACCGCACACTTGGAGCATGAGTCTCAGCTTGTCAAATTCACTGTGCTGACTTCATAAAAAACGTGTTCTCTTTGAAAGTCACATGTCAAATACAAGCTGTAGGACATAACAGCAGAGGAGTACATCTTGTAGTTGCACTTCTTCTGAATCAGTGTCACAGTAGTATCACCTAGGAATTTGTAGTTTTGCTTTAGAAAACACTCTCTTGTCACTTTCTTTTCAGTACCAAGCAGGTAGACATCACAATGTCACGGTGCAAATTGATAAATCTCTGTTTGGAGCATTTAAGGAAACACAATGCACTGGCAGCCATCTGGATGGTTTGGCTGAGATTTGGCATTGATCTGTGTTTACCAGATCACAGCCAGCTCCTTTTGAATCCCTGCCGAAGCCTGTGATCGGGCGAAGCGTTAGACTGTCATGATATGCTGGTCCCGCCATTTTTGCAACTGAATGTGAATATGGGTAGAATATTAATTTCAAATGGAGTTTGTTATAGATGAGATTAGAGAAATCTGCCTGTTCAAACTTCAGACAGATTTCTTCTCATCCATCTGTTTTCAGCGCTTTAACCCCTTCTGTTTCTGCCAGTGCTTTTTTCCCCCCTGTCCTTTGTTTTCCTTTCCTCTCATGTCTTCATTCCCCTGTTCCATGTAATACTTCAAACTCTACTCTGCCCTCCCACATCCTCTGCTCCTATTCCCTGTGCATCTTACCTCTCATTCTTGTCTCCCCCTCTCTCAATGCCACAGATCCTTTAGCCCCCCACCTGCCACCTACCTCTTTCATGCTGCAGATTGGTGCAGCTGGCTGTCACAATGTGAAGCTTGTTGCACCGAGACTTGCAGGTATGGCCTCCTTTTTATGATGACACAATGTCGTAGCGATGAGTTACGCTTTCAAACAGTGATTTGATGTCACAGCTGTCAGCGCTTCACTTAGCAATGCAGGAGGCGGCTGCCACATCCCCACAGGGAACGCGTTACCTGACAAACTAATGAGCGCTGCACAACCGCCACGTCGTCACAAAAATTTCCTGCCATCACGCTCCTTTATGAAAGTCTCCTCTTGCCTGACAAAACCGTATTACATTTATGTATAACAACCCTGTTTATGCCGTGTGATTTTTGGTCAAAATATTGCTACATACAAAGCTAAGATCTTCCCAGTGAACATACAGTAAACTATGCAACACGCAGTTTGCAATATTTGTCATGAAATACAGACTTTTCATTTTATCTAGTACATGTTTATAAGTATAATGACGTGGTTTTCACATGACCAAAAAATAATTCATCTCTGTGGATTTTAAGCATCTTTCCTCCAGACTCAACTTGCATGAGAGTAAATTATCTTGATGCCATTATCTTTTTGGAAACATAAAGTAAATATTGTCACCATGAGCTAATGTCATCACTTTTCCCCCACGACATTATTACCACAGAGATGACACAGACCGTAATGGCCACGGGCGTAGTCTACCGAGTCTAGACTCCCATTAAGCCACAAACTTCAATATATGGCAGTGACTGCACACATAATCACATAACTGAAGTTAATAACGAAAGCTGTAACAAATGGGTGAATGGACATTACTTTTGAGAATAACGTCGTTTGGCATGAAAAATAATGGATGCCTGTTACCAGGAGTACAGGGAATCAAAAAAACGTTGGCAGTCAAAGCAAAGTCACAATCATCTGTCATGTTCACTCTCAGCCAAATAATCAAAAGATGTCTACTTCATTTAGATTTGATTTCATACATAAAACTCATACATAAAAATGATTTCTGATGTGGGTGTTCAAATGAGCAAAACACAGGAATGCTTTCAAGCTGTCACAATGAGAAGTCCATGCTTCTGCCTCCTCCGATATGATGTGAATGTGAGAGGAGACCAGCTGCAAGCTAAGTAAACAAGTGTGGGCAGGCTTAAAAAAATGCTAAAATTGGACCATTATAACAGATAACGTTTCTGTCACTGCTGTTTAAGGAAATGCAACTGCAGTGTGAATGATTTTAGTGTTGAAGTGACTTGTGTTATTTGCTGTTTTGGATTCGACTGGTGAGGATGGTGGTGATCCTCTGGGTGTGCAGGGATGAGCAGCACTTGGATCAGCTTACGGAGTGGTGGTACTAAAAGCTCTGTAGCGATTCCAGTGAAAAAAAAAAATCACATCGCCATTTTAGCAGACAAAGAGACAGTGGTTCAAGAAAACTTAAGCTGGATTCAAATGCAGACTCATTTGACAGAGGAAGAGGAGTCGAACAGTTTATGTGGCCGAGGGCAGACAAACTGAGGGAGTGTATATACAGTATATTGGGGATTAATAACCTACATTACAGTCATGTTCTGTTACATAAACAATCTGGGGGTCTGTTTATTTACTGTCCTAGCAGGAGTTTGATAAAGGGTTGATATCAGTTTCATCTATCTGCGTTAGCTTGACACAGGAGATGAAAGACTAGCTACCAACAGAGGAGAAATGTGACTCCCCCTGGTAACAAGAATTGTGACTCCCTTCAACTCCAGTGCCATTGTATTTACATGTTCTTTGTTTTGTGCATGCTGCAGCTTTACACAGACTTCTCTGGAGAGCTGCTGTGGTTAGTCACAAAGGCTGAGGTTAAGCTAGGTGTTGACAGTCGGTAAATACTTCCAAAGCGCCGTCAAACCATAATGTCCTGTTCTCCAGTGTGATAGGGTTTAATAATGCAGAACATGTGACATGTGTAAACGTGTGCAGTGCATGCACAGAGAAATCTTTAACACCAAATATGTAAACTGAACTGAATCATCATTGTCCGAATCAGTAGCTTTTAGCAGTGGAGCTCACATTACTGGTGACAGAAACCACTGGTGACTCTAAGATCAGCACAGTTTTACATTACTTCCTTGCTGAAAGCTTATGAGAAGACCACAGAAGGCACAGAAACTTTCATGGTTTGCGTCATAAACTGTTGCCTGCTGTGCTATCAACCTTATAAACAGCTATCGTAAAAGGCACGTTTTGTACTGAATTAAACGGGACAGCATGAATCAGCTGGCGAATGAATGTACTAATGAAGTGAGGACGGTGAAAATCAGCACCAAACAAAGTGGTGACGTGTTCACTGCATTTAACAGATGATGGAATCACTTAGCCTTGAAAAAGAGAGCAAACCTTAAAGTTGTGACCATGAAACTCAATGAAACTATTCTTAATAGCAAAGTGACTTCTTACTTCCACTTCTAGTTATGTGTGGGCTGATGTTATGAATAATTGATTACATTTTTCACATAACTTACCTTACAGGTGTAAAAGGTGATTGATTATCGCTGGGCTTGGGTTGGGAATACACAGATGAGGGAAGCAGGTTTTGAAATGAAAGGAGTGGTTTGTTATTCATGCCACTGAGGTTCAGCTGTAAAAGTAGAACAAGAAAGTTATTTTAGAAACCATGACACACAGGTTATAATAGTCATAATTATCTTTTACTTTAAGTATACTGGTCTTATATATTTTTGTCCTTTCTGACTCAAACACAGCTTGTCTACAGCTGAGTGTATCTAACGAGCTCTATAAAAAGACTTCTGCACTAATGATTTACAAGGAACAGTTTGTGGCCATTCAAATGTTGGAAGGGCATCGTCAATGGGAAATAATGGAGAGGCCTCCTGAGCTGCCCAGTATAACTCACGGCACCTTTCTGCTCTATATAGTGTTAGTCCACATTGTGTCTTCCTTCCAGGGTGATTTGTCAGTGTCCAAGGCTGATATGAAATGAATCTGCCATTCCAGCATTGGGAACACTGAGCGGAATAAACAGATCGATTTAGAGACTGTTCTCCAAAACTGTTTCAAAGTTTCATGAGACCTGCAAACGTGGTAATATGACACCCCTGCACAGGGGTGTCATTAGGGGAGAAATCTTTTCAGAGATTTAGGGGACCTGGAGCAGGACACAGGCCCTGTAACAAAGCAGGGATTGTGGATATTTATTGTGTCTGAGCTGTTGTCAGAGGCCAAGAATTTGCGGCTTCGCCCATTGCTCTCGCATCCTCCAGCGATTCCTTCCGTCATTGTAATATCAAAAACACACATTGTCAGAATGGATTGCAGGGAAGAGCATATTTTCTTATCTCTCTGTCCACCCATCTTCTTGAAACCAACAGCTTTTTATTCATAACATCCCTAGGTTTAGTAATTAGTGGGCTGTTGATTAAAAAAGGGCTTTAGAGAGAAAAAAGAGATCCAGCAATTACCCAGCATATTAATCCCCTTCAATGGCTTCATTAGAATGCTCCACGTACCCCGGCTTCAAGTTTTACATTTAAATTTGACTCTGAGATTTTTACACTGCAATTTGCACTTTTAATTTGCACCTCCCATTATTGGACGTAGCTGCTTTGTGCTTGAGTTGGTTTGTAAGTGGAAGCAGTGTTCTGCCCTCGCATTTGTGTGACTGGCTGTGGGGCCAAACAGGTTTTGGAGACAAAGAAGGAGACAAACAACTTTTAATGCATCATCCCAAAGCTCATTTTCTATATTCCTTATTTCCTCCCCTTCCTCATTACCACTAAACTATTTTCCTAGAAAGTATGGAGGGGATAAAGGGGAGTAGAGCAAAGGAAAGGATGGGGTGAGGGGAAAAGTCGAAGATGAGTGATTGAGTTGCTGTTCCATCATTTAAAGACCCCCTCCATACATTATTTATGTCATATACAAACACTCTGGTTGGAATAATAATTTGTCTGAAGAGATTTTTTTTGCACAAAAAGAGTTTGATTATCTTGTTAAAAATTTTAAAATTCAATTTGGAGGTGGGGCTAAAAAGGGAGAAAAATAGTTGCAACAAACAAAATATACATCTATAGAGCCTTGTAAACCTGTCATCATGTCTGAGTAAGTGAACTGAATCTCTCTATTCCACCTATAGCAACACTTATCCAGAGTGCATTCTCCATCACATCAGACTGCAGCAGACACCACTGAGACTCAGGTGGTGGCACTAATTATTTGTGACACATGGAGAAATCGAGGAAGGAATAGTGCGACTTTTAACATTGTTGCTGCAGATCCACACTGTTAAAGCTTCTTCTGCAAGTATCTGCAGGCGCTATGCAAGAATTCCTGGGAGAAAAAGCAAAAACATGTGAAAGTGATTATCATCCAGTACCGCAACCATAAATGTGGGGAGTGCCTATTGTGACAGATAAACATGATTCATTCATGCTTAAAAGCCAGATCTTAGGGCTGTTTTGAGTTATTCTGTAAATCATATGTTGCACATTTGATTCAATAGGGCTTATCTCTGTCTGGGCCTCTTTTGTCTCTGCTTGTCTTTCATGTAATAATTTACATCATTTGAGATTTGTGTTTGTGCTCCCACATGTCCACATGCATTATTTACACACATATAGGCTCATACACATATGCAGGCGGGGAGACCAGGTCACTGATTTAATGGCTATTCCACTGTAGATGAATGGGAAAGAGGAATGAGGGCGTTTATGTTCAATCTTTGCAAATTTGACCTCAGTGGTACGTGACCGCAGCCCGCCCACACACGCAGTTAAAACACACCATTGCACACTCCTTACCTCCAGTCTTTGCCCTTTTCCCTCCTTCTCCTCATTTCTCACTATATACAATATGCATGCACGCACATGTGTGCGTACAAACACACAAGGCACATACTCACACACTAGACTGCACCATAAGGCTAACAGTGTGTGCTTAATGGAGTTAGTGATATATCCATTGGTGTTCTGCTCATTTAAAAGTCAGTGGAGGGAGGGAGGGAGGGGAGGAAGCAGGGTGGGAGGAGGTGGGGATTGTGGAAGGCCACAGGCTACAGAGAAAACTGCAACACAGGGGGACTGGACATACGGATGGAGAAGAGGCGGGGGGAGTGTGAACAATAGGTGCAAATGACAACATTAATCCTGTATCAGGGCCATCACTGAAGTGGGTGAATGTGTGTATGTGTAAACAAGGCCATGGAGGTGGCAGTGTTGTTTTTCAGTACTCTATGTGTCTCACCTGGTGCTATTATGACATAAGCCAGAGATGAAAAAGACACAGAAAGTGAGAGGAGGAAATCATTTTGCCTAATGCAGGCCTTATCCAAATGGCCAACCTTCCCCTAAGTGAGAATGCCTGAGCTCTGAGCCTGAAAAGTGTGGAGGATTAGAGCTTAGAAACATAAATGAAAGCACTGGAATGACCAAAATGTCCCATTTACATCTCAGTAGTGCAACTTAATGATCATTTCAGAGTAAAAGTATGGGATTATCAGTGGAGAAGCATTCGTTTTAATGTTGAGGCTGTTGTTACTCCTTTTCATGTGTGTTGATATTCGCCCTCTGATTCCCATAGGCCTAGTTTATAATGACATTACAGTGGTGGCCATTTGTCAGCTAATGGTTTTTCCTTATTGACCTCTCTGAGGCTTATCTCAGTGTGGTGGCTGTGATCACTCCCGAGGCTAAGCACTGTGGTGTCCACATGCTAATTTTCCTCTTTTCCTTCACATAACGGTGCCATTTTTCTCAAATGTAGAAATTTTGTGCTACATGGTTGACCTGAAATGGTTTGGTCTCCGCACATCTCCAGTCTCTTCTTCCTTCCCTCCCTGCTTAGGGAAAGAAAATGTGTGTGTAGTTATGTATGCGGTGTGTCTTTGTCTGTGTGTTGTGTTACAAATACAGTGTATTTTGGAAGTGCTCTGGGTGTGATGAATAGCTCCAAGGTGATAATTCATGCAGATGTTCCTGCATGCTGGTGTAATCTCACTGCACGTGTCTGCTCTCTCCTTTTTTACAGTTGAACTAATGTGTGTGTCTATGGGAATGTGCACGTGCATACTTGATGTGTAATTGTGTGTTTGCAATAACTGGCCCACTTTGCATTTAACTGAAATAAAACTTTTCTAATTTTTCTGACCAGTCCTTCCTGCACAGCTCCCAACATTTACATGAATATATCTGAATATATTTCCACCTTTCCATGTATTCTCTTGCTCAAACAGAACTTTTATCCCATATCAACTGACAGGAACAAGCACTGTAACAGCATAGCCTCCACATGTATAGTATAAAAACAGTTGCATCATTCATACAGTACTTTGTGAGGGCACTGAAGAAAAATCACACAATCATTGTGAGAACTGATTTATTCTCTGTGATTTAGTTTGACCCCGGGAACACTTGGCAGAAATGTTATTCCAATTCAGTTTTGCACTGTATGTAGTTAGATATCACCTCTTCTGAATACTGCACATGACTTCACCCTGCACTCTGTGATGGCATCAATGATGCTGAAAGAAAATATATACCACTGAGGGTCATTGTATTTTTTTAAATGCATGTGTGAAATTACTGGGTTCATGTGTTAAACTGCACAAGATATTTGAATCCTCAGAGAACTCTGGTTCAATGCCCATGTTACACTGAGATATAAATATAGTTGTTCGTATATGACAGGAAAGGCAAAGAAGGTGGGGCATTGATTTATGTAAAGAACTACTTTATTGTATCTTACTGTAGTCTTCCTCAGTGCCTAATGAATGTGGCTACATGATCTGGACGAATGTGCTGTGGGGGATACCCACATCACATTTACTGGTATTAATCCCTTCCCCAACTGTGCAATTAGTGATTCTCTGGAAGAGATCAGAACTTTATGGTAAACGTTTGCATCTTGGAGTTGTAGGTGACCTTAAGTTCAACTGGCTCTACAGCATCTCAGCCAAGCTCAGTTTGAAAATGAATAAATCTGTCTTGGCTGATTTCTGATTCAACCACACCAAATATGAAACAATTTGCTAAATCTAGCAGCAACTGCATCAAGGTAGTTTGTGTCACAAATACTAGGAAAATGAAGAGGAACCAAGCAATTAACACAACTATCACTACCATCACTTATTCCGAAATGAAAGCTCACACATTTTAATGAGCAGAATTTTCTGAAGCTGACATATTATCCATAAAAAAAGTCTCTTTACCTGCATTTATTTTTCTCGCAATTTCAAAAAGCCCCAGAAACAGTGATAGAGGTGTCCCTCAAGTATCAGTATTGGTTCCTGTGTTATTTAGTCTATATCTAGTATTTGTTTGTTTGTTTGTTTTTTCAGCACTATAATGTTCATGTTTATGCTAATCATACCATCTTCTATGACTTCAGCACAAATCAGGCCTTCTCCAGGTTACAGTTTGCCTTTGATGGCCTAATTAAGACATGTTCTAAATTTCAAAAATACTAAATGTTTAAAAAGCAGAAACCATCAATTCTGACTTGTGACTGAGTCATAATAAACATCTAAAACAAATGTTGTTTCTCCTTTATATACAGAAAAAAATAATATACAACTATATACAACTAGTGAAATGAAAAGCTCAATATCTTGAAGTCAGATGCTCTCATTGCTCTTAACACTTCCTAAATTGTACTTGTTGATGTTATTTATTTATGAT